>NC_058407.1:139912883-139948727 GCF_002201575.2 Neomonachus schauinslandi
TGTGTGTGTGTGTGTGTGTGTGTGTGTGTGTGTGTGTGTGTGTGTGTAGACTTTTCTAAACTTTTAAATTTTTGTTGTTGCTATTTTGTTTTGTTTTTCCCCTTCAGAATAGTTTCTCAGATGTGGAACTACTTGATCAAAGAGGAAAAAAATTTATGATTCTTAAAACACACCATCAAATTGCTTTCCCTAAAGTGTAATGCGTTCACAGGGTCTCTTGCCCCGTTGGGAGATGTTGGTGTCTATAAAGGTCTGAACGAAGGAAGCTTTTCCCACAGCTGGGGCACTAGTGAGGCTCCTTTCCTGAATGGGTCCCCTGATGCTCAGGGAGTCTAATGTTGAGAGATTCTTCTAGGGTGAAGTTCTCAGGGTTTCCTCTATATAGAGTGGTTTGATGCTCTCTAAGTTCTAAGTCTTGGGATTTCCAAGTTGATTTTCTATTTTTTGTTTGTTTGTTTTTTGTAAAACAGAACCTCAGAGAGCATTCCATTCTAAGGTAACAGTGAATGGATGCAGAGTTCCCAGGTTTTTTCTGCTTTGAAGAAGCTTCTTTGTCTCTCCTAATTTTTTAAATTAAATTTTAGTTATTTAACATACAGTGCAATACTGGATTCTGGAGTAGAATTCAATGACTCACTTACATACAACACCCAGTGCTCATCACAAGTGCCCTCTTTAATACCCATCACCCATCTGTCCCTCCCCCCCCATCTCCCTCCATCAACCCTCAGTTTATTCTCTATCGTTCAGAATCACGTATGGTCGGGGTGCCTGGGTGGCTCAGTCGTTAAGCGTCTGCCTTTGGCTCAGGTCATGATCCCGGGGTCCTGGGATTGAGCCCCGCCTTGGGCTCCCTGCTCCGCAGGAAGCCTGCTTCTCCCTCTCCCACCCCCTCTGCTTGTGTTCCCTCTCTTGCTGTGTCTCTCTCTGTCAAATAAATAAAATCTTAAAAGAAAAAAAAAAAGAGGGGCGCCTGAGTGGCTCAGCCGTTAAGCGTCTGCCTTCAGCTCAGGTCATGATCCTGGGGTCCTGGGATCGAGCCCCGCATCGGACTCCCTGCTCTGCAGGAAGCCTGCTTCTCCCTCTCCCACTCCCCTTGCTTGTGTTTCCTCTCTCGCTGTTTCTCTCTCTGTCAAATAAATAAATAAAAAAAATAAAATCTTTAAAAAAAAAAAAGAAAAAAAAAAGAATCATGTATGGCTTGTTTCCCTCTCTCCTCCTTTTTCCTTTCTCCCTTCCCATATGTTCATCTGTTTTCTTACTTAAATTACACATATGAGTGAGATCATATGGTATTTGTCTTTCTCCGACTGACTTATTTCACTTAGCACTCTAGCTCCATCCATGTCATTGCAAATGGCACGATTTCATTCATCTTGATGGTTGAATAATATTCCTGTGTGTGTGTGTGTGTGTGTATCACATCTTTATCCGTTCATCAGTCGACGATGGACATTTGGACTCTCTCCATAGTTTAGTTATTGTTGATAATGCTGCTATAAACATCAGGGTGCATGTGCCCCTTCGAATCTGTATTTTTGTATCCTTTGGGTTAAATATCTACTTTATTTTGTATCCTTTGGGTTAAATACCTACTAGTGCAATTGCTGGATTGTAGGGTGGTTCTATTTTTAACTTTTTGAGGACCCTCCAAACTGTTCTCCAGAGTGGCTGCACCAGTTTGCATTCCCACCAACAGTGCAAGAGGGTTCCCCTTTATCTACATCCTCCCCAACACCTGTTGTTTCTTCTGTTGTTAATTTTAGCCATTCTCACACGTGTGAGGTGGCATCTCATTGTGGTTTTAATTTGTATTTTCCTGATGATGAGTGATGTTGAACATCTTTTCATGTGTCTGTAAGCCATCTGGATGTCTTTGGAAAAGTGTTCATGTTTTCTGTCCGTTTCTTAACTGGGTTATTTGTTTTTTGGGTGTTGAGTTTGATAAGTCTTTATAGATTTTGGATACTAACCCTTTATCAGATATGTCATTTGCAAATATCTTCTCCGATTCTGTAGGTGGCCTTTTAGTTTTGTTGATTGTTTCCTTTGCTGTGCAGTTGACAAAGTCCCGATAGTTCATTTTTGGTTTTGTTCCCTCACCTCTAGCGACGTGTCTAGCAAGAAGTTGCTGCAGCCGAGGTCAAAGAGGTTTCTCCCTGTGTTCTCCTCTAGGATTTTGATGGTTTTATGTCTCACATTTAGGTATTTCATCCATTTTGAATTTATTTTTGTGTATGGTATAAGAAAGTGATCCAATTTCATTCTTCTGCATGTTGCTGTCCAATTTTACCAACACGATTTGTTGAAGAGACTCTTTTTTTCCATTGGATATTCTTTAAAGATTAGTTGACCAAATAGCTGCAGGTACATATCTGTGTCTCTCCTGATCTTAAAACCTGAGAGAAAAAATGAAAATTGAAAATGTCGTCCTGTTCCAAGGGGAAACAAAGTGAGGGGAAGAAAAAGTTGTATTAAACCAGTAATGGGATGTTTGAAACGCCTAAGTAAATCTCAAAGCTTTTTACTCCAATTAAGTCTGATGTTTTCTTTTCTTTCTTCCCTTGTATCCAGTGAACACTCACCTTAACTTGAAGCCAAATACTTGTTTCATTTCTTTGGAATTCTGCAGTCCTTTTACCCATGGCTCTTCTCTGTGCTCTGCTGGGAAGCTCAGGCCAGGCTTTGGTGTACTGGATATCCTGGCCACAAGAAAAACAGGAAGCATAAGAGTTTGGGTCACCACTGATTGTTCCTGGATTCAGGCTGATTTCTGGGGCAGATGGCTTCTCTCTCTCTATTTCCTCAGTAAGGATGATTTCACCTAGAGCCTCTGTCAGGCAATATTTCAGTGTTAATATAAAACCAAAATGAAGGGAAAGCTTTTGTGTTCAATTTAAGGCTATTGTCCTCCATCCAATCTGTGGACGAGGAGTGAATTAATTCTGTGTTAAAATCAATGCACTAAATTAGTTTTATATTATCTTTTGAATATTTTATTAAGAGAATTATCTAAGTCAGGACTAAAATGCCAAAAGAAGAGAAAGAGAGAGAGGTAAAAGTGGGAGTTTGGGAACTGTGTCCTGGATTAATTTCAGTTAAGAGATTTTCAAATAAAAATTGATATCTGAACTTGGTTGGTGGTGACCAGCAAATACTGTCTTTATATGTTTCTTTTAGCTGAAGCCTAGAAGTGGATTATCTTGAAGTTAACTGAAACAACTATCTAACAGTGTTTCTGGCAAGCCAAAGACAGTAAAATCATGTCCAGCTTAGTTCCCTGCTATGTCCTACCACTGCTTCCCTCGCTGAGAGCAACTATAGCTTGCAACCTCTTTCTGTGTCCCTTCTTACCCCTCCTCACCCCTGACAAAATTTACTGCTCTGCAATAAAGTGTGGGTTGGCAAATGGTGGTTTATGATACAAGGAGGAAATATGAGGAAATGTTTAAATATGAGAATTATGTTTAATTATGAGGAATAAACATGAGGAAAATGTTTAAATATTAACATTACTAAACAACATTAGCAAGTTAGTTTGGTTAATGTTAATCTGAAGGAAAACTTAAATTCTAGGACATTTTATCAAAATACAGAAAGTGGAGCAAAATACCTTATTTTATTATTTTCATGGAGAAAGGCAACATATTTCAGATTAATAAAAGTAAAATGCATTTTAAGTCAGTATTTTGTTTATAATTGAATTTCAAAGCTAAGAGTAAGATCAAAGAGTAATTTCATACATGTAAAGCCAAACCCTGAGCCATAGATCACAGGAAATCTGTAGTCCAGTAAAGTAGTATCAAATCAAAGCTGGGAAGAGTGGCAAATAGCAAAGGCTTAGGGTGGCAGAAACCTGGAGGCCAGAGTATCCTCAGGGGAGAGGCAGGGAAAGCAGCATTTCAGACTGAGAGGAGCTGCTTATTTTTCTGCTCCCTCACCAAAGAGCACAGACCAAAAAGTCTTAACACTGTGTATTTCATCAAATACTGGTTTGAAAACCACGCACAGACAACTGCCCCACTTGAGTGCAGTGGAATCTATAAGACCTAGGTAAGGACTGAAAGCAGCTCCAGAGACAGAATCTAGTGACCATGACAGCTAAGGCCAGGATTATTCTTTATATGAGATTCAAATTTGTTTTTCTCGGTTATAATAGGGAGCCACCGACAGCTGAGGACAAGAAAATATAAGAAAGCAGAATCAATCATGGTTGCCAGAGGGCATATTTACTTCCCTGAACTTACTTTTCACCAAAGACCTAAAATAGTGGTTCTTAATTTTTGTGGTGGTTTTGAGAACTTCATGAAAGCCATGGATCCGCTTTCTAGAAGATACACATATACATGCAGTTCTGCATACAGTATCAAAAGTTAAAAGATTTCCAAATCCAACAATTGTGACCCTCCAAGAGCTGCACTAGCCAGTACAGTAGCCACCAAGTGGCACTTAGGAACATGAGCCGCATTTTACCATTGCAATAAATTCTAGACAGTGCTGCTCCATAATTTCATGGACTCTAGGTTAAGAACTCGTGCCCCAAATGAGCCCCTGTAGATCTACTGGCCTGTAACCCCACTTCCAGTAATATTCCAGCTATTTTCTCTGTCTGAATAGGCCTCAAAGAAAAGGAGGAGGAATATTAACAGTAATTTTTAATAACTCAGAAAGTCCATCTAGCTTCAAGTCTCCATTAATAACCTTAACTTAGGGGTGCCTGGGTGGCTCAGTCAATTGGGTATCTGCCTTCGGCTCAGATCATGACCCAGGCTTCCTGCTCAGCGGAGAGCCTGCTTCTCCCTCTCCCTCTGCTGCTCCCCCTGCTGTGCTCTCTGTCAAATAAATAAAATCATTTTTAAAAACCCTAAACTTAAATAACAGATGATTCATTCTTTCCTATCTCAAGGTATGTGTAGTTTTGCAAACATTCCCATGTCCCACATCCTGCAATAAAAATCCAAGTGGCTTTTCTGTGAGATAGGGTGAGCCTTCAGGAGTTGACTGTGCATTAGTAACAGCTGGTATTACACTGAGTTCATACTAAGTGCCAGGTACCATTCTAAGCATCCTACACGTTAGCTCATTTAATCCTCACCCAATGTTACAAGGTCGGGATAGTCTTATCCCCTCAAAACAGATGAGAGAACTGAAGTTTGCGGATTAGTGAAATTGAGTAACTTGTTTGAGATAACGTAGTAAATGCCAGCGAAGTGGTTATTAGGTTAGAATCTGTAGTCTCCTGAAATATGTCAAAAACATGAAAATGGCCTTAGAGGACTCTGAGGTCACATGTCTCAACAAGGGTTTATGAAATGGACGTATACCTGCCTGCGTGCTCTTCGGCTGCTAAGGCCACATTTGCCACAACAGCTGTGGACCTCTTTCCCCCGAGCACAAGAAAACAAAATACTCAGGACTCTTTCCAGCCAGTCGTCCAAAGCCAGCCTCTCCGTCCTCACATCACCCTTACTATTATGACAGCCTTGAACTTTATAAAGCGACAGACTAGCTGTGTGACCCCGAACAGGGCGTTAACTGACACTTGGTGCTGTTATCCGTACATGGGGATGATAATAGCGTCTCCGTCCCACAGTTTTTTGTGCTGTGAGCGCCCAGCTGCATTAGGCAGGCGCTCAATAAGAGGTTACTGGTTGTCACGATTCACTCCTACGAAGCCTCTATTTCTTGAGCCCACGGTCTTGAATGTCGCCGGAGGGAAAGGAGATGCTGAGCCAACTCTTGGGGTTTCCTTCCGTTAGCCCCTCGCAGTGAAGTTCACAGCTTTCATCACAAGACCTAGGACCTAGGAGGGAGCTGAGTAACGATCCTGCCCTCGCAGGGGTGAACAATAAGCGGCACGTCCCGAGCCTCCAAGAGCCCTCGGGGACGTCCAGCCTCCAGGAGCGAGGCCCTGACCGGGTGAGGGACAGCAACCCGCGGGACGCACGGCCGGGGTGCGTAACTCCTCACCGCTGGGTACCTGCAGCGGGGCGGGCGCCGGCACGGGGCGCGGGACGCGCCACAGACTACGTCTCCCGGCAAGCCCCGGGGCGACACTTACCCGGGCGGGTCCGCACGCTTCCCGCCCTCCCCCGGGCGCCGCGCGGCGGCGGAGAGCACCCTGGCTTGCGTGCTTCTGAGGCCGTCGGGGCCACAGGACCCTCTACAGCAGTCCCGAGTAACCAGAGCGCGTGGGGACTGCCCTTAAATCGGGACAGTGGTTCTCAAACTTGTCTTTGGGGAAAGAGCTTAACAATTCAGATTGCTGCCCCCCTCCCCCCGCCCCCGGACACTGACGCACTGGATTCCGCGTGGCTCAGGGATTTTCACTTTAGCAAGCTTTCCGGGGAATTCTGATCCGGTAGTCCACCGGTCACGCCCTCCTTAGGCTTGTTTTCCACTAAACTTACCTGCCCCGCCTCTCGCCTCCAATTGGCCCGTCGCTCGTCCCGCCCCTGCAGGCAAATCTTCCCTTCTGGTTGGTCGGGTCCGTGGCGAGACCTGTCCCAATGGGCGCTAGAATTCGCGGATCGTGACCTGGAAGTTGGTCCCGAGGCTGCGCCGTTGGCTGTGGTCGCCTAACGCGCGCTGGGACTTCCGGCGTGAAGCCAAGCGCCTGGTCTTGCGTGAGACCGCGACGAGCGTGAAGGCGCGGCGTTCAGGTCCTGCCCTGGGGGCGGGAGGGGGGTGGCGTCCTGCGGGTGACTGGATCGGGGTTGGCGTGGCGGCGCCCGTGATCGACTGAGGCCAAGGTGCCGGAGCCAGCTGCGCCCGGGCTGGAGCTGGGCTCCTTGGCCGGGACTTGCAGCCGCGGGGCCCGGGGAGACTTCTCGGGCGGGCGCAGCTGGTTTCGGGGCCAAGGCGCTCCCGGGGCCTGACGATGGCGTCGGTCCCGGGGTCCCAAGACCGGGAAGGGCTCCTGATAGTGAAACTGGAGGAGGACTGCGCCTGGAGCCAGGAGCTGCCCCCGCCAGATCCAGGGCCCAGCCCTGAGGCCTCCCACTTACGCTTCAGACGGTTCCGCTTCCAAGAGGCAGCTGGGCCCCGGGAAGCCCTCAGCCGGCTCCAGGAGCTCTGCCATGAGTGGCTGCGGCCTGAAATGCGTACCAAGGAGCAAATCCTGGAGCTGCTGGTACTGGAGCAGTTCCTGACCATCCTGCCCCAGGAGATCCAGAGCAGGGTGCAGGAGCTGCATCCTGAGAGCGGCGAGGAAGCGGTGACCCTTGTGGAGGACATGCAGAGAGAGCTTGGAAGGCTGCGACTACAGGTGAGAGAAAGAGCTGTCTTATCTGCGGTTTGTTTGGCCCCAAGGACTAGGACGTTGCGGCGGCCCTGTTCTCCATACCTTTACTTGGTCCCCCGAGTAGACTTTATATGGGTAAGAGGTCTTTTCCTAGTTTAGTCAGGAAGACTCATTTTCCAGGTTTTCCCCGGAAGGACAGAGTGAGCCATGAAGAATGCCCTATTTCCACATGGAGGCAGGGGTTCTGCATTAATGTGACCCCCAGAGTTAATTTGCAGGGTTCAAATCCTCACTCTGCTCTGTAGCTTTGTGACTTTGGGCAAGTTACTTAATCTCTTTGGGCTTCGGATTTGCCACTGGTAAAGTGAGAATGATAAAACATCTTTTTAGGGTTGCTTTGAGGGTTGCAGGGAGAGCATCATGTAGTTTTGATCACACTACTGGCCAATAGTGCTTAATGGCTGTTAGCTGTTGTTATGTTAAGTGCAGCAGTCTGGTCTCCTCTGCAGAGCTAGGTCAGGTTACTAGTGAATTTAGGAAAACAGTTTGTCAGTGAGGTTCTGAGGGCATTTTCCCCCAGGGTCACCCAAGTTTAACTTATCCAGGAGTGAGGAATGGAAGCATATAGAAAGAGTGGGGGGAGGCAAGAGGACGTCAGGTGTGTCAGAGAGCTGTGTGGGGAAGGTGTGCCCTGGGAGCGGACACCCTCCCCTCCTATTTTCTCCCATGCTCGGAGGATCAGGAAAGCTTTTAGTGTGAACTGTCCTTCTCTCTTGCTGGATCCAAAAGGATTGCCAGTGGTTCTCTGTCGAAGGCTTGCCCTCAGAATTCTGTACTAATTTCCCTTCCTATTATGGGCCCTGTTGTGATGATGAGTGATGTGGGTTGGTTCCCAGGTCACAAACCATAGGCGGGGAACAGAAGTGCTTTTGGAGGAGCCTTTGCCTCTGGAAACAGCACGAGAGTCACCGAGCTTCAAGTTGGAGCCATTGGAGACTGAGCGAAGCCCTGGCCCCAGGCTGCAGGAGCTGCTAGGCCCCAGCCCCAAAAGGGACCCCCAAGCTGTAAAGGAGAGGGGTGAGGAACAGTTGTCTGGGCAGGTGGGAGGGAGGAGGGGCTTCGGGGTTGCCCCCTGACACCAGCAGGTGGAGTACGGTTGCCTAGGTGAGGGAATTTCTGATCTCAGGGTTCCCAGATGTGGAGTGAAGGACCTAAAAGTGGTGGCTTGGGTTCTTCTGGGGATGGGAGGCGGGAGGGGGATCTCTAAGTAAGCCCAGCACAGACATTTAGAGCTTTGGATGATTGAGGACTTGAATGCTGCAGGCCAGCAGGGCAGTTGACTGGTGTTTTTTACCCGCACCCCGCCATTTTGGATATCGCTTTATTATGCCTCTGTTGCCTTCTTTTGCTCATTGTACAATCCTCAGCAGAGACTGGGTGTTGGGGAATGGATACCGTGTTGTAATAATCCTTGGGTTCCCAAGAATTACAAATGCCATTCTCATCATGATTTCTGTCACTTCAGCATTGTCTGCTCCCTGGCTTTCTCTCTTTCCTGCTGAAGGAAACATGGAAGACAAGGAGATGACTGGGCCCCAGGTGATGTGGAAGTTCCCATTGTCTCCCCCCCAGTACCTCTCCCTGCAGTTGCTCTTGTGGGGATGGGGTCTTTTTGCCTCTCAGAGAGGATCCTTTCTCTCTCACCACGCGCAGCCTCCCCGCCTTCTGTATTTCCTCCACACCTCACTTGTGGGCCTGGCACCCTTCTTCCCCATGAAATGTGTCCTTGGCACCCTGGGTTTTGCCCCTATAACTCATGACTCTGCTTGAATTGTTCTTGGTGCCTCGGGCTAAAGGAGATCTTGTGCTGTTTCAGTTGCCTGAGAGCTTAGAGGACGTGGCTATGTACATCTCCCAGGAGGAGTGGGGGCATCAGGATCCTAGTAAGAGGGCCCTCTCCAGGGACACGGTGCAGGAGAGTTATGAGAATGTGGACTCACTGGGTAAGGACTTCTTTTCCAGGGATGAAGACTGAGCCGCTTCTTACCAGGGGCCTGTCCTTTAGCCACTCACCTCCAGGACATAAGTTCTGAGTTTTGCCAGAAGACCTCCTTTTTTCTAAAGCCCCCTGAATGAGGATCATTTAAACATCTGGCAGGTGGCACAGTTGGCAAACTTATGACCCCCAGCTGCCAGAGCTGAAGGCAGGGAATGTGAGTTTTATGGACTTCCCAGGGCAGAGCAAATCAAATCCACTGACAGCCTCCCCCCACCCCCACATCACACAGACTCTCAGTTCTTGATGCCTTGCAATTTTGAGATGCTTATTCTTCTGACCTCATTTGTATTTTCTATGCTTCATTAGTATTTCTAGGCCCTTCCCCAACTTTCAGGGGGCACTGGCATCAATATTCCAGCTTAGCAGTTATCCCAGCCCTTAAAAATTCAGGAACGGGGGAGGCCTTTTGGAAATTTGAAAATGATATATATGTGTAAAATGGGATAAATAAATTAAGATGCATCTATGTGTTGAACTATTATGCAGAGATTAAAAATGAGGCTTGCGAAATATGACAAAAAACTGATAGTTGGATCTGGGTGAAGAGTGTACAGGTATTGTATAATTCCTTCAACTTTGGATGTATGAAAATTCTCATAATAAAAAGTTGTGGGAAGTCTTAATGTAAAACAGTTCTGTATATGTTACAGTTGATTATAGCTGTATTAACACATGGTAGAAAAGAGTCACACGCACTTTTTTTTCATACATCAGGTGTTTGTAAAGAGACACAGGTATCAACTCACTTGCACTGATTCTGCATAGGAGTCACCGCTGGGTTTGGTTCCCTTCACTGGGATCTTGTCCAGGTTATCCATCCTTGGGCCTGGCTTGGTGCCCTAACTTAAGCAGAGCTTTCAGTGAGTGCTGCATAGGAAGAGAAGTTTGGATCACAAGTTCTTAGAACTAAACTGTTTAAAGTCCATGTTTGCTGGGATTGGAATGAGGTTTTAGTTTTAGCATAGCACAGGAATGGTGCTTTTGGGTTTTAACCTCAGGGTCCTCCCAGAGCTCCAGGTTTCTTTCTGATTGTCCATCATATTATATTTTCTCCTGGAGTTGTCTAGTGGAACTCAGTTCTAGTTTATATTTATCTGTGAGAGTCAGGGCTCTTTTATAATATTAAACTAATTCCTCAAGAACTGATCACTCTAATCATATTTGTTTGATTGTTTTAATTACAAAAGTATACATTCTCATTGCAGAAGGTCCCAAGTACTACAAAAGTGTAAAAAGAAAAAAAAGCCATAGTCTCCCTCCTCCAATTTCTTTCTCTGGAGGTAATTACTGAGAACAGTTGAGTGTACATTCCAAGTATTTGCTGTCAGACTTATTGCACCTTCTGTGGATATGTCCACTAAGTGCGGGGAACAAGATTATCTTTGTTTCTTCTGCCTGGTAGAGAAAAACGGTGACATAGAAATCTGTTTCTTTCATTGTAAACAGAGTCTCAGGTTCCTAGTCAGGAGACCCTGAGCACCCATGTGGAACAAGGAGGAAAGCCATGGGATCCCAGTGTTCAGACTTGCAAGGAGGGCCTGAGTCTCAGAAGCCCAGCTCCAGGTAAGGAATGAAGATGAGCAGCCTGCCCAGCTAGCCTCCCACTGTTGGGAGGGAGGCATTTGAGGATTTGGGTGTAGGACTAGCTCATCACTGTTGCCAGGAAGATACATTGCTTCCTGTGTCCCCACTGCCCACTTCCATCCCAGGGTACAGAATGCAAGGAGGCATTCACCCCTGGGCCCCACCCTAGTCCCAGCTGTACTCCATCCCACCCATTTCCACAGGGCAGAAGCTGGAGGCTTAGTTGTAGAGGGAATTGGGGGCCTGCTTGTACAGGGAATTCAGGACTGGTCTGAGTGAGCGCTGGTTCCTGAGCGATGGCCCCACCCCTTTTCCTCTCTAGAGTGCACTACCTACATGAGGAAAATGGGAAACTGGGGTAGAACCAGCCCTTCTGGGCTTTTGACCTCCAGGGAGTAGCAGATATGTGGGAATTCCTTTCTTCTGGTGTAGGAATAACATAGGGGTTTGGTTTCTGTTGCTCTGCCAGGAGAAGAGAAGTTTGAGAACCAGGAAGAAGGTGCTCAGTCCGTTTCCCCTGAGAGCGTCCACCCACAGGCACTGTTGCCTGTCCAGGCCAGAGGGGAGGTGCCCTGGAGTCCTGAGCAGGGAAGGCCTCGGGACAGGGCAGAAGGGCACTGGGAGCCTCCCCCAGAGGAAGGGATGGAGCCGTCCTTAGTGGGGGCCACAAGTTGCAGAGAACTGGGGCGACCAAAGGAATTGCAGCCAAAGAAGCTCCACTTATGTCCCTTGTGTGGCAAAAATTTCTCTAACAACTCGAACCTAATTAGGCACCAGAGAATACATGCAGCAGAGAGACTGTGTATGGGTGTGGAGTGTGGCGAAATCTTTGGTGGGAACCCACACTTTCTGTCACTACACAGAGCACACTTGGGAGAGGAGGCCCATAAGTGCCTGGAATGTGGAAAAAGCTTCAGTCAGAATACCCACCTGACTCGCCATCAGCGCACCCACACGGGTGAGAAACCCTATCAATGTAACGTATGTGGAAAAAGCTTCTCTTGCAACTCAAACCTTCACAGGCACCAGAGGACACACACAGGTGAAAAGCCCTACAAGTGCCCCGAGTGTGGGGAGATCTTTGCTCATAGTTCCAACCTCCTTAGACACCAAAGAATTCACACGGGAGAGAGACCTTATAAGTGTGCTGAGTGTGGGAAAAGTTTCTCTCGCAGTTCACACCTTGTCATACATGAAAGAACTCACGAGAAAGAGAGGCTTTACCCCTTCTCTGAGTGTGGGGAAGCTGTGAGTGACAGCACCCTCTTTCTTACAAATCATGGAACCCACAAGGCAGAGAAAAAACTCTTTGAATGTTTGACTTGTGGGAAAAGCTTCCGGCAGGGCATGCACCTCACCAGACATCAGAGAACGCACACAGGGGAGAAACCATATAAGTGTAACCTTTGCGGGGAAAACTTCTCTCATAGATCAAACTTAATCAGGCACCAGAGAATTCACACGGGAGAAAAACCCTATACCTGTCATGAGTGTGGAGACAGTTTTTCTCACAGCTCCAATCGGATTCGTCATCTGAGAACCCATACGGGAGAGAGACCCTATAAATGTTCTGAATGTGGAGAGAGCTTTTCTCGGAGTTCACGCCTTATGAGTCACCAGAGAACTCACACGGGATAGAAACAATGGGATTTCTCTTTGGCCCAGATAAGGTGGCATACTCAGAGTCCTGTTAAGAGCTGGTCTTTTTTGCCCAGCCCACCAAATGATCTGTTTTTAAAGTAATTACTATAAAGAGGAACAAGATGGGGGTCATTGTGAGGGAGGTGCAGAGGCAGCAAAGGATTAGCGTAGAACTAAAACAGAATTCTGTCCAAACTATTGAGGGTGGCAAGTCTTTGAGGTGACCTTCTCTATGAAGCCTCTTGTGCCAGGGTACTCCTACTCCCTTGGTATATTTAGCCAGGTTGTGATTTGGGTGCCTTACTGTATCCATTGTCTATCCCAATAACTTTGGGAATCCGTGTGACTTTCCGTTACTGCTTCCTCACTTGGAATGTTCAGCAGGGGCATTTGGGCTTCTGAGGCCTGGGACCAAAGAAGGGCGGAGTATTCTGGAAACCAGCTTATGGCCACAGAAGACTGGTTGGCGACTTGCAGCTCCCCCAAAGGCCTGGCTGGGAAGCCATGGGCAGTCCAGGGCAGCTACCACAGCGCCTCTCGGATGGGAAGGCGCATGCACAGGCCGGGCTTATAACCATCACCTCAGACCAAGAGGAACCAGAGACCTGAGGGAAATAGTAAGATGGAGTTTGCAGTTCAGCCCAGGTGTTGGCAGAGGAAACCGGATTTTGAATTAGTGCACCTTTGCAGAGATTAAGACTTACCCCACTTCTGTCCAAGAAAGAAACAGAGCTCTGGGGTCTTCAGAGGGTTCTATGAAAGCGGGGTTCCCTGGGAGGTTTTGGAAATGTGGATGCTGGGGAAATTAGGGATCATGCCTTTCGCTGTTGAAAATATGTTTGGATGGTAATAAATATCTTCAGGAAACATGAGCGTGTGTGACTCTTCATTGAGGACCTTTTGTCTTGGCCTCCGTGTTGATTTGTTTCCTGTCTGCTTTGGCCAGAGGACCTGCTTTTTCTGTGGTTGGTCAAAGAAGGTTTGGATGAGGTTGGCTGAGGAGGGCTGAGGTAGGGTGGGGCCCTGACCGGTCAAGCTTGGGACCGCTTCGCGGTAACAAAGGGTCAAGCCCAGTGGCTGCTTGGGGTCACGTTGTCATAAGGGTCTCCTAGAAGGCTTCTTTCCTTTGAGTGGTGAACAGCAGTAAAAATGTCTCTGTTTAGAATGTTTACTTTCTTGTGACAAAGCTGAAGGAAAATGGCTCTTCAAAGACAGGACATACCGAATTATTGCCTGTTAATGGAGGGAAAATAGAGGCAAGGGCAAAATTTTTAGGGGAAAATTTGTATTTTAGCATGGGGAATCGGGAATAGGAATTCCAGGAATGTTTATCTATGAGAAAGAGGTAGACTACCAGGAAGTATTCTAGGAGTAGGAAATTCTGATGCCAGGAAAACCTCTCAGGATTTGGCCCTGGAGGAAGATAGCTAACTGTTCTCTGGGAGAAAAAGGTGGAACATTACCTGGCAATTGGCTATCAAATACACTAATTTTAAGTGAGAGAAACAACCGTGCATACCCCTCCCCCCATTTCCTGATCAGTCTTATCTCAGCCCTGCCTCAGTGTAGTATGAGTTTGTCCTTGGTTTTCTGAGCCAGTTTTTAAAAAAATCTTAGTTTCGGGCGCCTGGGTGGCTCAGTTGGTTAAGCGACTGCCTTCGGCTCAGGTCATGATCCTGGAGTCCCGGGATCGAGTCCCGCATCGGGCTCCCTGCTTGGCAAGGAGTCTGCCTCTCCCTCTGACCCTCCCCACTCTCATGTGCTCTCTCTCATTCTCTCTCTCTCAAATAAATAAATAAAATCTTTAAAAATAAATAAATCTTAGTTTCTTGGGACACCTGGGTGGCTCAGTTGGTTAAGCGTCTGCCTTCGGCTCAGGTCATGATCTCAGGGTCCTGGGATCGAGCCCCACATCGGGCTCCCTGCTCGGGGGGAGCCTGCTTCTCCCTCTGCCTGCCGCTCCCCCTGCTTGTGCTCTCATGCTCTCTCGCTGGCTCTCTCTCTCTGGCAAATAAAACCTTTGAAAAGAATTTAAAAAATCTTAGTTTCTTATTTCTCTTCCTTTCTCCTTAAGAGGGCAGGGGTAGTGCAGGGTTTGAGGGGCAGGAGAGAGGGTTAAGATTTGAGAGAGATTAATTTAGGACTGATTGGTGTGGCTGCTAATGCCATGAAATGTGGGGTGACGTCAAGTTGATGTTGTTACTAAGCACTCTGGTTAAGATTGCAACTTAAATGGATTGTAAATCTCGTGAGAATGGAAAGCACCCCTCCCTTTCACCCCTCTCCCCTATAGTGTCACCCATGCAGATCTGATAGTGGTCCAAGTGCTGTTGCTCCTACTGGGAGCACTGCAGCTTCAGGCTAGAGCAATGAGAGCCCCCAGAAATTCACTCCCTGCACTAAAAAGGCTTTCCAATAGGAAGCGCCCCCCGTTTGCTCCCCTTCTAGCTAATACACAAGCAGAGCTGTTCTTGGCTGTTTTAATGAGATGATTTCACAGAATATTCCATGCAAAACATCTGGCTCAGGTCCTGGCACATAGAGAGTATTCATCTATTGGTGTCATCTGTGGGCAGAAAATACTGGCAAGACTGCCTTCTAAGCACCTGCCACTGATGCCAATGTAAGACCACGCTGGCAGAAATTTCTGTTACTGACAGGCAGGAATGATGATTTCTTTCCTTGTGGTTATATCAAAGAGCAGGTTGGAGGTCCTTACTGCAGGCTCCCACGAGTCACTGCAAGGGATGGCCAATGTGTGCTTTCTTACATTTGTACTTTAATGCTGCACACGCACTTTTTACGTTTATACTTTTACCCACTAGTCCTTGAAAAAGAAACCAGACGTCTCCAACTGGCTCCTAGGTCAATGGGAGACTGACACTGGGGCAATAAAGACCCTTGCCCCCCTCAGCCCAGATGGGTACAAAGGAGACCTGGGAGATGTGGACTGACCCTGAGCAATAGCCACAGTCCTTGGAGCAAAGGTAGCACAGAAGACCAACAGAAGGAAGGACTCCTGGGTGGAGAATTGGTACTACATTTAAGCACTGTGAAAAAACCTGGCAGAGGCAAATTAAGAGCAGCGGGCCAGACATCACTGAGGACAAAGCTTGTAAGGCCAGAGACTGGAAAAAGTATTAAACAATTTTTTTCTCCAGAAAAAAACATCAGCAATCACTAAGAATTTTTATTGCAGTAAGGGAAGGATTTATGGGTCTCAATATCATAATCTGAAGTTCAAGATTCTGTACCCCCAGCCCTTTTATGAAGAGTTTACTGTTGAATTACACTGTCAACTGATAGCATTTTGGAAAGTGCAGAATCACCACCACTGCTTTAAGACTTGTAATTTTTGTAAATGTTTCACAAACATTTGAAACAACTAAGTCATTAAAAAGTTCTAGCAAATTTATTAGCACTAGGGGGCTAACTTCTTTGGGTGTCAGCAACTCAAAAATAGTTAAGATTAAAGCAAAAGTACATTTATTAGAAAAATAGAGGTGCATTCATCCCTTTAGCCTTCAATCTAGCTTGCAAACACTTGATTAAAATTTGACTTCACTGTTGAAAGGGAGACATAATTCTTTCTGATCAAGTCATTTTTACTAAAAGGAGCTATATGATGCCTCACGTAGGCAGTTAGGCAGTGGGAATGGTCCAGGTAAATTCAACAATGAGAAAATGGTTGATTAAAAGTCGCTCAGAACACCAACACATTTGGACAAATCTTTCAGTTAATATCCTCAATTTATCACTGAAATGTCCCAGAAGCTGTAGGCAGAGATGAAAACTGGTGACACGCCAGGTTCCAAACCTGCTCTGAGGAGGTGGTCAGATTTCCGCAGGCAAGAAAGGGTAAGGAAAGAAATTACTAAGTTTCTTTCTCAAATCCTGGGGTATGTTTTTGGACATAATGCGTTGTCGTTTTTGCCTCCGTATCCCCACTCTTTCCCGTTCTTCGGGGAGGGGGCGGGGGATCAGCCACCGGAACGAGAGTGAGGTGCCTGGGTTTCCCGGAGGAGCTCTAGTCCTGAAAATATGATTTCCAGACCAAAGACATCAGCCCCTTCCTGACGGCCTAACCCCCCGCCTGCGCTCCTGCCCCACCGAGAACGGCTCCTGCGCGGGCCCGGGAAGGAACAGGAGGTGACGGGGCGGGCGCTCGGCAGCCCAGTCCGGACAAACCCTCCCTCACCCTACGCCCAAGCTTTCTGGCGGCCTCTGCTCCCGGACCGGGGACAGCTAGGGCACGACGCCTCCCCACTCTGGCCCCTCTAGTTCACCGGCAGGAACTCCATGGTTGCGTCCGGCCTCTCCTCCCTTCGGGCCCACCCCCTTCTTCCCGGCCGCTCTGGCCCGCCCCTTGACACTCTATGGCTGCGCCCGTCTCACGGGCCCGCTCTCCACCCGCACCCTCTCCCCCTGGCCACTCTGGCCCGCTTGGCGGACGCCCTATGGCTGCGCCGGGCCGCGACTTCCCCTAGGGCCGCCCCGCCCTTACGCTCAGGTGGCTCTGGCACACTGGCTGACGCTCCGCAGTTCTCGGCTCATAGGGCTGGGCCGGGCCACCAGGCCGCAGCCTTCCCTCTCCCTCTTTCCCAGCGGACGCCGGCGGCGTTACAACCCTCCCCGAAACCTTCCCCGGTCTCTCAGGTGTGCGCTTACCCGGGGCCTACAGCGGGCCCGGCTTCTCGTGGTCCAGCAGGGGGCGAGCGCAGACCTGGGTGGTGTGGCCGCCGGGAAAGGGGAGTTTCAGGCGCCGGGAAGGGCGGGCCTGCAGGCCGACCTGAGGTCAGGAGTCTTTGCTTAAATGCAATGGGAAGCCCACGAAGGGGCTACAGGATGAGAAAGGATCGGGAGAGGACAAGAAAGGAGACTGATGCAGTTGTCCAGTCAGGGGGTGATGGCAGCCTGGACCGGGACACGAACAGCAGGGAGGGAGAAGTGGAGACAAAAGGTGAGCCATTTAGGATGTCGAACCGACAGAACTTTACGTGGGCCCAGACGGATGTCTGAAATCCTAGGATGACCTAGCATGAAAATCTGGCCCGGACCTGTCTTTCCTGCTTTTCTTTGCCAGCTGCTCCTACAGCAACCATCCAGGGATCTTGCAGCTTCCAAGGGAGATTCACTCTCAAATCGAAGAGCCTGAGCTCTTTGCCCGGACTGCCCTGCCACTGCCAGCACTAAATTTTAAAGCTCAGCTCAGAAGTCACACTTGACCCTCTTAGATACTTCCCCTGCTACCCAAACACTCCCAAAGCCCTCTCCACACTCACCTAGCACTTACACAGTGAATGGTGGTTTGTTCCTATTCGTTTTCTTTCTAATTCGAGTCTATATGCCCAACACCAGGCTCGGTACCTAGCACGGAAAGGCAACGTGAGGCTTCCAGAATTAGTGAATACTTTTCAAAAGGGTGTGACTGCCGGTCATTTACTCTGGAAATGTATTACGGGTGGCGGGGGTGGGTGGGGGTGGGGCGTTTGATGCAATGACTTAAAAGGAACTAGAGAGCTGTCCAGTAAACTCATCTGACATTCCCATCAACTTCTTCCACAATCCATTCTACCCTAGGCTTAAAACAAATGCTAACGTTTTATTAATGCCAAGGCCTAAAGCATGTTAAGACAATAAGATATAAAAACTTGTATTTACCAAGTAATCTGCCTATTTTTTAAATACATAAAATATACCAAAGTGTTAAACTATCATTGGTCGACAGATGTTGGGTGCTTTTCATCTTTTAAATATGTATCTTCTATAATCAGCATGTTACTTGCACAAGAAGGGGGGACAGCAGGTGGTACAAATTTAAGAAAGCAGAGCATGTCACACCATTAAACTGAAAACCAAATCTCTTATCTTTTTATTTTTTTATTTTATGTACTTTTAAAAAATCTTTAAAAAAATAACTAGAACTAGTCAGCATATAGCTTCTTGTTATATGCTCTGAATGAGATAGAATGTAATGCTTTTCCCACATCCATTCCACCTTAGATAATCTGGGACAATAACTCTTCGTTATTCAGATCCTTGGCTAAAACAGAAATAAAAATGGATTAATGAATGTTTTTATATTTTAAAGAAATTTATTTTTAAATTGTACGTATTATAAACAATATATAAATGGGCAGTGCTATGCAAAATGAGGTCAGCTGATAAAAACAATGACAATTCATAACAGGTCTGCATCATACATAACTACAGAAACCTTTAAACACAAAATCTAATTACTAGAAGTTGAAGGCATATTGAAGGAGTCCTTCATAACACGAGGCCTGGGTTTCAAAAAACTACCAATCCTAGAATGGATTCTACTCTGGAACTCTTTTTTTATTATTTCTTGTTGCATCTCTTTCAGTGTGAAACGGAACCTTTGAAACTCAGGTGTGACATCAACAAAGTCAAGTAGGTAGTCCAAACTCTCTCTGACAGCAGGTAACTGAAATTCAGCAGTCTGCTCTTCAGCTCCTCCTTTCTGAACAACTTCCTTTGTAATTCCACTTTTTGTTTTTGCGGGGCTACCCTTTTCTTCATCATCCCCATTGAACCACACTCTATCATCAGCCAGTGTGGTTTCCAACTCCCCACATTTCTCCAGGATTTCTCTATAATCTCCATCTTCTAAGCCTTGAAGATCATATTCAGGTTCCTTTTTGTAAAGAAGATTTTCCCATGCATTTGCTATGGTTATTTGTTTCACTTCATCCCAACTCTTTGCCCAGTTAAAAATTGCACTTTTTATGTTGTAGATTTTAATCTTGGAAACTCCTTTTTCTCCTTTATCTTGCTCATCATCACTTTCTTCAAAAATTACAAGACTCTCTTCAAGTTGCTTCCACCTATAAAGTCGTTTGCAGCTCAAGATCACACCTTGATTCATTGGCTGAATCAAGGTTGAAGTGTTATGGGGAAAGAACATGCATTTTATTCGACCATCCTCACTGGTTAGTGATTCGGCGGAAGAGTGAACTGGAGAACTGTCCAGAAGTAACAAGGCCCTGACATCCTCTTCATGGAATCCTAAAACACTAAGTTGAAAATGCCTGACCTCGGGAACAAAGTTTTGAAAGAACCATTCTGAAAACAATTCTCTGGTGAACCAAACATCTTTACTAGGCTTATATATCACAGGTAAGGTATTTGTGTCCTCTTTCACACTTCTGGGCAGCTTTGATTTTCCAATAATGATTGACTTTAACTTATGAGTTCCATCTGCATTTGCACATAAAAGAGCAGACAGCCGTTCTTTGTTTATTTTCCTCCCAGGCAGGCAGATCTCTTTTCTGCTTGCCTGAATGTTTTCTGGCATTGACTTCCAAAAGAGGTCAGTCTCATCCCCACTGTATAGCTGAGCTAGACTCAGTTTCTCCTCTTTGATAAGCATGTACAGTTTTCGTCGAAATGGTTCAACATTTTCTGAAGCTGAACTTAGGACTTGTTCCCCACATATTTTTCGATTCCCAATTGCGTGCCTATTTCGAAATCTAAAAAGCCAGCCAGTGCTAGCTTTAAAGTCTGTTCGCCCAAAACACTGTGCGAATCTCTCTGCAGCAGCCTGAAGCTCCACACCTCTAACAGGGACACCAGCTGAGCGTTTCCGTTGGTACCACATGTAGACTGCATCATCCACATCACCATATTTGGCTCCTGTTGTCCTTTTTCTCTTCTCAGCCCCTGCTAATGGCATGTCCTGCTTCAGTACAAAGTCCAAAATCAATTTCTTATTCTTTTTAATGTCATAAAATGTTGATTTACTGATTCCAAATTCATCCATTACACTTTTAAGAGATCGTCCAGCTTCAATCCTACTGAGAACCTTCATTTTCTCCTCCAAATTCAATGTTGTATATTTCCCTCTTTTATTCATAGTGAATTTTGTTCAAACAACCAACAGGAGAAAAAGAGGGAAAAGCCTTACTGAATTGGAAAAAATTAAAAGCAAAACAAAAAACTAGCTTAAAGCCCCAAAAGGCACAGGCATTTGTACAGAAGGGTATTGGGCTAAAAGGGATAAAGGCTCATGACTGAAGTGTGAGTCTACAGATGAAGGTCTTATGAACTCAGAAAGCCACCACTATCAAAGCCCTATCTAGCTGTTGCTCCTGCAAGATATGGATGATGTGTTCTCAGAACCCCGTCCACCTCCTCCTTTCTTGACAGATACAGCAGCACCAGTCAGGAATAACAGGAATACCTGCATACTCTCCCTAACTCAACACAGAAAAAGACAACAGGAGCAGAGGTGAGATGTGTCCCCAAGAACAAAGCCAAGTGAGAGTCTACACAAAAAGTAGTGCTTGAGAAGGGAGTGTGAAAGCCTCAAAGGCATAGAGAGAGTAATCTTATGTAGCAGAGATGCAGAGTGGCTTCTCCCCTTCCAAAACGACCTGATTTTACCTCACTGCCAGAAACAAAAGTGCTCGTGGTGCTCTGTACGTAGTGTTCACTGGGCAGCAGGCCACCCACCTGGATAAAGAGTCCACGCTATCCTAACATTGGGATGTCTGGAGAGCTGGCATTCCTGAACAATTGTGTAGTATCTTTACGTGAAAAAGAAAGTTAATAGGTTCTGTTGTCCATGTGAAGAAATCTCACGTTTATTACATTCAATGTAGCATTCTCAATGACTGAGCTTTAACTTCTTATGTTTACCGAGGTAATCTCTAAGTATATAAAAATTTGTTAGTGGTACTTTTCCCACTCTCAGAACTTCTTCCTTGTGTACATCTGGTATATTCTCAAGTGTTATTTTTCACTGAAGCTTTTCCATATTTCGGAATTACTGAGTTTCAGAGTCATGGCAATTCTTAGAGATCAGTCCAAAAGTTTTAAAAATATTTTATCATAGTTAAACATTTTTAAAAAGATTTGACCTTTCATTTTTTTGTTCTAAATTTACATTAGGATGTTAAGTAACAGATTTCTTATATTTGAGAATTTATTCGATTTCTCTTCACTGTAGATGTTGCTTAATTTGAAACAATACTCACTTTTTCCCCTGCTTGAAGAAATTTAAAAGATTTCTCTACTAGTGTTTCTGATAATCCTCAGATATTCCTTGCAGCTCCTCCTGGTGATGCCCAATGCCATTCCATGTCCTTACAAATGTCCTACTCTAGATTAATTTCACTGTTTTCATTCCAGACACACAAACTCATGGGAAGTAACAAAAACTGCAACTTCTATCCATTTCAGGTGCTATGAAGAAAGAAAAGTATGTCAGAGAAATGAGGAAAATGATTGGCATTTCACTTATTTTTTCTTCTCCTATACTGCAGAGCCTGATTGGCTTTCATTCATTCCTCAATTACCAAGAATTATCACAAGCTTCTCATCTAGAAACCCAAAAGAGTCCAGGCTGCTAGTTTTCCTCTAACATTTCTTGCCAGAAATGCCAACTGGTTTGTGGAACACTAAGAGGATCGTGAAAGAATATGATCGTGAATAGGGTGTGGAGCAAATACAGACTAAGATCAAGCAGCTTTCTAAAAGGCAGCCATAACTAAGGGAATTATTCAGTGATAACTAATATAAACGGAAAAAGAAAAAAGCAAGAATTGGTTAGTCAGTAGCAGCATTGTTAACTCCAGCCAGTCACGCAGCAAAGCCACTCAGCCCGCTACTGCAGTTGTGTGGTAACTCAGAATAAAGTGCAGGTCTTTGCTGTCATCGCTTCCCAGCTGTACATTTCATCATTTTTCAAGCAGTACCAAGGCAGGGGAACGTGATTTCGAAATCACATTCCCCTGGCGGCGGATGATGGTGGGCTCCACAGCAAGGGAAAGGAACTCTGGCACAGACTTCAAACTACAAAAATCATTACTGGCCCTCATTCACTATTCACCAGTTTGTGCCTTCTTCTTGCTTTCACAGGGTCTCTTTTCCCACTTTTTCTCCCCCAACCACCTCTGTACCCATGTTATGAATCAGGCCCTCCAGTACCATGCAAGGGCACCACTGGCAGAAGTTCATTTATTCACTTTAGTAAGTTCCAAGTATATGCTCAGCCTTGGGCCTGATGGTGAGGATCTCAATGCTAAGAGCACTACTGTCCTCTGCTTCTGGAAGCCTGGAAAGAATTGCTTTTGAAGAAACTTAAGTCTCAACCTGACTCGGATTCCAAGGAAATGAACCTGCATTGAAACCTATTCAAGTGACTTAGGCAGATGCTTATTCTTATCTCCCGTGTTTAATCCTTTGAGAAAGGATCAGAGAAGCATAACAGGATTCCACCTAAAAGCAAAAGTAATATAATGGCCTGGTACTGGTCTCCCATTTTCATTCCCACCTTCACCTTACTTCCAGATGAACTGCCCTGGAAAGAAGCTCCCTCAGAAAGCCTCCAGCGATGCTCCAGGATTTACTTTTATTAAATGCAGTCTCTTCACTGCCATGCAACGCACCCCGTGAGAGGGCTACTGGAACTTACTTTCTCACTGTTAAGTCTTCCTCCAAATGTAGCCCGATCACACTTAGTGAAAACGTATGACGGATCTTCTCACACCCCAATCTTTTCCAGCTTTCCCTCTGCGTGGATGTGGCCCCACTCCGTGGTGCGGACAGACCAGGTTCAAGGTCTTTGCCCATTTCCCCAACCATAAGTCAACTTTGACTTCCTTGGACTCCCGCAGCGCTCAGCCTAGGCCTCCCGAGCTCTTCCTAGCCTGTGTAACTACTGACGGTCACGAAAATGCCCCGGTCCTTTGGTCAGATTCCTTGCAGCAAAGACTTTGCCCTGTGCACTCTAGCCCTGCCTGCACGTAGTGGACCTAGTAAGTAACCCGTTGCCTGGCGAAGGCTGACGCTAGGAGAGCCCTGATGATTAGGAGACGCCGACACCCTGAAATGCCCGGATCCTGAGAAGTAGGGTTCACGAACTCTGGCAGAGACTGCAGGGAACACAAGATGGAAAGGGGGTTCCCATCATCCAGGGAGCATGCCGTGGCAGACGGAGCGGGAGCCAAGACTGCAGGGGACCTAAATCCCATACTAGGGGCCGCCGCCCGTCGCTCGTGGGACCCGGGCCGAGCCGCGCCTCCATGTCCCTGTCAAGGACACTACAAATGGGGCCCGTCTCAGCGGCTGAAACCTACCTCACCAGGAAAACGTGATCGCTGTGAGGGACGCGCGGCCCAGAGGAGGGAACAAGCCCTCGGGGGCCGCCGATCCCGACCGGGACGCAAGCCCCAGGAAGACCGAGGGCCCCGCGCGCGCAGGGGCGGCCACCCTCGCCGGGCGGGGCTCGGGGGATCAGGCGCAGCCAGCCGCCCGAAAGCCACGCAGGTACCAGCCGGACGCGCAGCGCCTTCCGGAGCCGGGACGCGAGGCGGCGACAGCAGCTCGCCGAGCCGCGCAGGCCCCTCTAGGCCGCGGCGGGAAACGGGACACTCGGTAACATTAACTCTTTCCGGCCGCCAGGGCGGCACCCGGCGGAAAGCCGCTTTGCCTCCGCGAGGCCGCGGCCCGCGGCGCGGCTGCTCGAAACCCCTCCCCGGAAGGGCGTCAGTCCGCTTCCGGCCGGAGCGCGGTGTCGGATGGGGCCCGGGCAGCGACGCGGGCCTGAGGGCCGGTGCTGAGGACGGTCTCGCACGGGGCGGGGTCCGCCTCGGAGCGGCGCGGGGCGGAGGGCGGCGGCCTGCAGGTGAGCGGGTGGCAGGGGGAGCGGCGTCGGCCCCGGAGGTCCCGAGGGAGCCTGGCCGCCATTGTCCGTGGACCGCGGTGTTTCCAGGCCGGGCGGCGCCGCCTGACGGCGGAACCATTTCTGGAAGCCCCGCCGTCAGGCTCCGGAGGCCATCCTGTTGTCCGCCTTTGCGCAGCCGGCGTCGGGGCCTCGCTGGCCGGTGTTGCCGCGCGCCGGGGACCTGGGCGGTGCAGCCTCGGAGACGTCAGCCTTTGCTGGTACCCAAGCACGGCAAGCGTCCCGGTGCCCGCTGAGCCTGCTGGCAGCCGGCGGCCGGCCGTTTGGGAATACCGTGGCATCCTGGTCGACTTTGGGTGCCGTTCCTGCGGGCTCACGCCAGGGAGAGCGAGGTCCCGGGACTCTCCTCAGTCTCGCCTCGAGGTCTAAATTGAGCGTCGAAGAAAGGGAAGGTGGGCCGAAGGGTCACTCTCAACACCACCAACTCTCCTTCTCTCCTCCTTTGCGACTTGGCCTGTGGATAAACGTTTTGTAAGCAAAGATCAGCTGTGATTTTTCTGGGTCAAGTAAAGAGATTTAAAAACACAGGAATGGATCTTGTGCACGGTGCCCTTTATGCTTCTTGCAGGGAAGTGTCAAACAAGAGTGTTGAGCATCTAGTTACTTAATCCGGGGATGCTGTCTGAGAAGAATAGGACTGCTTTTTCCCTAATTACTTCCCTTCTTCTCTGGTCTCACTTCCGTGTCCCAGCTCTCCTGCCAGTATTCGTAGAGTGAAAAGGAGAATCTGGAATGTTCCACGCACTGAGGGCTTCCGTCTTCACAAGAGGATGAAGGGTCAGAGAAGTTGGACCCCCTTACTAGAGACAGAAGACTGGGATGACACGTTAAAATTTAAGAGGAACGCAGAATAGTCTCCTGATCTCCCTTGGTATGGGGAAGCTGGCATAGGAAGCACAGCAATGAAGTCTTTGGATAATCCCCAGGCTCCTTGCATCCAGAGGGTGTAAATGTTCTCACTGTCTAACCTTTCTTGAATCATTATTTTTGCAAAGGCCAAGTCCTCAGTGGGCATTTGTCTATCAATGCGCTGTGCCTTATTTCAAGTGGATAAGAGAAGAAGAAAGGGTCTGGCAGTGGATTCTTTAAAAGGAAAGCAGGGGCACCTGGGTGGCTCAGTCAGTTATGTGGCTGCCTTGGGCCAGGTCATGATCTCAGGCTTCTGAGATTGAACCCCGTGTCAGGCTCCCCGCTCATCGGGGAGTCTGCTTCTCCCTCTGTCCTTCCCCCTGCTCTTTCTCTCTCTCACAAATAAATAAATAAACTCTTTTTAAAAGAAAATAGAAGGAAAGCAAGGCAGGATTTTTCTGTTCATTTTTCTCCTGTTTAGTGTGTAGTAAAGTTCATGTGACTTTCTTACTGATGTGCACTTTTTTTCTGCTTTCAGTGTTTTAGGAAGAAGATCCTTTTATTGATTTTGTTCCAGAACTGACTGGGTCTTACTTGCCAAAGGTGGTGCTGCTGGAGTATCCAACAAAGGAGTAAAACTGTTCCTGCAGCAGAATAATGATGGTAGATCTGAAGGTGGCTGACTATTTGAACCCTCGAATTAGGGTTCTGTGGGAGAGCAAGGGGCCTGTGATAGAGAGTTCCAGTCACAATAAGAAATATACCGCACAAACGGACAGTCTCAATCCTGAAAGCTCTCGCCAGCACTTCCGGAATTTCTGCTATCACGAAGCAGCAGGACCCCGTGAAATTGTTGGACAACTTCAGGAATTATGTCGTCAGTGGCTGAGGCCAGAGCTCCACTCAAAAGAGCAGATCTTGGAACTGCTTGTGCTAGAACAGTTTGTGACCATTCTACCCAGGGACACCCAGAGCCGGATAAGGAAGGACCGTCTACAGAGCATTGAGGAGGCTGTAGTCCTGGTAGAACACTTGGAGAGGGAATCTGGTCACACGAGGAATGGGGTGAGAAGAAAGATTCCTGATACATGCCATGAAATAGAATGAAGGAGGATATGAGGTGGGGGCAGTTAATTAAGAAATAAGGTGAATTAGTTCACTGTTCTGTTGGAGGACATCTAAGGCAGGATCAGAAACCACAAACCTACAGTAGTCCACAGGTTTTGCAGATCCTTGGCAGATACTTTCCTGGCCTTTGAGAAAGATTGTTTTTGTGCTCTAGAGCCAGACTGAATTGAGGGTAGTAAGCCTACTTTGGCTTGTACAAGGACATGGGTTTTGAGCTCCAAATGAATAAAAGGCAGTAAGGAGTTGGAGAGGAAGGGGAAGACTTGAATAAGGGAGAACACTTAAAATGAAAAGTTGAGTGGAGATAGTAAAGAGAAGGAAAACCCAAATAATGGGGGAAGAATGCAGAGGGAGAGAAAAGTAGGCAGAAGAAAGGAAAACAGATTTG
This sequence comes from Neomonachus schauinslandi, assembly GCF_002201575.2. Lineage (NCBI taxonomy): Eukaryota > Metazoa > Chordata > Mammalia > Carnivora > Phocidae > Neomonachus > Neomonachus schauinslandi. Next base: position 139,939,483 of record NC_058407.1, read on the forward strand.
AAAATCCTAGCAGAGTAGCAGAGAGAAGAAAGACGTTGAAGGATAGTCTTGTCTGACTCATAGGTGAGAGCCTCCACAGTGCTCTCAATGGTTGGTCCTTGGCTCTACTGGTTAGTGGGGAGCACGTCCTTAGCCAGGTGGCAGAACACCAACTGGCTTCAGGCCTACTGGGAAGAAACAGGGCAGGCATATGTTTAATGCCAAAAAATTTTGGAGGTAGGTTGGAGCCAGACTTTCTTCCCCTTTCTTCCATTTCATCCCTGTTCTGTGAAAACCTTCCCTGGCCATGGGGATAATATGGTTGAGGAGACAACTTCATTTATTCAACTTTTTGACCTTTTGAGAAAATGAGAAGACAAAAACACTAAGGAGGGATCTAAGTCAAAGAGAAAGCCTGTCAAAGTAGCATGAGAACAGGTGGCCTATGTAGTCCTCCTAGTGATCTGAACTGGTCTTTATGCAGAGGGGTTGGGCCTGCTGTGTCATAGGACTAGCAGTAGCCACATTTTTTTTTTCCCTTTTATCCTAATATTTCAACGTTTTGTGGGTAGCTCTCTGCAAAATTGGTGGCCTGATATTTCTTTAAGTCTTTTTGTCATTTCGTTTAGTGTCACACATTTCCCACCATCTGGACTGTTCACTATTTCCTCCTTTTACATTCAACTCCAAAACCAAAAGTAATTTTTGTGGTAACAAGATGGGGATTATTTCTAGGTTGCAGTCCAAGAGCTGGGAAAGGAGGCAGTGATCTTGGGAGAAACAGCAGAATCCCAGCCAGTGGGAATGGCCCAGGATGAAGAATTCTGGAATACATACCAGGGTCTGCAAGAACAGCTGAGCAGGAATATTCATAAAGAAACTGAGCCTGTATGTGAGAGGGGTAAGGCACATCATAATTCCCTTCTGTTGCGAGCTGTTAGAGGAATTTGTTCAGCCAGAACATTGTGAGCATTTTCTGGGTGCCTGGCTATGTGGATGGGCAAACGCAGCCATGTTATCAATTATGATGTCCCCTGGGTGGCAGTAGAGCACCAGCTGTGGGTAAAGCTGGGCGTTGGCCTAGGGTACAGAAACGTCCCGCCTACAGAATCCTGGTAATAACCCCGTGAACTCTGTTCCTTAGAAAGCACGAGAAGAATGTGAACACACTTCTGTACCAGGAGAAAAATAATAAATGATTAAAAACCACAACAACTACATCTATCGTACACTGGATATCCTGAGTACTTCATTTTCGAATATGTTGAATTTTTGCCTTAGAACAGTTTACATCATGAGGGGAAAATAAGTTTGTCTTTCATTTATTGACTCATGAAAACTGGGGAACCTATTCTAGTGACCAGTAGATACTTGGCTCTTGTGTATGATGACAAGACCCACTTCAGGGAAACACACACACTTGCAAGGGTGTCCCGACTCTGCCCAAAGAATTGGGATCATCTATATTTTAGAAATGAGCTAATGATGTTTATAGACAGAAGTGAGAGAGATTTCCTCTGGCTCTTTTCCACTTACAGCTGTGCCTGCTCACCAGATCGTAGCATTTCCTGTGCAGACAAACACTAAAGACTGGACAGTGGCACCCGAGCTCATCTTGCCTGAGTCCCAGGTGAGCTGTGCAATCCAGCTATCGAGGGCTGCCTTTCCCTGCTCCCCAGGACCCACACTGCTCAGCTCACAGGCATATTAGCTCCATTGTTCTGCCTGGGGAACTGGGCACCTCCTAGGCCTTTGATGATCCCATGCTTCTTTTCTTTTTGCCTTCTCACTTAAAAAAAAATGTGCCATTAATTCCTGCAGTGCCCAGGGTCTACCATGGGCCAGATGGTAGGGCTGCTTCTGTAGTGCAAGTACTGAGCTGAAGCCCATTGTCTTCTTTAGAGCTTGTTGACATTTGAAGAAGTGGCCATGTATTTTTCCCAGGAAGAATGGGAGTTACTGGATCCCACTCAGAAGGCTCTCTACAATGATGTAATGCGGGAAAACTATGAGACTGTCATCTCTCTAGGTAAAGAATCCCTCGCATTGAGTAGAAGTTGAGTAATCTGTCATATTCTCTGCTTACTGGGAATGTATTCCTCTGAGAGGCTGTGTTCCGATAACAGGTTGTTTCTTAGCTATGTGGTGTGTGGACAGGGGAAAGGTGTATCCGGATCACCTGGGGAGCTTTTTTCAAGTGCACATGCTCATTCTTTATGCTAAAATTCTTTTTTTTCTTTAAGATTTTATTTATTTATTTGACAGAGACACAGCGAGAGAGAGAACACAAGCAGAGGGAGTGGGAGAGGGAGAAGCAGGCTTCCCGCGGAGCAGGGAGCCCTGAACCGAAGGCAGACACTTAACGACTGAGCCACCCAGGCGCCCTTATGCTAAAAATATTGATTCCCCCCCCCCATCTCTTCTTTTACCTTTCCCATCTCCATAAAGAGCAGCACCACTCACCCAGTATTTCAGGCCAGATAATTTGCAGTCATTCTTTACTCTGATCTTATTCTCCTACCCCACTCCTAATCCTCCTCTTAGCTCCACATAGCTAAGTCCAACCATGTCTCATCCTCTAGAATTGTTAGCATCTTGGTCTAATCCAGGGGAGTGTGTAACCAGGCTCACCTCAGTACTTTCTAACTGGCGCCTTCTGCCACCACTCTAAGCCTGCCACAATCTACTCGCCATGCAACAGCCAAGGTTTTTTAAACCCTGATTTGATCATGATATCATCCTTTTTAAAATCTTACAATGACTTCTCACTCATTCAGAATAAAATCCAAATTCCTCACTGAGGTACCCAGGAGCATCCAGGATCTGGCCCCTATTCATCTGCCACTTGTGCCCTTGTTCAGTCCTCTTTATCCATAAGATGTTGCTGTTTCTTGAACTCCCAAGTTAATTTTTGCTTTACCGTTCCCATCTTTGGCACACTGGACAGAGTTCTGCAATTTTAAACACATCTAATTTTTCCCCAACTTTGAACAATTTATGACACATGAGGTGAAAAAAAAAATTCCTTTTATTGCTTTCACTCATGAAACCAGAAACCATCAACTGTGGAACCTGTTGTAGAGGCTAGTAAATACTCGATTCCTCTTTATGATGAGAAGGCCACTTCTTGGTAACATGTAACAGTTTTAAAAGTGTTCCATTTCTGCTGAAAGAATCGGGATTATCTGTACTTTAGAAATAAGCTAAGGATGTTTATAATCAGTAGCAAAAATTTCCTCTGGCTCTTTTCCACCCACAGCTGTGCCTGCTTACCAGATCCTAGCCTTTCCTGAGCAGATAATCACCAAAGACTGGACAGTGGCACCTGAGCTCGTCTTGCCTGAGTCCCAGGTGAGCTGTGCAATCCAGCTATTGAGGGCTGTCTTACCCTGCTGCCTATAACCCACGTTGCCCTGCAGGTGCTCACGTTGCCAGTGTTCTCTCTAGGAACTAGGCATCTTCTACTCTGTTGCTGATCCTTTTGCCTCCTTCTTTTCTCTCTCCTCACTTAAAAAATTATCTGCTATTAATTCATTTGGCCTGGCCTGCCATGTAGTTCATGGGCCAGACGGTAGTGTTGCTTCTGTAGTGCGAGTACTGAGCTGAAGCCCATTGTCTTCTTTAGAGCTTGTTGACATTTGAAGAAGTGGCCATGTATTTTTCCCAGGAAGAATGGGAGTTACTGGATCCCACTCAGGAGGCCCTCTACAATGATGTAATGCGGGAAAACTGTGAGACTGTCATCTCTCTAGGTAAAGAATTTCCCTCTCCCATTGGGTGGAAGTTGAGTAATCTGTCATGTTCTCTGCTTACTGGGAATGTAGTGCTCTGAGAGGTTGTGTTCCAATAACGGGTTGCTTCTTAACTAGATGGTGTGTGGACAGGGGAAAGGTGTATCCAGATCAACTGGGGAGCTTTGTCCAGGTGCACACTCCATATGCTATGTAGATTTCTTGATTTATTTTTTTCTCCTTCCCCAAATCTGTTCTCATAGAGCCCTCTTCTCAGTAAAGAGTATTCACCCAGTAGCTAAGAGGAAGGAACGTACAGTCATCCTTTACTGTGATCTTGCTGTCCTACCCCATTGTAATGTGTCACTGTCCTTTTGGTTCCAACTTCACAGTGTAGCCTGAGTGCAGCCATGTCTCATCTCCTTGTGCTGTTAGCGTCCTGGCTTAAGCCAGCAGCATGTCTAACCAGACTGACCTCAGTACTTTCTGACTGGTGCCCCTGCCTCTTGCCCTCCCTCCCTGTTTTCCACACAGCAGCCAGATGCTTTTAAAAACTGGTCAAATCGTGACATTTCCCATTTCAAACCTTATGATGACTTCTCATCACATTCAGAATAAAATCCACACCTTACTGAAGTGCTTAGGGTCTTCCAGGGTCTGACCCTACTCACCACCCTGCCCTCATCTGCTGCCACTTGTGCCCTTGCTCAGTCCTCTTGAGCCTCTCTGATGTTTCTGTTTCTTGAACTTGCCATGGTCATTTCTACTTTGCCTTTTCCTCTACCTGGCACACTTTTCTGCCACATGGCAGAACTCTCACTTTTACATTCCTGCTGCAATATCAGTTTTTCAAAGAGGCCTTCCATACTAACTCATCTAAAATAACTTCAGAGAAGCAGAATCTTAAGTGCTGAGTTAACCTGCCTTAGTTTTCTTCAAAATATTTATTATGTGCTGACAGCTTTATTTATTGCTGTTTGGTTGTCTCATCCCACCAGAAGGTGAGATCCCATGAGATCAGGGTGCTTTGGCTCAATCACTCCTATATCATTAGCCCAAAGAGAGTTCCTGGCACATTATAGCCAGTCAGTACATACTGATTGAAAGACCAAGTGATGACTACTTCCCCAACTTGGCGATGTATATTTAGAAAATTTTCATTAAGTAATTCTAGTCTGTTTCTTCCACCTGGACAAAACCAGTGACTTAAGGAGTGTAAGAAATCTTTTCTAGTCCAGTGTGTGGTGCTCAAGAGCTAAGTAAGAAGTCACTGTTAATCATGATAGGAATCACCTGTGCATAGGACATGCAGCCCACTGACCTTCACCTTGCTCTGCTAGACTTGGGCTAATCCTAAGGAATTAATAGGACTAACCTGTATTCCCTGCAGACTCTGGGGTTTGATTCAACCTTGTTCAAATATAGGGTAATCTTGGTGGCAGAAGAGGGGCACTGTAGATGGATTCCCATGCCCTTTATCCTCTACATGGGTCCAGCTTAGGTTTATTTCTCTGTCTCCATGTTGTGTATCCACCCACAAATGCAGTATAGTATAAACCTGAAACTGGGTAGGAGAGTCCCCCCATTTGACCATTGGGTAATGTACTGTAAACTGTCCTTTGCTCTTCCTGAAATAGTGTGGAGTTGGTGGACAGTTGTTGAGTTGCCAGTCCTTGACCTCCTTTTTCCCATTTCACAGCATTATTTGTGCTCCCCAAACCTAAAGTGATCTCCTATCTAGAGCAAGGGGAAGAGCCATGGATTCAAGGGCCCTTGGAGTTCAAGAACAGCCCTGGAGGGCTGCCTACAGGTAAATATACCATGGGAAGAGGACAAATGTGCCTTGATAGGACAAATGTGCCTTGATAGCAACCTTAGCATTTCAAATTCTGCTTATCTATATTTTGTGAATCAGTAATCATTGGATTTTTCTCTCCATTCCTGTAGTTTTGCTTTGCCGTACAGTTGGCTGATTGTTATGTTTATTCCCACAGGGTTAAAGGTCAAAACTGACACTGAAAACCATCAGCCTGTGTGTCTTTCTGACTTAGAAATACAAGCACCAGGAGACATAGTATCAAAAAAGACCCGAGTGAAAGTTCCCCAGAAAACAACAGGCAAAGAAAATCATGGTGATACACACAGGATGGGGAAGTGGCACCGAGATTTTCCCGTGAAGAAAAGAAAGAAACTTTCAACCTGGAAACAAGAGCTGCTAAAACTTATGGATCTTCACAAGAAAGCTCGTGCTGGAGAGAAGCCATTTAAATGCCAGGAATGTGGGAAAAGCTTCAAAGTTAGCTCTGACCTTATTAAGCACCAAAGAATTCACACTGAAGAGAAACCATATAAATGTCAACAGTGTGATAAGAGGTTTAGATGGAGTTCAGATCTTAATAAGCACTTAACAACGCACCAAGGAATAAAACCATACAAATGTTCCTGGTGTGGGAAAAGCTTCAGTCAAAATACAAATCTACATACGCACCAAAGAACTCACACTGGAGAGAAGCCCTTTACGTGTCAGGAATGTGGGAAAAAATTCAGTCAGAACTCCCACCTTATTAAACATCGGAGAACCCACACAGGTGAGCAGCCATATACTTGTAGCGTATGCAGGAGAAACTTCAGCAGGAGGTCAAGTCTTCTTAGACACCAGAAACTCCACCGCTGAATGGAAGTTTATCCAGTGTCCTCATTCTGAAGAAATTTACAAAGTAGAGGTTGACCCTGAGATTTATGAAAAAATACAAAATTATGAAGTATAAATAACTCTTCATCAGAGGAAAATTTGTTGATACAAACATTTCACAGAAAGGAATCAAGGTTGACTCTGCAGGGATCTTTGTAAGTAGTTTTGTACTACTTACATTTTTACACGTAACTTTTGGGGAATTCCTTAGCAAGAAAGGTGCTGAAAGAACATTCTCAGTAAGGGAAACATTTTTGCAACTCTACCTGGCAAAATAGCAAATTCAGCTTTAAATGGAAGATGCGTACATGAATCAGTCTTTTATGATCACAGAGGGTAAATACTGTTGGCTTTGCATTGAATTCCCAGCCACTTTTAAACACATTGATAGAAACATTTGTAGCCTGGTCTTCCAAAAGAAAAAGCAATAACCTGCATGTTTAATTGGATACCATTGCCTTCAGGATAGTAGGCTTACCAATTTCAAGAGCCCTATGACACAAAAATGAGCTCTGTTGTCAAATTTTCCAAGAACCAAATTGGATTTTCTTCCTTTCCCTTGTCATTGGACACTGTTCCCACCGTTTGGACATCATTTGAGTTCATTCTTGAACATTTTAGCAACTTTAGCTCTTGAATCCTTTTAGCACCATTTTTACTGTGATGAAATGCTATTTACTTCACCACTAGGGAATCTGCCAGATAAAGTAAAAATGCACTATCTTATACCTCATTGGTGGTGTTTGAAAAAGATAAACATCTCTAATGAGATCATATGAAAACGGGTTGGAATGTTTAGCCATGGATTATGTATTACATGTAAAGAATTTTTTGCAATAAAAGAAACTAGTCCTTATAATCTCAGTATGATAAAACATAAAAGATAGCACTTTCTTGAGGCCTAAAAGAAAATTAATGGAAGTTCAGATGAACTTCTCACATTTTTATTTGCTTTTTTGTTTGGCTTTGTTTATTTTTAAGAAAAAGGGCAGAGTTTAGGAACTGGAGTGTGTGCTGCAGGCAGGATGTGGTTCACTGAGGTGGCAGAAGACTGGGTTCCCAAGAGGAAAGGTTTGGGAACTGATGTTGACTGGTGGACAAGGATGGGTGAATCTGCATTCATGTTGGTTGTGTTACACTGTAAACTATTATTAAGTAGGCAGGGTCTGCCTATCTCTGTTTTGTACGCAGCATTTAACAACAGCCTTAGCTGATAAATGATACAGATGGCTGAACATCTCTCCGGGCTGTGGATCTTCTTAGAACTCCTACCTACAGCAGTGACATGTGTTCCTGTTAGAGCTTTTAGGTTGTATCAAGAAGGGGTTGAAGGGGATTAAATGATTTCTCCCAAATACCTTATAAACGATGAATTTAAGGCTCAGATACGGGACTTGTTCAAGACCCTATTGCTAGTGGGTCCGTTGGCTGCCAGCTAGCTGCATCAGGGAGGTCTGAAGGCAGGGTTAGCAGGATGTGTACGTTATCCCTGCAGGACCAGGCTGAATGACATTGTGTTGTATCTACTTCTAACTTACAAAACGTTCTTGTGGCTTGATTGGTTCCCAAAACACTTAGGTCTCCATGTGTTCTGTGAAAGAGAGAAAAGTATTTCAACTCAGGGTTATTCTAGGGACTAGAGGGATTGGTGAATGAAAAGCACCTCACAGCCTGGCCAGTGGTAGATGCTCAATCAGTGTGCATTTGCTTCCCTTTCCCCTGTTCCCCAGTGATGTGCTGGGCAGACTGACTGCAGTAAGAAGCAGTTGTGTTTATGGCTATTTTCAGCTCTTTTCAGGAGTTGTGCGCTGCTGGTGGTGATTTGGTCCTTGGCCTCAGTATTTTATGGTGTAAGTCACCTGAGCTGTGGATCTGGTGCTTTCAGCAGGATTTTGTTTTCCTCCCCAAGATGAACAATACCAAGTATTACTTCTTAGGCAGAGCCAACTTTAAAAGCTTTCGTCTGCGTAGCTTTTACCCATCACCCTCATCCTTAGGCTTCGGGTACTCTGTCTCATCCCAGGATACATGCGGACAACTTCCTGGTGCTACATTCATTCAATTTCATGGGGGCCTCTTACGTGCCCAGGAACTGTTTTGTCTAGACTGAGAATGTAGTGGTGAATAAAAGAGCTAAAGATAGACCCTCACAGGACTTACACTCTAGTGAAGAGTATAAAGAAGACTGGTTATAGTTTTCTGCTCCTTGCAGTTTAGGGTCATGAGATAGTTGAAGGTAATGGGTTGTGAGCAGAAGCCCCACTTCTGGGCTGAAGCCTTTGTTTGTTTGTGCAGGACTCTGTGGTGTCCTTCCTGCCTCAGTCATGAAAGTCCAGCAGAAACTGGGGCCACAAGGTCAAAGTAGTCTGGAATGCTGAGCCCTCCTCCCCACCTCCCCCATCCATGGAGAGCAGTTGTCCTGGAAAGTCCCCCAGACCTGTGATGGACTTTATGGGAATGAGAAATAAACTTCTGTTAAACTATTGAGATATTGGTGTCGTGTGTTTCTGCAGCATAACCTGGCCTGTCTACATAGACACAGCTATTCTACTAGAGCTCTGGAACCCTTTCTGTGTCAGTCCACGTGGACTTTGGCCCTCAGAAGAGATCTGCCTTCCTGTAGATGCTCCACTGAGCTCATGTAACACTGATAGGCACACTGAGGAGCTTACAAGACTAGGTGATAGGAAAGAAGGATAGATTTTTTTACCTGAGACAAGTCCAGGTTGGTTAGTTCTTCAAGTGGACAAAGCAACCATCCCTCCCTCTCTGGTTTCATTCCCCTTCTCTTGCTCTCCCTCTGTGCTCCACTGCTTTTGTACATAAAGATGTGTTTCTATTGA
>NC_058407.1:139948737-140062310 GCF_002201575.2 Neomonachus schauinslandi
TCATACCTTCTGCGAGTTGGCCTCAGAAACAGGACATAGGGCAGAAGCAGATTTGTCCTGATCAGTGTAGAGAGGAAGGGGACTGCCCTCTTGGACTGAGAGGTGGTAGTTGGGAGGAAGGTCATGCAGGAAAGCAGGAGCAGGACATTGCAGTTGAGGAGTGAGAGGCCTCTGTTGGGAATGTCTGCATGGCCAAGAACCAGCAGTACAATGTTCCACAACTCATGCTTGGAAATTTGGGGGTAGACATGTGGACATTGGAAGAAGGAATTTCTGTAGCCTGTCAAAGGGATGAGAGCAGACTACCAAAAATGCAACATAAAATCAAAATCTATTTAGGCTTGGTTTCTTTTTTGTTAAAGATCGTATTATTTCAGAGAGAGAGTGCGAGAGTGCAAGCATGAGCAGGGGAAGGGGCCGAGGGAGAAGCAGACTCCCTGCTGAGCAGGGAGCCGGGAGCCCGATGTGGGGCTGGATGCCAGGACCCTGGGATCATGACCTGAGCCGAAGGTAGCCACTTAACCTACTGAGCCACTCAGGCACCCCTATTTAGGCTTGGTTTAGAGATGAAGTACAACACACAAGTTTAGCCTGAAACGTTAGTTAGTATTAAAGTTCTCAGAAATGTCTTTTATAACCAAATGATTCTAGGACAAACCAGAAGGTGCTTCATTTCAGGTGGTTCAGATAACAGCCTTACAGTGGCTCCAAGCTTGGTTCCGAGAACTGGAACAGTGACCAGTGTAACCCTGAAATCCTCTCTGCACTGTGCTAAGTGGCCACAGTGTGGGAACTGTGCCAGACCCAGAGTTCTCCCCACCCTTAAGCAGACTGCATCTGGAACCTCAAGCTTATCTTGAGAACCTCCACTGTCTTAGCTGGAGGGGAAGCACAGGAGGAGAGCTTGGAATCAAACTAAAAGTGCTAGGGTTGATCAACTTTTGGAGCCATGAGAAGAGTGTCTGATTCCCCTGGAAAGCTTGAGAGCCTGAATGCTAAGCAGTCTTTTCGATCCAGCTAGACAGTTGGGATAACACAGAAGGTTTGAATTCCGTAAAAGGATTTTCTAAATATTCAAGTCACTCCACAGACAGGAGTTTACTGACCACCCTCTGCATTTCCTGGCCAGTTGCACTCTGACGTAATGGGTCAAGACTGCCTGTTACTTTCCTCTCTGGGTTTTGCCCTCTGTTGCTTAGAGTGGATTCTTTGCTGAAGGGCTCACATTGCTTCTGTGGGTTCTCACCTGAATGGAGTCTCTGGAGTGCTCTCAAGTAGGAAGTCTGAGCCTTTGTTCACACTTTGTGTTTCCAGGGTTGTTTGCAAAACGTATTTGGACAAAAGTGTATTATTGTTACTAAATCTTGTCCACATTTGTCACCTTTATCATTTCTTTCTTGTGTGGGTTTAGTGGGGAGCAAGGCTGGAGTACTCTTGAAGCGTCTGCCGTGTGGCTTATGTGCAGCGTTTCCTGCATGTGTGAATTCCCCAGTGGGCAGCGGTACCAGGCTATTGTGAAATGTTTTCTGCAGTCCAACGTTTTTGAGGCTTTTCTCCTGTGACCCACCCGACCCACCACATCTGAGAACCCCTGCACTTCACTTTAAAGCAGTCACCCCATCTCTCATGAGAGGGATCAAGCACGTTGCGTTTCAGATTTAGCTAAACTGTCAGAGTTGCTTCTCACTTCCATCACAGTAGGACGATGACTTTGGAGTTGCACTGATCTTGACACTAACACGAAAGTTAGTGGGTGGCTCAGTTGGTTATGCCTCTGACTCTTGATTTTGGCTCAGATCAAGATCCCGGGGTTGTGAGATAGATCCCGGTGTCAGGCTCCACATTGGGCATGGAGCCTGCTTAAGATTCTCTCTCTCCCTCAGCCCCTCCCCCCTTCCTCTAAAAAATCAAAACAACATTAAGCTTTATAGTATTTGGATACTCTGCACCTTTAAATGAAAACTTAAGAATGCTTACTTTTGAATTTTTTAGACCAATGAATGGATTTCCAAAATCATAATTTTCACACTAAGAATTTGTCCATTTTGTGTATAAACAACTGAACAGTGTCAAAGCATTTGAAGAAAAAAAGTGAAGGATCTTTAATATTCACAAATATAAAAAATATACTTCAGTTTAGAAGGAATTTCTTAAAAAAATTATGTTAGTAGCTTAAGGAATAATGGCTTACAGGGATGAGTTCAGAAAACATGCTTAAATGTTTCCTTCGTCCTTTATGGTGAGGGAGCATTAGCCAGCATCATAGCTACTTGTCCTCCTTAAAGGAAAAAATTTGTATTTCCATTCTTATTTTTTTAGTTAAATGGCACTTCTACAGTATCATTTTTACAATCTCTCCAATGTTCCTATTCTAAGATTCAGGGATAAAATTCCTCTTCCCTTGATCAAATACCTTAATCTTTCTGACTGGAGACATTTTCATTTTATTTCTCCTCTGACTTCATCCTTCTAAACAAAGCTTGTTTTGTGGTTTACTTGCCCCACTACCTCAATGTTATTCTACACTGAAAACCCTATTTCCCATTCTGATCAACTCAGGAAAGAGTAAGTTAGAAATTCCATGCAAAATAGGCACAAACTGAGCTCTCAAGAGTATCACTCTCAACCATCTTCCAAAAAAATTAAACACTTAAAACACATCTAGTCCTCTCTACCAGGATCAAAAATTTAGGATTACACTTTTTTTTTTTTAATTTTCATTTTTTTTTATTGCTCAGGCTACAAAGAATACTGAGAACACAAAGTCACAAATGGGGAGTGCTTGCAGCTCAGGACCAATTTTCGTGGTAGGAGGCAGCCAACCCCAATTCCTGATGCGATAGCTAATCCACAAGTGACTACTTGTGGAGTATTGTGAAATTAGGGGAGGAATTGGCAGAAAACCGGGCAAAGGTGGGCAATTACAACATCTGGGATTGTCTTTCAGAAGCAAGTCTTGGCTGCTTTTCTCAATATTCTGAACAATTCAGGAGGGAGGAGACTGACTGACTGCTTTGGGACATGAAAGCATCACGGGGATCATCCTAAACATCAGATGGCACATGTGTTCCTATTCCATTCCCAGTAGTGAATCACTTTGTCAGTGACACAAAGTCAAAAACTGGGAAAGATGCAATTAAATATGAGGCAAAGCCCTTCATTCTTTGACATGAAGGGCTTTGAAGTTCTATTTCCAGAGTTCCAGAAGAAAAGTATGTTTGGTGTCTTACTCAGTTGGAAATTTGAAAAATGAAAAAAACAACCAGACCAATTTTAAGTTTCCAGAACCTAAGTAAATGAAAGATGCCCAGCATATAAATATCCTAGTCTGGTCAGTGGATTTAATTGAATTGAAGGGCACACCATATAGAGCCTTTCATAGAGTCTATCTAGAACCATAATGTGCCTCATAATGTAGTGAAGTCTGTATGAATACCTGAATCAAAGGACCAAATTTTGAACCTGCCAATGCAGGGAGTCAATTATTTTCCTGTCTTCACAGCCCTGAGGTTCAAGTCCATTGCCATGGTTAGGAGATGTCACAATAAAGGAGTTGGTGAGAAATAGGAATTGAAAAGTGAGTTTGGCTTGGTGAGCTTATGCTCTAGCATATGGGCTCTAAATTACAGAATGATTTGCAAGCTCCATTAAACATTTGGTGAAGAGGTCCAGTTTATTTGACTATATCACCCATAGCTAACTTTATTAGTACTTACCATGTGTTAGGTAATTATCTAACCTCTTTATCAGAATCAATTCATTTACTCCTCAAAACAACCTATACTGTTCCCATTTTAAGATGAGCACATTGGAGCACAGGAGGAAACTTGCTCAAGAGTACATAGTGGAGGCCTGGGAATCAAACCCAAATACTCTTGACTGTGAAGGTTGTGCTTTTTTCAAAAAACAGTTTTTCCTTTTTTGAAATAATGAAGTTACAGAAAAATTGAAAGCATAATACAAAGGACTTTTCCCCTCTGAATCATTTGAGAATACATTGACAACTTGATACTCTGTCCTCCAAATATCGTGTGTATCTCCAAAAAACAGGAACATTCCCCTATGGGACCACAATATAGCCATCAAAATTACTAAATGAACATTAACACATGATAGCTAATCCTCAAACTCCATTCAGCTTTTGCCAGTTGTCCCAGTAAAGTCTTTCACAGCAAGAAGATTTTGTTAAGATTTATACATGCATTTAGTTGTCACATCTCATTTTTTTAATATTTTCTTTTTAAATAATCTGTACACCCAACATGGGGATTGAACTCACAACTCACAATCGCATGCTCTTCTGACTGAACCAACCAGGCGCCCTGTCACATCTCTGTCAGTCTGACATGGTTCCTCAGTCTTTTGTTGGCATTCATAATTCTGACACTTTGAAGATCATTAGCCAGTTATTTTATTGAACATCCCTCAGTTTGGGTTTTATGCTTCCTCTTAATTTGATTCGAGTCTTGCCTCTCTGGCAGGAATACCACAGCAGTGATGTTGCCTTCTCATTGTATCCTATCAGATGTTGCTATGGACTAAATTGTGTTGTTTCCCCCCCCCCCCAATTCATTGAAGCCCTAGTCCCCAGTGTGATTATATTTGAATATATGGCCTTTAGGAGTTAATTAGGGTTTGGTAGGCACCTAATACAATAAAATTGGTGACCTTATAAAAAGGGGAAGAAAAGGAGAGCTCTTTCTCTACACCCACTCAGAGAAAATGCCATGTGTGAACAAAGTGTTCATCTGCAAGCCAGGAAAGAGCTCTCACCATAAACTGAATCCTCCCACAACATTTATCTTTGACTTTCCAGCCTACAGAAACGTGGGAAAATACTTACCTGTTGAAGTCACCCACTCTATGGTATTTTGTTATGGCAGCCTGAGCAGACAAAGACAGGTGATGTATATTTCAATTTGTCCCATTGTTAATGACATTACTTGGATCACTAAGTGAAGGTGGCGTCTACTAGGCTTTTCCTGTATTTCATCTATTTTTATTTATTTTCTAATTAACTTTAATGGGGAAGTAATTTGAAACTAGGTAAATATCCTGTTACTAACGAAACTCAATTTATTCATTTATTTACATGTTACAGAATCAAGGTTTCCTATTTTATCCAGTGGTTTATAATCTGTTAATATTGTCTGCTATTTGATCATTGAGAGCCTATTCAAACTTTTGTTTTTTCTGACTTTTCCCTATATTCTTTCAGCACTTTTTTGCTTTCTAGCACCACAGGATATTCCATGCTCATCTTGTATTATCCCTGCCCCAGCCCACCCATTTCTCTCAAATGGTATTTAGAAGCCCCTTTCTGGACACCAAGTGTCTCCATTACTACTGGTAAGGTAATACACATCTCAAAGACAGTATAATATTAACTTCTTTTGTTTTTCTGGTGGGAGAAGTAGATCGAGACAAGGAGAGTGAAGACATTAAATTTAAAAAAGGAGGCTTTTAATACAGAAGATGCTCAGATGCCATAAACATGATGTCAGGCAAAAACTAAAAAGACAATCAGTGGGTGAACCCCTGTAAAAGCCATGTCCAATAATGAGAAGGGAATACTACCTGATTTTGATTTTAGTTTTCTGTGCTACAGTTCCATTATTCTCAGGCACCAGGGAAGCCTCATATGAACCCTGTTTTGAAAAACAAGAGTACTGTGCCCCAAGCTTTGCATGCAGCGAGAAGCAGACAAGAAAGAGTGGAAGCAGCATGGAGAAACAGTTAACAAAGGGCCAGTTGTGAAAGGTGGAAAGACTCAGAGCTGTACAGAGAACAAAATGACAAATGACAACCAGGAAAAGGCATTCCTAGAGAATCTGAGAAATACTTGAGGTCTAAATTTCTAATTGTAAGAAACAATTTGTTAATCATCTATCAAAACATACCAAATTTCATTAGGAATCGGATTCAAATTAAAGCCACATGAAATATTATCTTATTCCTTCTGATTGGTAGTAATTTAAAAGACTGACAATGCCAAGAGATGATAATGATATGAAACACCAGGAACTTTTATTTATTTATTTTTAAGATTTTATTTATTTGAGAGAGAGAGAGCAGGGAGGAGGGGCAGAGGGAGAGGGAGAAGCAGTCTCCCCACTGAACAAGGAGCCTGACGCAGGGCTGGATCCCAGGACCCTGGGATCATGACCTGAGCCGAAGGCAGACACTTAACTGACTGAGCCACCCAGGTGCCCCAAAACACCAGGAATTTTTAAATACTGCCTGCGGTATTTGGCATTATTTAGTAAATTTGAGGATGTGCATACCAATGACTTATTTTCCTGGCATATTCTGGAGAAAGTCTTTTATTTTTTTAATTTTTTTAAAAGATTTTATTTATTTATTTGACAGAGCGAGAAAGCACAAGGAGAGGCAGAAGCAGGCTCCCCACTGAGCAGGGAGCCCGAAATGCAAGGCTTGATCCTAGGACCTTGGGATCATGACCCTAGCCGAAGGCAGATGCTTAACAATCTAAGCCACCCAGGCGCCCCAAAAGTCTTTTAAAAATACATCTATTTGGGTGCCTGGGTGGCTTAGTCGTTAAGTGTCTGCCTTCGGCTCAGGTCATGATCCCAGGGTCCTGGGATCAAGCCCTGCATCGGGCTCCCTGTTTGGCGGGAAGCCTGCTTCTCCCTCTCCCACTCCCCCTGCTTGTGTTCCCTCTCTCACTGTGTCTCTCTCTGTCAAATAAATAAATAAAATCTTTTAAAAAATACATCTATTTACATATAATGTTCACAACAGCATTGTTTGTAATAGAAGACTGAAATAGCCCAAATGTTCACTAACAGAAGAATAGATGAATGAATACGGTAGTCGTACAGTGGAATACTATACAGCAATAAAAATAACATAGTGCTACATGCATCAACGTGGATGTGTATCACAAATGAGATGTCTAGTGAAAAGTTGCAGAAAAATGTGAAACAAAAACATCCTACAGCCATGCAAGAAGAAGCCTCATGTCATTATTTGGATAATAAAAAATATGGTAATCCCAGAAAGCTAGGAAACTTGGAGACATACACAAATATGCCATAAGATTATAGTTGATTTTTTTTTTCCTTTTTTTTGGTCCTGGCCCTCAACTCCACTGAGACCATTCTCTTAGCAGTGATAACCTTGGCCACACATTGTCATCTGTTGGCTTTCCACCATGCTGTGGTCAAGCAGTGATAAAACTGCTTGAAGTTGGCAACTCCGGCCCTGCGTAATGTTTTTGAGAACTCCCTAGTTCACATGCCTGCCACATTACAGCTGTCCCTCTGTGAAAAGCAGAGGGACAGTTGACCACTTCCTTTATGAGGTGCCTGCCTAGATAAAGTTACATGTGTCCATAAACATTTCAAATGTTCAATGTCTTTGTGACCACAGTCATCTTCCTACAATCATACTTCCTTTCTCCATGGGATTGGTCCTTGTGTCCTTGTTAACTATATCTACATTACAGAAGTTGGCCAAGGATCTACTAAGCCATGGACAGAGAAGCAAAGGCTTAGGAACCCAAGGGTCCCACCTGGTGGTGCAGGAATTCTCTTTGGGATAGTTACCTCTGACTAAATCTCACCTAGAATAGCTACTTGGTCAGACCAATTTCCTTATCTTTATCCTGTTCTTAACATAGTTACACCCATACTCCACTCTGTCATCCACAGCCTAAGGAACAAGGACGTTAAGGGTGCACCAAAGAAGATTTTAGGAGGCTGAGGAGACACGTAACTGGGGTTACAGAGAAGCACTGCTATGCCATTGTTCCCCCCCCCCACCAAATCAGACTCTTATGTCTCTCCCTCCTGTTAGTGTAGTGGTCCAGTTACACTGTCCTGTGAATAGAGAGGCATCAAGAAACCTTAAAAAGTTCATGACACTAGGAGCCAAGAGCCTTGGGCTTTTTGGTATACTGTGCAAATGAGATATGGTAACCAATGGATCTGATCTCTCCAGCACTCCCTTTCATCATATGTAAAATGAATAGAATAGCCAGCAGGAACGTGGTAAGGATCAAATAGATAATGTATGTGGGAGTGTTTAGTGAAAACCGTTCATGTTATTTTTAATCAAAGTGGAATGTTTTCCAAGGGAGATTTATTAGTCTATTTCATATCCCACCTCCCTCCGTTTATATCTTTTTTTTTTTTTAAAGATTTTATTTATTTATTTGAGAGAGAGAATGAGAGACAGATAGCAAGAGAGGGAGGAGGGTCAGAGGGAGAAGCAGACCCCCCGCCGAGCAGGGAGCCCGATGTGGGACTCGATCCGGGGACTCCAGGATCATGACCTGAGCCGAAGGCAGTCGCTTAACCAACTGAGCCACCCAGGCGCCCCCTCCGTTTATATCTTGATGGAGGGCTACTCCTTCACTGTGTTAACTACTGTCTTCATAAATGATGAATGGATAAAGGGGCCAGAAAACACTGACAGATCCCTATTCTTACCCTCACACTCAACATCCCAATCCATGAGCTCCCTCTTCAAAACAAATCCAGAATATCCCAATCTAGAATAATACAAAAACATAAGTGAAAATTAGGAAAGTGTTTTGCTATACATCAAAGAAGAAATGATTGAGGATTGAATATATTCTGGTACATGACTAAACGCAGAAGCTTTTAAAAAAATGAAGTCATTATACTGAAACAAAAAAATCGAGATAAATAGGCAAAATTGCATATGAAGGTACAAAAAGATATACACACAAGTAACAGTTATTTCCTCTGTAAAGAGAGTGCAGCTTGGGAAATAGGAATCGAGAGAATTCCTTTTAATATGAGAATGATTTGCGGTACTCACGGAATTTTTGAAAAATGAAACGGAAGAAAACACTGGATTGGAAGCTAGTTCTAGCCCTACTTCTGTCATGGCAGTCACTTAAAAACGGTCTTGATTTCTACTTCCGGAGGATGAAAAAGGTAATACTACTGACTTTATAGGATTGTTGTCAGGATTACGTAGTATGGACGTGTTTACAACTGTGCCTAGCACACCAACAGCGTGCCGGTCTGACTACTGTCGCTGTCACATCCGTAAAACCCTCTAAGCAACACCAGGGTTGGAAAGAGAACCCATTCAAGTCAAGAGGCGGAAGCGCCTGGCCAAGAGAAGAGCAGTAACCAATAGGAGAGAGTTAACAAACGCCATAGCCCGGGCCCCCGTTTTCTTAACTACCCTGATTGGTCCTAGGGTATAACGCCAAGAAGATCCTATCGATTCACTGGTTATGAGGGCTGTCGATTAGCGAAGGAAGAAACCAGAGAAACAGAAAGGTCTTTTAGGCATCGCTTGCGTGCTCCGCCCAGCTCGTTTCCGGCTGAGCCTGGCGCAAGCGTCCGTCCTTCTGGGCGTCCCGGCATACCCCGCGGCTATTTCCGGCCGGGCCCATTGGAAAAGATGGTGGGGCTAGTGAGTGACCCCTGTGAAGCCGACCTTTCCTGTTGGGAAGGTCCTGAGTGCTGCGGCTCCGCCCTCTACCCTCCCGGGACGCGAAGACACCGAGGGGCCGTGTGCCGGGACCTCGCCCCTGTGGGGAGGAGGTGGCCAGCGCGCCACCCGTCTCCCTTCGGGGCACCCGTCCGTTCATTTCCCCCTGGAGAGACCTTTGAAAGGTTACGAACCTTTTGCCCTTGCGATTTACGCCGATGAAGCACTTGTTCACTGAGGGCTATTGCCTCAGAAGAGCACTCACACTCCCCTTGCCCTCAGAGAGCTCCCAAACAGGTGATCAAAACCCACCAGAAACATCCTGGTATTAGGTGGAGTTAGGATAAGGCGCTTTGAGAGTGAGTAAGAGACAGGGCCGAGGAGTTCAGAGCATTCGGAGGCTTCAAGAAGGCGGTGGTGGTGGTGCCAGTACTCATCCTGTGGGGTGCTTGCCTTTCGATGGTGCTCTCCTTGAGGACATAAAAGTATCCATCTTTTTACATTTCTAGGCTCAGGTGCCCTTCCTCCCCTGGTTGGGAGGGACGGAGACCTGCAGCCCCTTGTGTTCAGTGAATCGGACCCTGAGAAGAGTAGTTTAGGCAGAAGTCAGTGGGTCAAGGCACTAAGGCTTGAAATCCCAGAGCCTATTTGTTCCAGCACCTGAGACTGGATCGCCTGTGCTGGTTGGAGAATATACATGGAGGAGTGGGCAGTGAAGCTGGAGTGGTAGATTGGGTCTTGAATGCTGAGGACAGCCTTGTAAGCTTGGAGATCTTGGCTTATTTCAGTGGCAACAGGAAGTCTCCAGGGCTTTGGAAGAGACTAGTTAGACAATTGGATTAGATATATGGAAAGTCAGGAAGTCCAGATCTGCTCTGTAGGAAGACTAGGTGGAGAGATGAAAACTTTTATACCAGCCTGGTCTAATGACTTGTCCCTAGACAAGTGTTTCCAACCAAGGACGATTTTGCCCCCAAAAGGGTTTGGTAACAATGGAGCCAATTTTGTGGTCACACCTCAGGGTTGCTCATGACATCTAGTGGGTGGAGGCCAAGGATGCAGCTACATGTCTCCTATAATGCACGGAACATCCCCGCCCCCCCCCAACCCACTTATCCACAATAAATATCTGTGTGGCCCAAGATACCAGTAGTGCTGAGGTTCAGCAATCCTGTTTAGAATGTTAGTAATGGAAATGGAAGGAAGACAGATGTCAGAGACATCTCAAACAGACCTGTTCAGTTTTGTCTCCTTTTGTATTCTTTATAATGCTAAGTACTTTTTTTTTTAAGATTTTATTTATTTATTTGACAGAGAGATAGAGTGAGAGCACAAGTAGTCAGAGAGGCAGGCAGAGGGAGAGGGAGAAACAGACTCCACTGAGCAGGGAGCCCGACATGGGGCTCGATCCCAGGACCCCGGGATCATGACCTGAGCCGAAGGCAGCCGCTTAACCAACTGAGCCACCCAGGCACCCCAATGCCTAAGTACTTGACAATTAGGCAATTAATCAGATCTGATGACCCCAGTCTTCCTTGTATTTTATTTTACTTTTTTTTTTAAGATTTTATTTTTTATTTATTTGACAGAGACACAGTGAGAGAGGGAACAAGCAGGGGGAGAGGGAGAAGCAGGCTTCCTGCCGAGCAGGGAGCCCGACATGGGGCTCGATCCCAGGACCCCGGGATCATGACCTGAGCTGAAGGCAGACGCTTAACCGACTGAGCCACCCAGGCGCCCCGTCTTCCTTGTATTTTATCACCCATTCATTCATTTGCCAAATAGTTAAATGCACCAAACAGTATTGGAGGTGCTATGATTCCATCATGACCAAACCAATTCCTGCTCTCCCAAGAGCCTTACATTTTTGTGGGGGAATCACATTGAATCTATTAATACATGTCAGGTGGTGAGATACGCCATGAAGAAATTCCTGTAAGATGGAGTTTCTCTTACTACCACACACCCTTTACTCTGCACCTTCTAATTGCCAAGCACAGAACTAGAGGCTTTACAAATAGCATTTCTAATCTTTTTCTCATTCGTGCAATATAGGTACTGTTATCCTCAGATATGAAAAAGAGACTTAGAGAAGATGCATAATTTGGCCCAAATCCATTAGTGTGGAGTGAAGCAGGGACTGGAAACCAGATCCACCTGTGGTCCAAGGCAGTGCTATTTCCATTAGGTGTCACTCTGTCTTATGCCCCCTGAAGAGATCTGTACTTTTTTTCCTACACTTAATGAAAATGAAGTAGATATGAAGTCTCACATTCACCACTTTCTCTTTCCAGAGCGCAGTTTTTATTGGAGAGACCTACCTGGAGGTGATCTTCAAAGTTGTAGGAACTGTTCAGCATCTGTTGGGGGTGAATTCCTCTTTATTGCTCACATTCTCTCAGGCGGCTGATGGCAGATCCTGACCTCTTTAAGGGTTTGGCAAGTTGAAGATGTCCTCCCAGCTCTTCAGACTGCAGTTACCAGCAAGTGCTCAGCCTCATGAGGTCTTCAGTCAGCTCTGGGAGGCCTGCTGTGGATGGCAGCGCCCAAGATGCATCAAAGAAGATTCTGGAGCTGAAGCAATTCCTGACCATTCTGCACAGGGACATCCAACCCTGGGTGAGGGCGTGTCATCCAGAAAGCCCTGAGAAGGCAATGACCTTGGTGCAGGATTTGGAGTGAGAACCTGGGAGACCAAGGTATGGTGAGAAGGGGAGTATGTAAAGAGAAAGTGAGACCAGGTTGTGGAGGGCCTGAAAGTGGAGAAACTTGATTTTTCTGCTGCTGCTTAAGCGCTTGTTTATTTTCCTGATGGGCATTGGTGCTAGCTTTCCCACGAGCTCAGGCTGTCTCCCCACCGTGCAGGAAGGATGGTGGGTGGAGAGTGAGGTTGGACCCTCACAGTCACTGAACTTTCAGTAGGTCCTTGTCCCCAAAGATGAAGGAAGGGCGATAGTTGTTCCCTGTAAGTGAACCGAAATGTTCTGTTCTGCAGGTGTATTCACCTGAGCAAGCTCTGTGGGGAGAATCTTCTGCCTCTTAAACAGGCCTGCTCTATGGTGCAGGAATTGCAGTGTCCAGCAAGCTCTGAGAACTTTGGCTGTGTCCTCAGTGTCTGGGTCACACCCCTCCCTCAAACAGACTAATGTAACTGATTTTCTGCTCAGGAGAGGGCCAGAGTGAGACCAGCTGGGGGCTGAGAGCAGTGCGGCAAGGTGTCAGAGCTGCAGGGCTCTGCATGAGGGCTGCCACGGCCCTCTCTGCACTGCCCTGAGCAGACAGGACTCTGAAGTGCTCTCTGCCACTGTCCACTGTGATCCTGGGTTCCTGACTCTTCTGTTCTGCCCTGCCACACATACCGCATTCCTCATTTACGTTTTTAGCTCTGGCTCTCCAGCAATGTCTATACCTATACCTTTCTTCCCTGGGCCCATATGATGATCTGCCTGGGGGAGGTAAGGTATTTTTGCCAGGTGATGGTGTGTGTGCTCCCAAGAAGAGCCAGCAATTCTGCAGTTCTATGAGGACTTGCAGAGCTTCTCTTGGAGCCCACAAAGCCCATGCACAGAGATTTTCCCAAGAGAAGAGCAAGAAGTCACATTCAGACCATGGAGCCTTCAAAGGGAACCCAATTATTTTAAGCAAATGGTGAGAATCAGAGTCTCAGGCTGGAAATGGGAGAGGTAGGAAGGATCAGGGATGAGAGTTTGTCACTGCCTGTGACATCATAGATGTGACCTTGTAGTTGTGTCTTGCCCTGAATTGGGAACAGAGAGCTAGTGAATTGGTGTGCAGGTGTCAGGTTGAGACAGCTCAGTTCCATATGTAGGCTTCACGGTTCCCTCTGGTCGTCTCCTCAAAAGGCTCATTCCATGATAGTTCTGAGCAGGGTCATGTATGAACCAGTCTATGTCTTGGGGCACTTGTGGTGCCTTTTTGTCACCCAAGGAAGAGTGTCTGATCTTAGTATAGACTGATAAAGTTTTCTGAACAGGTATATGGGAGCTAGTTCAGCATGGACAGAGGGGTGATCTATCAGAAGACACTACCCGGGGGAAAGCGGGTGTGGGACACATCTCTACTTAGAAGACCCCCTTTGGACATGTCAGGTGGCTTGTCAGTTGAAAAAGAAGGAAAATACAGGTAAAATGATTGAGAGCCCAGCTTTTAGCAGAGGCTAGGAAGCCAAGGAGAGGGAGACTGTGGGTGAGTGTATGAGGCCCCATCGTCCTTGGCCAACCCCAGAAACCACAGTGAGTAAGGCAGCCCACATGGGATATGTCTGCTTACTGCTTCCTGTATCAGAGTATAAAGTCTTGACCCTAAAGCCAATCCAACCAGGGATTCCAATGGACAATGCTTGTTGCTAAGCATGGATGCCCTCCAATGGATAATACCTTGATGGTAAGAGGTAAGCTTAAGCTTCGGTAAGCATGCTTGTAACAGATGAGATCTCTCCTTTAGCCTTTTCCACCTTGAGGCTGTAAAAGCTTCTTAGGCGCCATGTCTAATCTCTACTGTACTACCTAGCTCTTACTCTGGTGCCCCAGGCACTGTGGCACATCTGGGAGAGTTGGTGGTAGTAGGTGTGACAGGACTCCTAAGGTGCGTCTGCATACTCGGGGGGCGGGGGGCAGGTCTCTGGCACCACAAGACTAGTCTGATGGTACTAACATGCAGTAGAAGGTGTGTGTCCTGAGGTTCCACAGAAAGTGTTGACCAGACAGGTTGTGGGAGTGAAACACTGAAGTAATTAAAGGTTTTGGAATTGACACAACCCACATTCAAAATCCAGCTCCGTGCGCTGAATCTCTATGCACATCACCTAACCTGTGATAGCAGTGTCCATTGGGCCTCCCAGGAAACCCTTGCCATACTCAGTGTGTCTCAAACTTCTGCAAAATCTCCAGAGGTGCCAAAAGAATGGCCAAATCCACAGAGCATGTCTGAGCCACATCCTCCATCTGCCAGACCAGGGCTGCCCAAAGTTCACTCTTTGAGGCATGACCCCTACCACAGGGACTTAGGTTACTTGCTAGGGTCCTGTGTTCTCCACGAGTAATGATTGCTCAGTCCTCACTGTCTGCCAGGAACCAGTCAAGGATGAGTACCAGGACTATGAGGCTGGAGCTAAAATAGGGAAAGCAGAGAATTGCGTGTGATGAGGTCAGCAGTGAAATGGGCACACTCCAGCCGAGGGACCCAGGATTCCCCAGGCTGTTCCTGCACTGGCTGGTAGGGTAGTCCCTTCACAGGAGAGGCTGAGAAGAGGTGCCCAGGGGAATGAAAAGTGGGGTCAGGAGGCTGGAGGGATCCAGCTCCTGTTTTGGCTGCAGGCACCCATCTGCCACCTTAGACTGAAGAACCACAACAGGTATCTGTGGAGGGGGGTGATCTGTGGCTTTGGCCTTCTTTGGGTTGTGAGAATATGGATCTTGCCTATAGGAATGGTTAGTAATCTTCGGCAAGGAAGTGTCCACTGAGAAATTATGTCAATTAGTTAAAATGTTTCAGTGAGGAAGTATAGAAACCATATGGAGAGTCCTAGTATTTCATATACAGGAGGGAAAACTGGCTTCTCAATAGACATATGAAAGGCTGAACCAAACCAGGAGGGTGTTCTGTACCTGAGAGGAGATCTATAGGCTTGGAGGTATTACCTTTTATACACCTACTTCAAATTCATTCTCCAGTGGCTAGAGCAGAGATCAGGCTGTGTGAGTCAATGGGAGGTAGACAGTAAGGTATCTAACACAGTAAGTGCAGGGGACAGATACTCCACATGGGGTTGGGGGAACACAGCAAAAAGGTTGGATTAGTCAAGACTTGGAAGAGAGGCCCTGCAAATCTGGGTCACATCTTGGGGGTGTTGGAGCTGGGTGGTGCTGCCCAACTGGTGCTGGTACTTCCAAAGGCCTGGTGAGGTGATTCTGGAAGATAGAGTGTCTACCTCATTGACAGCGTTGTATCTGGCTGCTAAGGAACCTGGTATATCAGAGAACCAGGAAATATCAAATATTTCCTGAAGGAATGAATAAATGAATGTGTTCTCCAATTCTTACCTGTCTCCTCCAGACTGTCCGGGGCAGCTGACAGGCTGGGCTTGGCTGAGTTCCTTTCTCTGCCCAGCAGACTGGAGCATGAAGCAGTTTGGAGGGTGGAGGCAGCCCCCACTTCCAACAAGGCAAGCAGTCAGCAGTTGCCCCCAACTCCCTGGCCGTGGCACCCCAGGAGTGGGAGGAGCCTGGGAGCCTGCTACAGAGGCCTCCCTGGGCACCTCCATTCCTTGTTTCCATTGACTTCCACTGGTTCCCTCATTAAGCAAATCCAGCTCTTTTGAGTGGGTATCCAAAGCCCTTCCCTAACCGATCCACTCTGGGCTGTGTCTCTGTTCCCCACCATGATGTCCAGTGAAGTCAGCTGTCCCAGACACGGCACAGTGAAACCCTTCTGTTTGCCTTCACATGGGCTCTGGAAAGATGTTATTTTTTTCCCTCTGTGTACAGCAGAGTTAAGCCTGGGTCTCTGGGAACTGACCTGCCTAGCCTGTTGTGAGGGTCATGCTCAGGGACAGTGTGTGCAGGGAAATGAGCCCGGGCAAGGCTCAACTGGGGGAAACACTGACCTAGATTCTTAGGACTTGCCTTCCTTACCTTTCTTCCCCAAAATTAAAACTTTTAAAATTTCTTTTATTTTTTGGTTTTGAAGTAGAACATTCTTCTTTGTTCTTGTTTAATTCTTCAAAAAGACTGAAGCAGAGACCATGACACTTGCTTTCACCATAATTAGACAAGGTACTAACAGCTTGTATGCACAGGCCAGGAAACAGGACGACGTGCCCAACTTTTACCACGTTTTATCCATGGAAATTTCACAGAAGGTTAAATATCTGTTCAGAATTAATATGATTTAGATTGGATTTTAGTGCTCTTGACACCCCATTCCTTTCTCCTGCACCCCTGAGTTTTCCTTACACCTATGATGTTCCTCTCAGTGAGTGTGCAACCCTCCCCAACCTACTCCTCTGCATGTTCTCCACAGCCACAGGCTCTACCCTTGGATCCTTTTGGGACCCTGTGGGCCTCCGCATGAGGATAAAGTTTCTAATGCAGAAAATTAGCACCAAGGGCCAAGAGAGTGGAGGGAGAAACACCTTTATTTTCATTAGAAATAGTAATGCTCATAAACCTGTTGAAACCATTAAATGTAAGACCCAAGAAACCAGGAACCTGGGTGGGGGTGATCTAGAGGAGAAATCTTAGAAAGAGGAACCCAGATGTCACACTTGCTCTGAGATTAAGTCACTTAGAGTAGTGGTACCTTGTGGCTTAAGCTGTCCCTCCTGCTTTGCTGTCTTTTCTGGGTGACTGGAGTACAGAGCAGTGACCTCTCTGAGGTCGATGTACCAGAGAGCAGGTGCCTAGAGGTCATTATTGGTTTAGGATACGTCGAGGCCATTCACTTCTAGATGTGCTTCCCATGAGCCCGGAAAATTTCTTCTCTGACCTGCCCCAGGAACAGTTCCCAGGCCACTAACCACCCATTCTCTTTTCAGAACAAGTTTACCCTAGTTTCCTAGCAGGACTTTGGATCCTGTGTTCAAAGCAGATGGAAGTCCACGGTGACACAGGACTGGGGGTCACAGGCAGACCTAGAAAGAGAGCTCAGGGGGCGCCTGGGTGGCTCAGTTGGTTAAGCGACTGCCTTCGGCTCAGGTCATGATCCTGAAGTCCCGGGATCGAGTCCCGCATCGGGCTCCCTGCTCAGCAGGGAGTCTGCTTCTCCCTCTGACCCTCCCCCCTCTCATACTCTATCTCATTCTCTCTCTCAAATAAATAAATAAAATCTAAAAAAAAAAAAAAAAAGAGAGAGCTCAGCACTCTAATGCTGATTCCTAGTCCCACTGTGGTTCTTGAGATCCACTTGTAGGTCTCCTGCTGAGCCACGGACTGGCTGGCAGAAGCCTCCACAAGCCGATGGAAGCTCCAGGAGAGACTCAAACTAGGGAATTATCTGTTGGCTTTCCTACATCCTCGCAGCATGTGTCCCTTCTTGGGTGTGAGTGTGTCTTCTGTGTGCCCCCTGATGGTGGATGAGGACGGGATTCTTGGGGAAGCTTTTCTCACTCCGAGGGCACTTGTACGGCTTCTCCCCGGTGTGTGTCTTCTGGTGGGCACGGCCGTGGGTGCCGTTGTTGAAGCTTTTCCCACAGTGCGCGTGGGGCGGGGGGGGGTGCTCTGCCCAGTGTGGGCTCGCCGGTGAGCACTGAACTGGGAGCTGTTGTTGAATCTCTTCCCACAGACAGTGCACTGATAAGGCTTCTCGCCGGTGTGGGTCCTCTGGTGGACAATGAGGCTGGAGCTCTGGTTGAAGCTTTTCCCACATTCCCCACAGCGGTAGGGTCTCTCCCCCGTGTGCATCCTTAGGTGGGCAATGAGGTTGGAACGCTCACTGAAGCCTTTCCCACATTCACTGCACTTGTGAGGCTTCTCTCCTGTGTGGATTCTCTGTTGCGGAATGAGGTAAGAACCTCGGCTAAAGCTTTTCCCACACTGCTGGCACTTAGATGTTTTTTCCAATTTGGGGACTGCCTGGTGGTGACAGGGAGAGCCCTGAGAGTAGTCTCCCCTACTCGGGACATGCGCCCAGGCCTTCTCCCCAGCACGGAGAGTCTGCTGACTCCGCCTGTCCTGGGACGGGGGTCTCCCCGCACGCTCCCCTGGAGAACGTCTACGTTGCCCTCTTGGCTCAGGCTCACCCTTCTGGCCTCTCTTGGGCTCGGGGTGCCAAAAAATTTCACTAGACTTTCTCCATAGGGTCTTCTTCACTTCTGCTTGCCCTGAATCATCCCATTTCTGATTCTCTGTTTTAGTTTTGTTTTTGATCTCAAGACCGGAGGGAACAGAAAGACACGGGAGTATGGAGAAAGAACAGAACAATGAGGAAAGTTACAGTTAAAGCGCCATAAGGGAGAAATACCTAAATGGAATTCTTCACGGGATTTAGCCTTCTGCTGAGTAATAGCCTCATTTCATTTTCCAGTTGTTGTATATTCAAGCTCCAAACCCTGTGGCCATGGGGAAAAAAAACTCCTAGATTCCACCTACTGTTCTATATGTCTCTTTCTTCTCTTTTTCTTTTTTATTTTTTTAAAGATTTTATTTATTTATTTGACAGAGAGAAAGCAGGTGGAGCGGCAGGCAGAGGGAGAAGCAGGCTCCCCGCAGAGTGGGGAGCCCTATGCACGACTCGATCCCAGGACGCCGGGATCACGACCCGAGCCAAAGGCAGACGCTCAACCGACTGAGCCACCCAGGTGCCCTCTTTCTTTCTTTTTTTAGGATTTTATTTGTTTATTTGAGAGAGAGAGAATGAGAGAGAGAGAGGGAGAGCACAAGAGGGGGGGAGGGTCAGAGGGAGAAGCAGACTCCCTGCTAAGCAGGGAGCCCGATGTGGGACTCGATCCCGGGACTCCAGGATCATGACCTGAGCCGAAGGCAGTTGCTTAACCAACTGAGCCACCCAGGCGCCCTCCCTCTTTCTTTTTTTAAAAAGATCTTACTTATTTATTGGAGAAAGAGAGAAAGCAAGTGTGTGCACCAGGAAGGGATAGGGAGAAACGGGTTCCCCACTAAGCAGGGAGCTCAGTCCCAGGACCCCGGGATCATGACCTGAGCCAAAGGCAGATGCTTAACCACCTAAGCCACCCACACACCCCTTAAATGGAATTCCTCACGGGATTCAGCTTTCTGCTAAGTACTAGCCTAGTTTCATTCTCCGATTGTAGTACTTTCAAGCTCCAAACCCTGTGGTCAAGGGAAAATTGCCCCTAGATTCCACCTACTGTCCTATACCATCTCTCTTTTTTTAAAATAGATTTTATTTATTTATTTGACCCCGAGAGAGTGTGCGCACAAGTAGGCAGAGCAGCAGGCAGAGGGAGAGGGAGAAGCAGGCTACCCGCTGAGCAGGGATCCTGACACGGGGCTGGATCCCAGGACCCAGGGATCACAACCTGAGCCGAAGGCAGACGCTTAACTGACTCAGCCACCCAGGCGCCCCATACTGTCTCTTTTTGGATGTGCAGACAGTGACACGTCTGAGGCCGAGAGGCCAGCTCTGTGTTATCTGCCAGTCTGTCTCCAGGCTTCACCTCAACTCTTGATGGCCTTGCCGCCGGCAGCTGAGTAACAACAGGCTGCCCTGAGCTTGGCTGAAATGAGAGGAAAGCGTGTTACCACGACGTGGCCAGCACACGCTCAGGCCAGGAAAGGAGGGTGGTGCTGGAGCAGGAGGGCAGGGGAGAGTCTGGGCTGGAGCCTGTGGCAGTCTGAGGAAGCCGAGGAAGGGAGCTGCACAGGAAAAATGCCACGTACTCCGTGAAAGAGGCTGGCGGATGCGGACCTGGGCTCTGAAGGTCAAGGGGAAAGCCTCCACACCGAGAGCCGGCCTCCCGGGCCCGTGCCAGGCCGTCCATCAGGACAGTGAGCACGCCAGCGGCAGAGGCAGCTCCCTCTTGATGGCTGGGCTGATGGCCGCTGGGGGGATGTCCCTGTCCCTTGGCTGTCAGAGCCAAGAGCTCCACCAACTCTGTGTGGGAACAAGACTGGCAGGTCACGTCTCCTACCTTCCCGGCCAGAATCCCGGAAGTCCTGCTCATCCCCGGCTGCACCATCCGCCCGGGCCCCTTCTCCGACCTCTGTGGGCTCCCCGTTCTGCTGACTCAGCTCTCCGGGCTCTGCAGCCCTTCCTTCTTGGCCAGGAACAGCACGGCTTGCCACCGTGGGTGCAGAGGCCCAGGAGCTTGACAGGGCATCCGCTGCCTCATAAAGGACACAAGGCTCAGGCACACGGCCTGCCCTCCCCTTGTGGTACCTCGACGGCAGGCTGGTGAACTCGGTGCGACACTGCTCTGGGGTCCGCAGAAAGCCCTGCTCCCGGAGTCGTCCTGCCACCGCCCTGTAGGTCTGGCTGTGCTCACGAGTCTGGAGTTTCTCATGATGTTGAGCATCCCACAGGATGGCCAGGAGCGTCTCGGTCTCCTCGTCGCCCCAGTGCACACCTGCTGCCCAGGGCCAGGGGACACGCGATAAGACCACAGGGGCCTGCACACCACACGGCCGGGTTAGCAGCTCAGGAAGTTATGTGCCGGTTTGTCAGGCTCTGCCACAACTGTGTGCTGTCATCCCTGGGAAGCTACCCCACTGTGGGCTTCTTTCCTAAAACACACACGCTCGGCGTAGTGGGAAGGGCATCCTCTCTGACGGAGAAGGGGCTGTGGAATATTTACCAAAGCTGCCCCTTTGTTTCTCTTTATCCTGAATCCCACTCATTTGTCCTGAGAGCCGATTCACGGTAAGCGTGATGCTCGCCTGTGTCCGCGGGGGGGGGGAATCCCTGAGGGAGTGCTCTAATGGTTTGATGCTCTGAACGGGCCCGCTGCCCCCCAAAGGCCTGGGCCGTTCGAGTGCCCGCTGCCCCTCAGGTCGGTCTCCGCTGTGTGCGTGAGCACATGTGCGTTCGTGTCGCCCTGCTCTTCCCACAGGCCGTGTCTCCCTCGCTGCGGGCTGTCCCCCAGTGCCATGCTCTACCTGCCACACTCTGTCCCCACTGCTTTCCATATCTCGCCCCTCCCTTGTTCCCGCTCGCTGTCACACGTGCTGTCCACCCTGTCCTGAGCCCTCTGGTGTCTTGCTTTCCCTTTCTTGCAGTCTCTGTGTGTCGTGCCTGCTCTCAGACTCTTCGTCTTTATCTCCCTCCCTCCACCCAACAGTCTCCACTGCCTCTGTCTGTCTCCTCCTTTCTCGGGTCTTCCAGTCTGCGTCTCTCTCTGAACAAAGGAACACAGACAGTCTGGCCCTGAGGGAATGGGCATCCTTACGCAGAGAGTGATCTTTGTCATTCTTCTGAGTGACGCCCCTGTAGAGGGCCCTCTGTGTAGGGCCATAGAGTGTCTGTCCTTCCTGACAGAGGGATATGGCTCTGTCCTCGCACGTGACTGGTCCCTGTAACAACACCGGGGGCTGCTGCTGCCTATAAAGTAGCACTGCTCCAGTCTGGCGTGGGGCAGAGACAGGACCACTGGCACCAGATGCGGGCAAAGCAAGGCAGGGAGGTCAGGCCTCCGAGGGAAGCACCAGGGTGAGCACAGAGCCATGTGGAGACGCCAGATGGACAGACAACAATGCAAGGGACGGCCAGTGGATAGACCTCATGATCTTTCTAACATCCCTGGTAAGAAGGGGCTTGGGGCGAAGAGTGAAATGGGAACCTCGGGAGACAACAGGCATCAAGCACAGCTCACCTGGGCCCCAGCTGCCCAACACACAGTCTCCTGGTCTCGAAGACCCCTCTTCTGGAAAAGGTTCCTGGGGGCCTGCGCCATCAGCCAGGCTGAGGAGAAAACGGCCTCTGGTGGAGGGCGGCTGCCACAGAGCAGGGGCTGAGTGGGGTCACAGGCCAGCCGTGCTGGTACCCTGTCACAAACGCATATTCCTGGGCCCCACCTGCACCCACTGTATCTGAAGTTCTGGGGATGTGCCTGAACACGCCCCCCAGGTGCATCTGAGCCAGCGCCAGTGGCCTCTGGGTGGCGAGAAGCTCCTTTCAGCAGATTGCTGGCATAATAGCTGTTTATTTAAAAAAAGACTTGCTTCATTCTAAAGTAGTGTATGCACATTATAGAAAAAAAATGTTTCCTATGCACATTATAGATAAAACTCCAGCCCCACCACCTAGAGATGACCCTAGTAGTCCTAAAAATACCACAGTAACTCAAGCCTTCCATTTTTTTCAGGCCAGCATAATATATTCTGTCCCAGAAATCCATCTGCAAGAATTCTAGTAAGGAAGGGGTTCATTTTTTTGACTTATTAACGGAACCTCGGGGGACACACACAAGCCTGATTCTGAGGAGTTCACAGTACTAGGGATCTGAACAGCCCGAAACCAGGGTGAGCAGCAGGAGCGGAACTGGGCACACGGTGAGTCCTGCCCTCCTTCACATTCAACCCCAAAGCCTCAGGAATCCCACACTAGAGAGCCATGATGTTCCCAGGGACTAAAAAGAAGTAAATGCTAAGATTTATACTGACATACCGATTGTTTCATCTGTAGAAAACATTACAGCAAATACACCTCTTAGACAATTTTCCACTTCATCAACAGAAGTTAGCCAACATACACAGTGTGAACACGTCATATTTTCCTATAGAATTTGGATTAAAGAGCTGACTTTTTTTTTTAAGATTTTTAATTTATTTATTTGACTTTTAATTTATTTATTTGACAGAGAGAGAGAGAGCACAAGCGGCGGTGTAGCAGATAGAGGGAGAGGGAGAAGCAGGCTCCCTGCTGAGCAGGGAGCCCAATGCGGGGCTCGATCCCAGGACCCTGGGATCATGAACTGAGCCGAAGGCACTCGCTTAACCAACTGAGGAACCCAGGTGACACAAGAGCTGACTTAAAGGTTACAGAGCAGGCATGCCTGGCTGGCTCAGTCAGAAGAGCATGGGACTCTCGATCTTGAGGTTGTCAGTTCGAGCCCCATGTCGGGTGTCGAGATTACTTAGATAAGTAAGATTTTAAAAATAAATAAAAGTTACTGAGCACCCTATAATGGAAGCTTTCAATTAAGCATAAAAGGCAGCCATAAAAGGCAGCAGTGGCTGTGGGCCGTCTTTAAATGTATGCAGCCACAGTGTTTCACTGGAAGACATGTATAAAGTCTGTCCCTGCAATGGATCATTCAGACTTGAAAAGGAACGAAGTAGTAATACAGCCTTGAAACCTGCTCAGTGAGGGAAGGCCGGCAAGTCATGTGTTGTAGGATAGATACCCTTTCTAGAATTCACAGAAAATGCAAATCGAAAGAGAATGAGGAGTAACTTCCTAATTGGTACAGGGTTTCCTTTTTGGGGGTGAAAATGTTTTGGAACTGGGTAGAAGTGGTGATTGTAGGGTACTGTGAATTTTCCCTTGGAGAGGCCGTGCCTGCTTCCTGCGTGCCCCACGGTCCTTGTCCAGCACGTCAGCCTGCTCATTCCTGTAGAGCACTTATCCCAAAGTAGCTTTCTTCCTTTGCCTGTTGTCTGTTTCGCCCATGGAGTGTAGGCTCCTGCAGGCCAGGGACCACGCCTGTCATGTTCACTGTGAAATCCCCAACCAATACGTGGCACGTGGCAGGCTCCTCAGGGCTACTTGTGTCTCTCAGAGCCACCTGCATCCCTTACGTCCCAAGCTTCTAACTGGTCCTTAGTGACCGAGGGGTGGTAGGGAGAGGCAGCTGGGCGTCCTGACACATGCTACCAACCTGCACTGCTCCCTGTCACCTCCACTTCTTGCTCACCTCTACTTCTTGCTCTGCCCTTCACATCCCAGACAGGTTTCAGGTAGCTCTTTTAACCCTTACATTCCTGTTAAGATCTTGGCTCTGAAATGGTGGGGGCCACAATGGAGAGACCGTCCCCACAGAGAGAGGGGCAAGGGGGCCTGGAGCAGGATGCCTACCAGCATGTAGGGGCTCCCGCTATTCACCTGCCCAGGGTCTAACTCCATACATGTGCTGCTGCTTGCCCTTCTGCGCTCCCTCCTAGGTGTTATTAATTATCCCAACCTCACGGATCCTTCATGAACCTCCTCAGCTTGGACCCTAATGTGTCCCCACCACACAGGTCTGCCTTCTCCACATTATGTCAACACCACTCTTCCCCCTGCTGCCCGAGGACATGTCTGCCTCCTCACTGGGGACACCAGCATCTCCCTTCCAGTCATGCAGTCTCCGCACCCAGTGAGCTGCTTCCTGTTGATCACAGAGGTGCTCAGTCTACAGCGTCCCTCTGACCCACACTCCTCCTTTACTCTGTGCCTCTCCCAGACTTGGGATTGGGATCTCAGTTGCTTTCTTACCACAAATCTCCCACAACCAAAGCCATGTTCCTTCTCCTGTGCCTGTCACACCTCCCTTCTCCCAAAATGTACAAGATCGTTGCACTGACCAGATGTCAGACCTAGTCCCTAACTGGACAAGTGCATACTTTGTGAAACTCATCACTATCCCATACTGACCCCTTAATCCTGGCAGCAGGAGCAGCTCTAATACAGCATTATTTTGTGTATAGCACATGGCATCTGCACTCAAGGAACCTTTCCACAAGAGACACTGGATTTTAATTCACCAACTCCAATTTTCCTGATTCCCTGGGTGAGGGATAGTTGTCCTTTCCCTGGCCTTCTGTTGGGAACTATTCTGAGGTTCTACATTTGTATCAGGGACCCTAAACATTCACTGAATATATCAGTGTCTATGTTTTTGTAGCAAATGAGAAATTCTCCCCATAGACGAAGGGCAGGGGACCACCCCAAGCTAGCTCATAGTTTCTGGTGGGTGACAGAGGGCTACTGTGCATTTCTCAACTTGGCTCCTCTCCACTAGCCAGATTCTAGTGCTTCTCACTTAGTTCTTCATAATGAAACTCACCAGGTTCTGCATGCCTTTCCCCACCTGTTGCCCAGATGCACTCTGTACACCCTCAACCAGAGCCACAGTTTCCTGTTTCTTGGATGTTGCTCCCTCACCCAGGTCTGGATCTCCTCTGGCAAGATGGTCAGAAAGTGCTCCAAAACCAGCAGCTCCAGCATTTGCTCTTTTGAGTGTGTCTTAAGCCTTAACCACTGACAACAGACTTCCCAGAGCTTGCTAAAAGCTTCGTGGGGGCCAGCTACCTCCTGGTAGGAGAACTGCCTGAAGCACTGGCGGGAAGCTTTCGAGTCAGGGTTGGTGCCGTGAAGGACTTTCTGTCCCTGGGAGCAGTCCTTGCTTGGGGATGGGTATGCCTGGGGTTCCTTGTTGCAGCCACCATTTTCCTCAGCAAACTGGCTGACTGGCAGCCACTTCTACCCTGTAGATCAGATTCCATTTTTTCTCATATCACTGGGAAGCCATTCTCCTAGACACCAGTGAAAGTCCTCCTGCAATCAGAGAAACATGAGAATATCTTAGTGGTGCAGAATCACGGCTGAAAAAGACTCCACGACTTGATAGGGAAGCTGCAGGAAATGGAAAAAGACAGCATAAAGTGATCTCATATTCCTTACCTCTGCTTCTAGTGATGTACTTTCTGTCCTTTTCCTTTGCTCCCTGTACAATCCGAGAATCTAAAGTGCTGGAAATATCGAAACAGTTTTCTCCACAGCCAGACTGGTGTTTGCTCATGTATTCCCCAAGCTACTTTCACAGTGTAGTCCGGCTGTTCTTTCTTGTGTTCCATATTCTTGGGTCTTGTTCTCTCCCCTCCCTCCCCTCAGGAAGCCAGGAGCCACCTTCCCAATTGCCACCTTCTTGTAAGGTACTTCTGGATTAACCTCTTCATCATTTACACCTTCCTCTATCACCACCACACACACAGTGTGGATGAGAAATGACTGGCTTGCTGTATGCTTTTATTTTCCAGTATTCCTTCTTACTTCAGAATGCATCTTCTTCCTTTGTGATTGAGTCCCTCTAAACTCCAGTGGGTCTGGTGGGGCTATTTATTACAGTACCCTTCCCTCCCACCACAGGAGCAGGTATCTGACATAAACTGAGCCTGTCAGAATTCTCTGAGGTTTTACCTAAGGTGAGGTGGGAGAAGTTCCAAATTTCCTAGGAATTGCTGAATTGGGAGGATGTAAGACTGGAGCTATCTGTAATTGTGTCACTCAACATTCCACTCTTCCATCAAAGGAGTGGGCCTGTTCACACAAGTAAAAAACAAAACAAAACACACCAAAAAAAAAAAAAAAACCTTTTAAAAAACTGGATTCAGGTTGCTCTTCTTCCAAAGAACTTGAGCTGCCTTCACTTATAATCTCTTTACATATAATGCAGCCCAGGAGGCTAGAGATAGAGAAACGAAAGGCATTACTGGTAGCAGTCGTTTTTAACAAAAAAGGAGCATCACAGGGCACAGCTCCTCAGCAGCAAGGCCCCGGCCTCGAAGATGTATGCCATGCCGCAGATTTGCACCTTATCCGGATGAAGAATAATTTAGTAAATGCTATCCTACTTTCATGCGGACTACGGAGCCTGTGCTCCTCCTGACCGCTAACATCCCGTCCATAGTTCGTTTGAGAATGCTGCTCTCGCGTTCCACTCTGGCGAAGACCCAGGCGCTCGGCGGAAAGCAGGACGAGGGTGGGAGCCGGGCTGGTTCACGTCTCGCTCGGCAGAGATGCCCTGAGTCATGCCGGCTCGCTGGGCGCGAGGGTCAGCAGCTGGGGCGGAAGCGGCGTGGGGAAGCACCCGCATGGTCACGGCCTGCAGGGAGTCCGGGCTGGCGGGTTCGGGGGGCCGGGGCGCGTGCGGGAGGCGCCCGCGCCTGTGCCCACCGTCCTGAAACGGCGGCGTCGGACCCAGCTTTGAGCCCCCGGCCGCGAGGAAGCGGAACACTCGCCTCTGGACACACCCCGACACCGCCCCGTACCCCTGGCGCTTGTCCACCCCCTGCGCATACTCGGGAGCAGCGCCATTGAACTACAGCTCCCGGCGCGCACTGCGAAGGCCGGTCGCCTTCCTTCGCCAGCATCGACAGATTCAGCAGCAAATAGGCGCGAGAGGCCGCCCTCTGGGAGCCAATCCCCCAGGAGAGGGGCGGGCCCGCCTGCGCCGTACTTCCTTGCGTCATTCCCCCTCAGCCAGTGGGAGTGTCCGCAACGAGCGGCCTCGGCCCCGCCCCCAGCCCTGGCTCCTGGGTTCCGGGTCCCAGGTCCCCAGAGAGGTGAGTCCGCTGCAGGTGGGCGCGGGGTCCTGGGCCGTCGGTGACGCTGCCGCCTCAGGCGTCAGCCCGCCGGGCTCGCACGCAGCGGCGAAGTTGAGCAGCGCGCCGGAGAGCCGCAGCTTCGCCCAGCTGGAGGGCCGCCGGGGCGCTCTCCGAGGCCGGAGCGGGCGGGCCTGCCGGGTGTCGGAGCTAGCGGCCGCCGCGCTCCGCCTGCCTTACTGCGAGCTGGGGGCTTCCGCGCCCTCCGTGCCGCCTGCCCCGCAGCTCCCGGCGAGATGCTCGAGGTCGGCCCCGCCCGGGTGCGGGGGAGGTGGCGCAGGCCACCTGTGTGACAACTCGAACTTTTCCTGGGCTTTCCCGACCGCCAGTTGGGTCACGTTGCGCGATTCCTATGAGACCTCGTGCGTTTATCGATGAAATAAAAGCAGGATTTTCCTCCAGTTCCTTTCAGGACGTTATGACTTTGCTCCATTTCGAGACAGTTGAGGAAACTGCCAGAGGGAGAGACTCGACTCACCGTCAGGCTGTGTGTTGTTCTCGGGAGCTTGGGGCCTGTGTGTGCCCCGCCCTCCGCAACATCTTGCTGACATTTAGAGAGACTTCTGCAGAGCCATGAGCCCGAAGGCCTGAGCTGCTTCAGAGGAGAGAGGTCCTGTCTCCTGAGCCCCAAAATGGCGGCTAAGATGGAGATAACTTTGAGCTCGCAGTCCCACATTCAGGCTTCCTCCAAGCCAGAGAGACACATAATAACAAAGCTGGAAGACAAACGGGGACCCGCTCTACAAAAAGACCGCCCCGATCCTGAGCTCTCCCGTCAGAGCTTTCGACGGTTTTGTTATCAAGAGGTGTCTGGACCCCAAGAGGCACTCTCCCGGCTCCAGCAGCTCTGCCGTCAGTGGCTGCAGCCCGAGCTGCACACCAAGGAACAGATTTTGGAGCTGCTAGTGCTGGAGCAGTTCCTGAACATCCTGCCTCCGGAGATCCAGGCTCGGGTCAGGCATCGATGTCCAATGAGCAGCAAGGAGATTGTGACCCTGGTGGAAGATTTTCAAAGAGCAGCCAAGAGACCAAAGCAGTGGGTAAGGAGGCCCCTCTCTTGTGGTCGCCTTTTTTCATCTGGATAGTATCTGGTCTCTGGATCCCTCCCTAGTTACTCAGAGTCCAGAAATGGACCTGATGGCTTCAGATGTTTCTTCTGGCCTCTATTTGGGAACCCCCCCTGGGAGATGTAACAGGTTTTTAGAAAACCAGCACTCCAGTGAGAAAGATAAGGATCAAGTGCAAGGATCCTTGCATTTTTGCCCACACATCCCACACCCATTCCTCCTGAAGTTTTCCTACAATCAGGATTCTTAGCAGGCAGGATCATCTTGTTGTGTAGGAATTTGATTTGGGGGGAACTTCAGGGTGGACCTTGTTTCGGTGACGTGTCTTCCCTTCGGATCAGGAAGTTGCAGCTCACTTACTTGGCCAGTATTTCTTCCAACCCCACCCCCCCAATTCAGACCCCATTCAGGGCCTAGGCAGGAAGCAAATAACCATGTGCTTTGAGGAATGGAGGCAGTCCTCTCCTAGCCCTACTACTACTGGGATCTCCTTATCAGGGAAGCTTTGGGCAGAACAATTTATTAGGTATGGGTGTTTTTTAATGGTCTCATCATATGCTTCCTGATCCAACGGGGCCTGTTTCCAATAGAATCTGCTGGGTGGGTGACATAGGGTGGACATAGGGTGAGACATCGGATGTCTGGATGGACATAGGGTGAGAATCTGCTAGGCTAGTGTCATGACTGACCCTGTTACCTGTGCCTTTGTCTTCTCTCTGATGAGTTTGAGGCCCTGAGAAAGACCCGTTTACAGTTACCCACTCAGGAAGTCTTGGCTGATTTGAAGTAGCCTCCATGGATTGGGATTAGTCCCCCTAATCATTCTGCATGTCCTTCCCTTTGCTACCTTTGAGAGTTTTCATAGTCTCAAAGTTGGCCTCCAGGCTGTTGTTGGTAATTCCCAGGGTAAAGGGATCATTACAAAGCAGTAAGAGGTCAAGCTGCCCCCAGTTAGTCCTCGAGCTGCACTCTAATGCATGGGGCTTGTTCCTAGGTGGCCGTTTGTATGCAGGGGCAGAAGGTGCTCTTGGAGAAGACTGGATCTCAGCTTGGAGAACAGGAACTGCCAGACTTTCAACTGCAAACTCCTAGGAGGTATCCCAGGGAGAACTCTCTGGAGGAGCCATCCCAGGCTGGATCTCA
This sequence comes from Neomonachus schauinslandi, assembly GCF_002201575.2. Taxonomy (NCBI): domain Eukaryota; kingdom Metazoa; phylum Chordata; class Mammalia; order Carnivora; family Phocidae; genus Neomonachus; species Neomonachus schauinslandi. The sequence continues at coordinate 139,978,178 of NC_058407.1, forward strand.
AGATCAGCTGAGCTCTCATCATTGGGAAAAATCCCCGCTCCTTCAGGAACCAAGCCCCAAATTGGCTGGCACAGGTAAACACTCTGTGCCTCTTCTCTCCCTCTCCTAAGTTCTTTACCTCCATCAGAACATCTTGTGGTTCTGAAACACCATAGACTGCATGTTGGGCTTTTTAATGTTTTATGTAACAGTAGATCTTTATTCCCTAACAGATTTCATTGATTAGAATAGCAGTGATAGTGTATATAAAAAGTACGGTTTTATCATTTTCTGTTAATGACTCTTTGACAATCTGTTAATGACTCAGTGACAATACATAACAGGATTACCTACTCTGTCCCCTTCAGAGCTTCTTTTAGTGAAGACAGATCACATATGACCACTGATGAACTTGCATCCAAACTGTGGCTGAGTTTCATGGCTTAAAATGGTCCCATGTTGAGAAGGGGCCTAAAGAATGTTATACTCATTAGAGGAAAAGTCCTGCTCCGTATTATTTTCTGCCTCTTCCTCCTCGTGTGACATTGTCTGTGCTTTAAACCCTGTGTCCATTTCCCTGTCTGTGGTACAATGCCAGTCATTGCTGGCCCTGCTGTACTCAGCCCTGTGATCTCTAAGACTGAATAACAGAGATACTTTGGCCAGTCTTAGTGATGTGAGTAGAGGAGATGGTCAGCAGGTTAGAGAATGTTACCAGAAGGCTGGAATGCCTTGATTTCCTTAAGGTTTGCTACATTCAGTGAAACACTTCAGTTTGGTTATTCTCGGAATTTAGGAATGGAGAAGACCTGGGGCATCCAGCGGAAAAGCACTGTGACCCTGGCTGAGGTCCTGCCCCATATCCTATGGGCTTTGTGGTCCTGAGCATGCACACTCCCTTTTCCTGGCTCATCGTAGGCAGCTCAGTGTGCGTGCAGTCTCCATCTCCTTTTATTTGATCCCCAAAGGTAGGTTCTCATGTTCCTCACTCCTAAGATCCAGTAATGCCTTCCTTCAGAACTGCACTGCCCAGTAAGTTGCCAGTGTCCACATATGGCTATTTAAGTTTTATTTATGGAGATATAATTCACATACTGTAAGATTCACCCCTTTGAAGTACACATTTCAGTGGTGTTTAGTACATTCACACACTTGTGTGACCATCCCCATTTGTTTAATTCTTAAAAATGTTCATGACCTCAAAAAGAAACCCAGACCCCTTGGCAGTTACTCTCCGGTGCCCCCTCTCCGGCCCCTGGCAACAACTATCTACTTTGTCTCTGGATTTGCCTATTGTGGATATTTCAGAATCATATATATTGTGCTCTTTTTTGACTGGCTTTCACTGAGAAGATTTTCAAGGTTTAACCATGTTGTCACATGTGTCACTCCTTCGTCCTTTTTACGGCTGATATGTCATTATATGGACATTTTGTTTATTCATCAGTTGATGGTCATTTGGGGTGTTTCCACTTTTTGGCTATTATGAATAGTGCTTCTATGAACATTTGTGTACAAGTTTTTGTGTGGATCTATGTTTTCATTTCTCTTGGCCATATACCTAGGAATGGAATTGCTGAGTCAGACATTAACTCTTTGTTTAACCTTTTGAGGAAACGCCAGACTGTTTTCCAAAGTGGCTGCGCCATTTTACATTTCTATCAGCAATCCCTGTGAGGTCTCTAATTTCTCCACATCCTTGTCAACACTTGTTGTTGGTGTTTTGGTTATAGTAATCGCATTAGGTGTGAAGTGGTATCTCATAGATGTTTTATTTCCCTGATGGCGGATAACGTTGAGCATCTTTTCTTGTATTTATTGGTCAGTTGTATATCTTCTTTGGAAAAATATCTATTCAGATCCTTTGCCCATCTCTAAATTGGGTTAGTCTTTTGTTGTAAGAGTTGTTTATATATCCTGGATACTCTACCCCTACATATAATTTGCAAGTATTTTCTCCCACCCTGGGTTGTCTTTCACTTCCTTGATAGTATCCTTTGAAGCACAAATGTTTCTACTTTTGGTCAAGTCCAATTTATCTATTTTTCTGTTAGTTTGCTTGTGTTTTGGTGACATATCTAAAATACCATTGCCTAATCCAAAATCACAAAGATTTACACCTGTGTTTTGTTCAAAGAGACATTGGCTTAGGTCTTCTATTTAGGTCTTTGATCCATTTAGAGTTACTTTTTGTATGTGTTGTGAGGCAAGGGTCCAACCTCACTCTTGCATGTGGAAATCCAGTTGTCCCAGCACCCTTTATTGAAAAGACTATTCTTTCCCCCATTGAATTGCCTTGACAACCTTGTTGAAAAGCAGTTGACCATAATTGTATAGGCTACTTATTTAAATCTGAATTAAAATGAAATAAAATTAGATAAAATTTAAAATTCAGTTTTCTCCATCACATTAGCCACATTTCAAGGACTCAGTAGCCCTATGTGGCTAGTGGTTGCCATATTGAATAGTATGTGCACATGCTCACGTACACATACACTTCCCACCTGGCAGGAATCCTGTGGAATAACACAGCTCTAGATCCTCCAACTTGCCCATAAACATTCCGGCTTGGTTCCATCCTGATCCTCAATCCTCATGGTCAGAAATTGCAGAGTTTCTAAAATTAGGATACATGTCTAGCCCATATTGCAGTTTGTAACCCTAATGCTGTCACGTTTATGAAGAGAAGAAAGAACATGCCACATTTGCTGGATTTCCCATTATTTGAAGAGACAGTGGTGATCAATCAGTGTCCATGTGAGTGAGTAGGTTTGCAGTGTTGAAAGGTCAACTCTCTCCTTCCTTTTCATTTGTTAATTGACACTCAGGTCTGATGGGTTTGCTTTTCCATATTTCTTCTTTCCCTGACCTTTCACTAAAGGTAGGAAGGAGAGATGGCGTTGGAGAACCTGGTTCCTAATATTGATATAACTTATAATCACCCCAGGAGCCTGTTAGCCATGTAGATTTCCAGGACCCCACCGCCCAGAGATTCTGACTCAGCAGCCATGGGGATGCAGGGGCAGCCTGCTTGTCTAACAGGTGGCCCAGATGAGTCGAATGCAAGTTGCCAGTGGAGGACCACACTTTGAGAGTATTTCTTAGCTCTTTGGCTGAGCTGCTTTCTTCAAAGCCCAGAAAATGAAACATATTCTTTCTGATTATAGAGGCCCCCAGAATGAAAAGTGACAACAAGGAAAATCCACAGCCAGAGGGGGCTAAAGGAGGAAAGCCATGTGCAATGTCCCCTGGCAGATCCAAAGGGAATGGTCTGCAGAGTCCTGAGCCGAGAGGGGCGAATATGAATGAACCCCGGTTGTCACGGAGGCAGGTCAGCCCCCCGAATGCTCAGAAGCCATTCGCTCACTACCAGAGACATTGCAGGGAACTGGAATACATCAGCAGCCCCCTGAAAAGCCACCCACTGAGAGAGCTGAAGAAAAGCAAAGGAAGCAAAAGGAGCCTGAGCAGTCGTTTGCAGCATCTTGGTCACCAGCCGACCCGCTCAGCAAAGAAGCCTTACAAATGTGATGACTGTGGGAAAAGCTTCACGTGGAATTCGGAGCTGAAAAGACACAAGCGTGTACACACAGGGGAGAGGCCCTACACATGCGGAGAATGTGGGAACTGCTTTGGGCGCCAGTCAACCCTGAAACTGCACCAGAGGATCCACACCGGGGAGAAGCCGTACCAGTGCAGCCAGTGTGGGAAAAGCTTTCGCCAGAGCTCAAACCTCCACCAGCACCACAGACTCCACCATGGGGACTGAAAGCAGGCTTTGTTCTCTCTGTTCAGAAGGAAGGCATCTGTGTTTCTCCTTCCCCTTACTTGCATGTAAATCACAGACTGTCTGTGTGACTTACAAGGAAAGGAAGAAGTCCCTGAGGAATGCTGGTGCACGTTTGGCTGCTGAGGAGTCCCAGAAGACACCAAGGGGGATGTGACCCTGTCGGTGACAGAGTGAAGAGATGGCAGGTCTGGGTGTTGGGTCAGAGAGAACCGGGGTCTCTGCTGGAGAGCAGGGAGTAACTGCTAAGACAATCTGGCCAATCCTGCAGGTTCCCCTGCCCCTTTATTTATTCTCTAAACATGTCCAAGCGTAAATTACATATATACTTAATGTACTTGCTATCATACCAGACAATCTTTATCTCACACACACACACACACACACACACACAGGTTGAGGGATCTATTTATATGAAAGCACCTTTAATTTAGGAAGAAATCTCCACAGCTGCTGCAGCCCCCACCCAGGCAACAGGGGAAAGCTACAACAGGAAAGAAGCACGTAGTGTGTGTAGACAGCTAAGGACATGCCAAAGGGACCCTTACTACTCTCCTTCCTCACTTAGGCCGGCAGCCTTAAGAATAACAAAATGATTGGGGTGATGAGTGTTATAAAAGTAGATTATTTCAGTACATTTACTTAAACTCATTGAAATAGGTTAATTTTATGATATATAAATTATATCAATGAATTTTCTTAAAAAACACAAAATATATTTGTATAAAATGTGAAAGTCCTGGAACGAGGCTGGAGAGTTGATTGAATTCCATCCTTTCATTCTCTCAAAGTAAAAATCCAAACCCAGTCAGTAGAGTGTTCAGTCACCCAGAGCAAGCCCGCGGACCTGAGTTCAGAGAGGACCTCCAGGAGATGGGTGCACAGCCTCCAGCAGGAAACGGGTAGGTGGCATTCTTGCTAAGGCATCAGTATCCTCCAGTCACTGCCAGTCACCTCCAGGCTGTGTCCTGTGCTGCATCCTCACCTCCCAGAGCTCTGCACTCGCTGCTCCCTTTGATTTTACAACCTGCCACCCCCCACTGCTTCCTCCCTGTCCCATCTCACAGGAGCATCCTACTCAGCAAAACCCTCTCTGACCGGTTCCAGGCCGACTTTATCGTGTCACTCTGTGCTGTACTCCACACACCAGTGGTGCTCAATCTGGGAGCAGATTTGCTCCCCCGCCCCCCGCCCCAGCGAGACATTTGGCCATGTCTGGAAATGCTGTTGCTCGTTATGACTTGGGGGGAGGGAGGGTAGCTCCTGGCCTCTTGTGGGTAGAGACCAGGGATGCAGCTAAATGTCCTCCAGTGCACAGGACAGCCCCATAGCAGAGTCACCTGGTCCAAAGTGTCAGTAGTGCCAAAGTTGGGGAACTATACCGTACATGGTAAAAGCTCTTTAAGGACAAGAATCTTATTTTTCCATCATTTTAGCTTTTAGACTAAGCCCATGCCCAGCCAAGGGAAATAGGTGTTCAGTCAGGGCCTGGTCCTGCCTGAACCAGAGATCCTGGTGACAGTGTGTTGAATGCAGTTGACAAAGCCTCTTGTCTTTTGGGCAGAGAGAGACTTTAGACTATGTCGCAGTCCGCTTCCCAGCAACCATGTTAGATGTTAGAGGAGCTTGTCTTTATTACTACGCCTGCGCCTTACCTCGCCCCTGTCTGTCACCTCTCACTGGTCAGGGCCTCTTGATTCCTCATTTGCTCCCACCTCATGCATCCTCTTCCAGGACAGTTTTGCTGTCACAAGACCCTCCTAATCATGGTTACGTCTGTCTGTTTCCTGTTGGCGCTATAACATGATCACAAACTTAGTGGCTTCAAACAACACAAACATAATCTCTTAGAGTTCCAAGGTCAGAAGTCCAAAATCAGTTTCCCAGAACCAAAATTAAGGTGTCCGAGAGGAGAATCTGTTTCCTTGCCTTTCTCAGCTTCTAGTGGCCGCTTCTTCCATCTTCAAAGTTCATGCTTCCATCCTCTTGTCACCATATCACCTTGTCCTCTGACTCTGACCCTCTGGCCCCGTATAATAAAGAGCCATCATTATATTGGGCCCACCCAGATAATCCAAGATAATCCCCCATCTCAAGATTCTTAATCACATCTGCACAATCCCTTTTGCCATATAAGGTAACATTCATGGATTCCAGGGATTAGGATGTGGACATACTTGGGGGGCCAGATTCAACCAAGCACACCTGGCTGTTGAATCAATTTGGTTAGTCAAAGATCTCTCCTAAAAGCAAATGAACATAGATCTCCACTTTTCTTATTTATAAGAGTTGGGATAGGAACTCGTCCTTAAATGAAAGCTTTGTTTGGGAAGAACCTGTATGTGTTTTCTCTCTTCTGAACAAAATAACTGCTGAATCTTAAAGTTTTTGGGTATCTGTTCAACTGTGGTCCTTGAATAAATATGACAAAATTACCAATCTGAATATTACTCATTCCCAAAAGGTTTTCAAGCCTGTGATGCTACCTCGCCTCTCCCAGTCCAGTTTTCCTCTGGCAGATGAAGCTCAACTCCAGATGAGGAGAGTCAGGACTGGCAGAAGGCGCCCAGCCACATTTGCAGGTGGACTCAGTTCTTCAGATGTAGGATCCTTCCTGTCCCCCTTGCCCATGCGTGGTTCCACCACAGGGCCTCCGCACAGACCACTGACTTGAAGGCTTGCACTTAGCTACCCCATATAAGAAATACCCTTTCTTTTCACCCACGAGCAACCTGTAAGGTTTACCATCTTTTCTGGGTTTGGCCTGTATTTAGCCATGGAGGGGGATGACTCCCACTCAAGTTATGTGGTCCTCTGGTGGCCCCCATTGAGACAGGGGGAGAGGGAAACATCATGCACGGTGGGGAATCTGGACCTCGCAGATGTCCCTGAAAAGCATTTTCCATCTACAGCACATAAAGACTTGTAAAACCCTCCCCATAATACTATTACCACTCCTGACAGAATTAATGACTCCCAAATACCATCCAATACATGGCGTTGAAATTTCCCCCAATGTTTCCAAAAGAAAAATGCTGTTTTTACAGCTTTATGGAGATCTATCTCACATAGAAGGTTCATCCATTTATATAGTTCAATAATTACACTATATTCACAGAGTTGTGCAACCATGACCACAATCTAACTTGAGAACATTTTCAACAGCTAAAAAGAAACCCCATCACATCTAGCAGTCACTCCCCATCCCTGTGCCCTCTTGAGCCCCCTCTTCACTCAGCACAAAGTCTTCAAGGTTCAGTCGTATCATAGCAGGTGTCAGTACTTTGGCCTTTCCGTGACTGAGTAATAGTCCACCGCGTGGATGGACCACTTTTGTTTATCCATTCATCCAGTGGACATTTGGTTGTTTCCATTTCGGGGCTCTTGTGAATAGTGCTGCTGTGAACGTGTGTACTAGTTTTTCTGTGAACAGGGCGCCTGCGTGGCTCAGTTGTTAAGTGTCTGCCTTCGGCTCAGGTCATGATCTCAAGGTCCTGGGATCGAGCCCCGCATCAGGCTCCCTTCTCAGTGGGGAGTCTGCTTCTCCCTCTCCCTCTGCTTCTCCTCCTTGCTCTTGCTCTTTCTCTCTCTCTCAAATAAATAAATAAAAATTTTTAAAAATCTTAAAAAAAAAGTTTTTCTGTGAACACATATTTTCATTTCTCTTGGGTAAATACTAGGAGTGGAATTGCTGGGTCATGTGGTAACATTACGTTTAGCCGTTTCTGAGGAGCTGCCAGGCTGTTTTCTACAGAGTCTGCACCCCAGTTCCCCACCTGCAGTGTGTGAGGGTCTGTTTCCCCACATCCCCGTCAGTGCTTGCTATCGTCGATTTGATTATAGCCACGCTAGTCTGTATGAAGTGCTGTCTCACTGTGGTTTTGGTTGGCGTTTCCCTGATGTTGGGCATCTTTTCATATGTTTCCTGGCTATTTGTGTATCTTCTTTGGAGAAATGGCTATTCAGAACCTCTGCTCTTTTAAAATTCGGTTGTCTTTTCATTGTTGTAAGAGTCTTTTATAGATCCTGGAATCAAGTCCTTATCAGATGTAGGACTTGCAAATATTTTCTCCCATTCTTTTATAATATACTTTTGTGCAATTGCAATACATCTTTTAAAGCAGCTGTCACCTGCCAAAATACAAAAGTGACCCACACGGTCACAATTCCTGAATTGGCGGTGAAACAGAAGTATGAGGCAACCCTCTCCAAATGTCACTCTCTAGAATGGCTCTAGAAACTTGTCTTGGACCAGATAAGGGCAGAGCCAGCTAGACACACCCCAAGAACCTACCTTGTCTTGGGGGTGACTTGGCTGTAGTCAGATCTGAGGCAGCTCATTAAGCTGGAGGCAGGGCTTTGCCAGCCCGATAACCTGGATGCATCATTTAAAACATCCAGGCCTATTTCCTCCCCTGGAAATGGGAAGACCTGCCCTGCTTCCCTCACATGATCGGTGAAGTGAACGTGTGTACGTGAAAGCATTTTGCCTCCTGGACAGCATCATATGAAAGGAAGGTGAATTCTGCGTCAAGTAATACAGAGCTTCTTGAATTCTCCCCTCAGCCCTTCAGATCCTGGAAGGAGCAAAGAGGCTGCAGGAATTCGGGGGAGGAGAGGTCCTGTTTCCTGGATTTGGCATTTTTTAACACCGCAGTCACAGGAGATAATGTCCTGAAAGGGAGAAGAATTTCTCCAAAAGGCTGTTTGGGGATAAAATTGGTGTCCTAGAGAGGGTCCCCAAAGCAGAGGCACCCCCTTTCTATCATGGCTCTTTGTGCTGCTCTTTGCTTTTTCTTTTTTTACTGTAGTAAAATATACATACAATTTACCACTTTAACCATTCATGATGGTTCAGTTCAGTGGCAGGAAGCACATTCACCCTGTTGTGCAGCCCTCGCCACCATCCTTCTCCAGAACTACTTCTTCCCAAACTGACACTCTGTCTCCATTAAACACTCCTCATTCCCCTCCCCCAGCACCCACCCTTCCACTTTCTGTCTCTGTGAGGTTGTCGACTCTAGGGACCTAGTGTAAGTGAAGTCACACGGTAGTTGTCCTTTTGTGACTGGCTTCTTTCACTCAGCATCATGTCCTCCAGGTTCGTCCATGCTGTACCGTGCGTCAGAATGTCTCTCCTTTTTAAGGCTGGATAATATTCCACTGTATGGACGGACCACATTTTGTGTAGCCATTCTTCCATTGGTGGACATTGGAGTTGTTGCCATCTTTTGGATATTGTGAATAACGTCTTCCTTACTTTTTGTAAATACCTAATGAAAAGTTTGCCACGGGGCCACAGAGCCTTGTGCAAGTGGCCCCCTGCTTTAGTGTTCCCGGAGTAGCTGCAAGCAGGAATGGGGCCGAGGTCTAGGGAGGGGCTTGCTCTAGAAGGTGGAACAGAGGGTTAAGGGCAAGGAGAGAGACCGGGGTGGCAAAGGCAGGGTGTCCCTGACAGGAGCAGCTTTAAGCACCTTTTGAATACCCAAAAATGAAGGTTAAAATTGGGGGCTGCCTGGGTCCTACTGTGAGGTGTGAGGATATGTCTGGGGGTAATGGGCGGGGGGAGGCCACCTGCACTGGGGACTCAGCTTTGTCCGGAGAGGACAGGAGCCGTGTGCTTTCTCCAGCTGGGGGTGAGGGGGGGTGAGTTGATGGATTCTGAGACTGACACAGTCCCAGGAAGTGGCAGAGCCCAGGAAGTGACACTGCAGAGGAGTACGGTTCATGTGGAACGTGGAGGTTCAGGCCAAAGACCGTGTCCAGAGGAGAAGTTTAAGGCACTTGCTTTACTTTTTGGAAAACTTTAAGAAAGGAATGATGGGAGATAGTTCAGGGTAGTCACGTGTTTTAGTTTATTTGGGCTGCTATAACTATGTACCAGACTCCATGGCTTACAAACAACAGACATTATCTCTCACGGTGCTGGAGGCTGGAAGTCCGACATCAAGGTGCCAGCACCACCAGGTCGTGTTCTGGTGAGAGCCCTATTCCTGGTTCATAGTCGGCCATCCTGTCAGTGTGACCTCACATGGTGGAACATGTGAGGACGCTCTCTGGGGTTTCTTTTATAAGAACAATAATCCTGTTCATGAGGCTCCACCCTCATGACCTAAGAACTTCCCAAAGGCCCCACCTCCTAATACCATCATCTTGGGGGGGGGGGGTTCAGATTTCAACATACGAATTTTGGGGAAGCCTTAAACGTTTATTCAGACCGTAGCACCAAGTGTGCATGAACTTTGGCTTTGGACAGACCTAGTTCCAATCCTGACTCTAGATCCCCTTTCAAATGTTTCTTCAGCTTTGTAAGGTTTAAATGAGAGGATCCAAGTTGTATGCTTCCAGGGCTGTCCTAGTCGTCTCAGGTTCTAAGATGCTGGACTTTGAGCCGTGCAAGCCTTTACCCCTGGGGCCTTGGTTGCTTCTGTGAATTCCCTGGAGAGGGGATGGGCAGGTGCAGGGGACCAGGGATGAGAGGGATCATGCTCTAGCCTCTAGAATGCCCGCACAAAGGCTTTGTAAATTTCTGTCCATCTGAACTCTTCTGAATGTAGGGAAGGAGCCTGCCAGGGATGGTGTTTTCAGGGTGAAGGTGAAGTAAAGCATTTGAGGACACAGATACCTCTGGAGGGCATGCCCCTGTATGTCCACTTCTGAGGCATATATGGCACTAAGCAGATGCTCCCCTGGGTAGGAAGTACTGTTCTAGAGGAGAACAGGAAGAGTCCTGTCTGATCCAGGATTTGGAGGCATCAGAGGTCATAGATGACACCAGAATCAGAGACCTGCCCTCAGGAAGAGATCAGAGCTAAGGAGGAAGTTCTCTCTGATAGAGAAGTTTGCTCTAGAGAGTAAGGGACCTCCTGGGGCAGGCGGAGGGGATGAGGTGCGTAGTTATATCCCAGAGGACCACTCACACCCCCTGCGGGGGGGCGGGGAGGGTAGGAGGCTGAGTGGGAAGTGCCACTCCCAAGGCGGACTTGCATCTGCTTCCACTCAGGGCCAAGCTCTTCCCCCAAACCCCAGAGAAAACCCTCCCATCCTATTCTCTGAAACTATGTGACCTATTTTTCCCTTTGAAACAGGTGAGTTCTGTGGAAGGAAACTGCCTAAACCAGGACATCCCATCTTTTCTATTATTTATTTATAATCTTGCTGGGAACTGCATTCTTATATCAATATCCAGCTTATTTGATTTTTATTTTGATTTATAGTATTGAGCAAATTCTAACACACAGATTAGTTGCAAATGACAAAAGACAAAAGCAGCTTTACTATCTATCAGGTCTGCACACAAATAAGCTGGCAGCAGAGATTATTTTCATGTCTTTAACATGTTATTTTGTATATTACATTTAATGTATGGCAGTTGTAAAATACATATTTCAACTGCTTTTACTTCAAAGTTTATTTTTTAAATTGAGATGAAATTCAGATACTCTAAAATTCATCCTTTTAAAGTATGCAGTTCAGTGGTTTTTAGTATATTCACAAAGTTATGACCAGATACCTGTCTTTTTGAGAGAGACAAGTGACTGCTTCACAAGGAGCTAGCTGATCCATGGCTAGCATACTGCTGCAGTAGACTTCACCAGGAGACAGCCTGGGACCCTGGAAAAGGCAATGAGCCAGGAGCCTGAAGACCCCGCTTCCATTTCTAGTGTGCAGCTGGCCAGTTAGTGAGTTCTCAGTAAAATCAGGGGCTTAGACAAAATGCTCTCTAGTTTTCTTTTCAGTCCTACTCTGAGCTGCCCAGTCTATACCTGGAAAGTTTGGTTCTGTCAAAGTAAAGGTGAACCTCAGAGCTCCATAGTGAGGATTCTTGTTAGAAGCCTTGGAGACAGGACCCCGGTGGGGCGGGGGGTGGGGAGAGGAAGGCATCTGTTCAGGGTACCCCCACCCCACCCCCCCAGGAGGGGAGCTTTTCATCCCTCCCGTGTTTAGGTCTCTTCTGGCCCTTCCGCCCCCCCCCCCCCCCCCCCCCCCAGCATCCCGGCTTCCTAGGCTCTCTCTGCAAATCCTCCATCAGGGTTACCACCTCTTGTCACCCTCTGGGTGCTCATGCTGAACCCAGTGTGGATAACTATCTCAGACAGGATAGTTACAAGCACTGCAGCAGCTTCAGGATCTGCTCCTTGGGGGACATCTCTGGCCTTAGCCACTGATGGCACAATCCCCACTGGTGGCCAAGAGCCTCCCTGGCCCAGCTACCTCCTCATGGCAGAGGGTCTGATGCACTGACAACAGTGTTTCAGGACCAAGGTCATGGGTCTGAGGGTAGGATTCCCACTCCCACGTGGCATCTTTAATCAGAAGGCTTTCTAGTTCTAGGGGATGGGGAGGTCCAGGTCACCCAAGTTTGCAGCCATCTTATGGCTCAGGGAATGGCCTCATACCAGCTGGGACTGGACCTGGGAATGTCACACCCTGTATCTCTGTAGGGTGTAGTCGAGCATCTGGGTTCTCCAGTTTCTGGCTGTTTTTCCCTTGAAACAGTACAGGTGAGCAGGGAAAGCCTGCTATATAGGTGGGGTCAGCCGACACATTCTCCGTTAAAGACAGCAGCCCCCGGCCCTGTGTCCTTTCCAGAGGTCTCTAAACAGTGAACTCCCAGTCAGTGTTCAGCTCTCAGAAGAAAGTGGGCTCCCTGAGCTTCTCCGCCGGGTGTAATACCTCTCCTGGCCTAACACACCTCTCCTCTGTAGCACTTAGCACAGCTGCAGTGTCACTCGTGATTCTCCATAGGAAGTTAGAAAACCCATAGATTCATGAGGAGGCAGGACATCCTCTCTCCATAGAGCTGCCGCCATCAAGTCACTCAACCCAGAAACTTCCAAGTCCTCTCTGACTCCCTGCCCTCTCCCCTGCTAAGTCGTTTCTTTTGCCTTCCGAATCTGTCTTGAAGCCACCCCCTCTTCCTCATTCCCAGGACCTCACCTACTCCAGGCCCTCCTTTCTCACTCGCTCCACTGCAACTCTCTGTCCCAGCCTGCGCCACAAAGCAGGGTACCCTGACTGGCCTTCCCGCCCCACTACGCACCGGGGCACCCCTCACCCAAGGCGGCAAGCGGGGGGGGGGGGCCGGGGCGCAGAAGGCGGGGGCCCGGGGATCCGAGATTCGGGAGCCAGGCTTGGTATCTCCTCTAATGGGCCCGGGACTTGCTCGGCGGAAGAGGTAGTACCCGGCTCCCCCAGGGACGCGTGCACAGACCCCTCCCGCGGAGCGAGCCCCTGCCAGCCCTTCCCAGGCGGACCCATTGGGCACTGGCCACCACAGGAGAAGCGGGCGAGGGTGAGGGACGGAACTTCCACAGGAAGTACCCTTCCCCTCTGATTGGGCCGTCCAGCCCCGGGCCCGAGGGAGCCTCGCCTCCCATTACCTGTCGCAGCTGTCAGTATGAAGAGGGCCCGCCGTGAAGCTCTCTGGGAAATGTAGTTCCAGCCGGCTCTACCTCCTACGCGGATCGGAAGGCTTGGGGCGGGTGATGCTTGGTACCATTAGCCTCAAGCTGAAAGGCTGTCCTGGAGACTCACTCGTTAAGTTCGTTCGCTCTTGTGATAAATATTTATTAAATCCCTACTACATGCCAGGCACCTTCAGGTGCTGGGGTTACTATGGTGAACCCAGACCATGTGCCTGCTTAGAAAGCCCAGTGTTAGAGGAGGAAACAGACATGAATCAGATAATTGTACAAACAAATGTAAAACTGCAACAGTAACTATTAAGGAAAAAAACTGAAGCAGGAATCACGTGGTGGGAAATGACTGGGGAAGCCTCTACTTGAGAGAGGAATGTCAGGGCCTCCCAGGTTTCTCCTGCCAGGACAACTGTTTGATGGCAGTAATGATTCCTCAGAGATGTATCTCACAGCATCTCCCTTAACCCTTACACACTCGAAGGTATACTTCATGATTATTCTCTGGGCCTTCCAGGAGACCGAGACTCAATCATTTTCTGGAGTTAGCACAATCACAGGTAGCTGGGCTTTAACCACACACCTTCAACAATGAACCTGACTTCCACCCTGTCTCCTCCTACTTCATAACACATCCTGCAATCCAGCCCTGTTTTCTGCATGTGAGAAATGTGGATGATAACAATGGTGAACTAATCCAGGAAAAGTGCTCAGCACAGGAGAGCCAGGCACAGAACAAGCCCTTGATTAGTGTTGGACGTTTCCATCACTACTCTAATTGCCTCTGTCTACTCTGACTCACCTGTTACCCCAGTGCCCATCCTCTCTTCTTTCCACAGTATCCCTTAGAGTTACCTCTTCTCTCCCACTTTGTACATATAATTTTGGTGGGCCTGACCCCAACCACAGCTCCAGGAGAGTGCATGACAAGCAGGCCCGGCCAGTCTACTCCATCCCCCCAGCCACAGTGGTTCAGGGATGGGCTCATGAGCCACATCAGTCAAATGAAACTTAACTTCTAAGAGGAATGTGAAACTGTTAGCCAAGTTCTCTTTTGTTCCAGAGTGCCAGGGTGACAGTAGTTCCCCTTCTTGTAATTTCTTGGGCAGCCTAGCCTGCAAGTGTAGGACCATTCTGCCCACTTTGGGTGCTTTCCCCTCCCTCACTGAGGGGATCTTCTAGAATGGGAACAACAGGCAATAATGTTGTCACAGCTACCCTCTGTGCCAGTGATCCGAGCTATTTTAATCACAACGCTTTACCCACAGGAGGTTCAAGGCATTAGGATGTGTAGACCCAACTCTTTAAGGTCTCCTTATCTGTTGTATTAGCTCAAAACAATTCTATTTGAAATGCACGGGGGGCGCCTGGGTGGCTCAGTTGGTTTGGCGTCTGCCTTCCGCTCGGGTCTTGATCCCAGGGTCCTGGGATTGAGCCCCACATCGGGCTCTTAGCTCGGCGGGGACCTGCTTTTCCCTCTCCCTCTGCCTGCCACTCCACCTGCTTCTGTTCTCTGTGTCAAATGAGTAAGTAAAATCTTAAAAAGAAATACAAACCATATTTACCTCATTTCCTTCAAATGTGGCTTGTTGCAGTTGTACCTCTTTGCTAAATTATTCCTTCCAAGCAATAGAACATCATAACATTTTTATCCTGAGAACTATCTTAGTCAAGCTTTTTGCTAAATTCCTTACAGCTTTTCTGGGCCACTGTTAAACCTCCTGCCCACTTGTAAATGACAGCACCAATGCCTATTCCCTTTCCTCCTGTCAGTCTTGTAGCTGTATCCAACAGCATAAAAGTGCCAGAGCCATAGAAATGTCATTCTTTAAATGCACAATTTTAAGCACTTGCCATGTGTCCGTCCCTGCCCCCACAGAGACATTAAACCACTAGTTGTATAATTACTATTCAATTTTGTAATGGTAGGTAGGGATGGGGCAGGAGGGTGTTCCAGGTAAAAGGGAAAACATGTTCACAGTTCCTGAGGAAGTAAAGAGCTTGGTACATTTGATGAACTGAAAGAAAGGCAGTGCAGCTCAAGAGAGAGAATAAAGACAGTAGCTGGGGGCGCCTGGGTGGCTCAGTCGTTAAGCGTCTGCCTTCGGCTCAGGTCATGATCCCAGGGTCCTGGGATCGAGTCCCATGTCGGGCTCCCTGCTCAGTGGGGAGCCTGCTTCTCCCTCTCCCACTCCCCCTACTTGTGTTCCCTCTCTCGCTGTCTCTCTCCCTCTGTTGAAAAAAAAAAAAAAAAAAAGTAGCTGGGGTTGGCAGGGAAGTAACGGTTAGGAAGGTTATGTTGAATATTTTGGATGTTATCCTAAGGACAACCGGAAGCCAGTGGAAGATGTCAAGTTGGATGGTGACATGATCAGACGTGTTGGCTGTACTGGCAGAGAACAAGAGTGATGTGCGAGGTTAGAGGGCTATTTCAGTCGACCCCAATGAGTACTGTTAAGGGTGGTGGAGACACAGAGAACCAGTCAGAGATGTATCTGAGGCAGAATCCACAGGACTTGATGATGGAATGGATGAGCAGAGGAAGAGGGAATGTGTTGGTAGCATGAGCAATTGTATGGGGCACCACACACTGGAGGCAAACAGATTAAGGGCTAAAAGCTTGAGTTAAGTCTAGGGCATGTGTTTTGATGCCTCAGACATCCAAAGGAAGATGTCTCACAGAAACCTGAATATAGGAATCTGGAATGCAGGGAGAGAAGAAATCTGGGCGAGACATAAAGTGAGGTCTTTGTAGTCTTGGAAGTGGCGAAGCTCGCTTGGGGGGACCCTGTACTCAGGTGAACCCAGGATACAGTAAGCAACAGAAGCATGTTAGAATTCGGCTGCGAGGCACAGAGAAAGCCGACGAGGAGACTGGCGCTAGTTCTAGAGAGGAGATACTCTACCCAGGGCAAGTCGGAACCACAAAGTGTCCTTTCAACAAGCCAAAGGTACACAAATTGGGCGAACCGGCAGCTTCGCATTGCCAAAGCAGGCTTCGGGACGGGGAGGTAGCGCGGGCTCCTCCCGCCCTTGGCGCGCGGTCTGTGCCTAAAGTCGAGGGACGGAGATTGCTCTGGCCCCGGACAGTCATACCGGTGGTGCAGAGGGCGAGACCGGAAAGACCCGTCGTCCAACGCTCTCGGCCCCGCCGCCCAGTTTTTGAGGAGACCGCCCCGCGGTGCGTGCAGGGGATGGGTTGGGAACCAGTTCAAGGCCGCCGCTGGGAGCCCACCATCCATCGCTTCCTAGCCGCCCCAGACGCCCCGGGAACGCGCAGCCGCGCAGCCCAAGGAGGTCGCCGGAAGTAAACGCACCACTTCCGGTTCCCAGCCCTGTGGGCCGCTCTAGCGCGCGCCACCTCGCTGGCATTCCCGCCGGCCTGCGCAGCTGGCTGCGGAGCGAGAGCCGCTTGGGCGCGCGGTGGCCGCGCAGAGCCTTTTGGGAGTCGTACGGCGCACGGCCGGTTTTCACCTCCGGTGCTGGGCGGGTAGCACGCGGGCCTCTGCTGCCCTCCGTGGCCTCAGGTACCGATCCCCCCCCATACCGCGGCGGCGGAGCCGGGGCTGGAGCTGGAGGGGACTTCGAAGTCTGGGGTTGCCTCACGGGGTTACGCTGGAACTTTCTTCTGCGTTCTGGGGAGTTAACGACTTGTACGTTAGGAAATGGCTCGAGGTCACGAATTCACACTCCAAGCCCACAATCCCGCCCGTCTTCAAAATTCTTCAAAATTGGTTGCCATCCAAAACCACTGGCGTGTAGAAGAACAAGTTCACTTCATTGCCATCCTCAGAGAACAGCATTTATTAGATGCCATACCGCACATGGGACAGACTTAATCACAGCCTAGTGAGAGCGTGCATTCTAGAAGTAAGACTGATGAGAACACACCGAAATCGGTAAAATCAAAACATTAGACAGTACAAGCGCACATAACAAACCTACTTCTGAGGTATCCAAATGAACTGGAGATTGCAGCATATTCTCGGGGTTATATATACATTTATGTTATATCCCCAGCCTTCCCAGGGTGTTAATGTAAGGAGGGATGTCTAAAAATAAAAGACAAAAAACCTGTAGTCAGATGGACATGAAAAGATGGGTAATGATCATCCTGACATTGGATCAATAGCTCTCTCAATCTACAACTAAAGCAGATGAATATACATACTTCAAATGAAGATCAGTTATTTTTTTAACAGATGGTCAAAGCAAAAACACTTTACTACTGAAATCCTATGAAGACAACGAGTTCAATGAACCATTCAAAATAGACTAATTAGATAAACTATAATCTGCCTTGTACACATACTCAATAAATTGGCAGATTACTTTGAGCAAACTCTGTGGTATCAGATTGTGTAAGGCGCTGCAGTCATCAGAACAATGCCACTTAATTATATGGAATCTCAGAAGTCAAAGACTCAAAACACCATTTACTGTGAAATGTCACTTGTTTTCACTCCCTGTATACTGGGTTAGTCCTTTTCTGTGTTAAATGGGGAGATGTGAATAGCCTATTAACTACTGCAACAAGGCTCTAAACAAAACTATATTGAGTACAACTCCTTCCAGATTAACAACTAAATCCCACCCTTTCTTTAGTTATAAAATATAAACTGTTGACATCTGAAATCTGAAATAATGCTGTTTGTATCAATGATGGCTGTTAATACACCCTGATATTCGGGCAGTCACATTAAGGACTTGTTTGATACACATTTTCATCTATGCATCAACACAAACCACATTTGTTCAAAAGTCAATTTCTTCAGTACAAAACTCTCACCCTGCATAGTATGTCAACATCCATGCTGCAAAAGGTAGTGAACCAACTGTTCCTAACAATAAACTCCTGCGTTTCTCATCCCTATATTAACTTTTATCCAGTATTTGTTAATACTAACATAGCAGGCTAATATCTCTGTTAATGACATACTGTGAAATCTAGTTCCATCAGTCGACGCTGTAAACAGAAAGGTGAAAAAGCCATCATCATAAAAACAGCATGCATCTCATTAGTGGACTGACTCCTTTCTCCAACTTTTTGGGCTCAGAGCAGCTTGAATTACATCCAGCAAATGTACTTAGGTGCAAGTGCGCAATAAGGCAACAACTAAAAATCTGCCTCTTTCACAGTAACTGACAAAGTTGTTTCTATTTTTTTCTGCATACCAGTCATTAACAATGATTATTACACCAAAAAGGCATCTTACACTTGTGTGTATGTTAATATTTTTATAAAAGTGCTATTTTTCTAATCTCTTATGGAGGTTTGGCATAATCTTACAAAATCTGGAAAATAAAGAAAAATGTAAAGGGCGCCTGGGTGGCTCAGATGGTTAAGCGTCTGCCTTCGGCTCAGGTCATGATCTCAGGGTCCTGGGATCGAGTCCCGCATCGGGCTCCCTGCTCCTTGGGAGCCTGCTTCTCCCTCTGCCTTTCTCTCTCGCTCTGTCTCTCATGAATAAAAAAAAAAAAAAAACTTTAAAAAAAAAAAAAAAAAAAAATGTAAAACCTGAATTTAATTGTGAAGGAAGCCTCATCTGGGAAGGTGACTTCCCATACTGAGGTGCAGAACAGCATATATGGCATAAATTCTCACCTTCCCCCATACTGTCGTAGGAGCAAAGGAAAGCATGGCAGCTTCCATCTTTTATGTCTGGCGCATTTTGTCCACATACCTTCTAAGATAGCCTTTCCTACTTTCTGCAGCAACTGTACAAGTAGGGGCCTCTTTCCCAATTTCATTCCCTGCCCTGCAACTCTGTTCAGCCACACCGAAGGCAGAAGCAGGAGAGCTGTTGGATAGTGCTTTCTGGTATTTAGCAAGATTATTATATCCCAAAGTTGGCTGATAAGAAATCTAACTAGAGACCATTTTTCTACACAAGTCTAAGCTCCCCAGAGATTTGCTGAAGAACCACCTACAGATGACCTCACTTTTTAATTTAAGACCCTAAAGCCCTAGCAGACTGGTGTCTCATATTGAGTGGAGACATCAGAAACAGAGTCTAGTATGACCTTTGACATTCAGAGCACAGGGTCTCAACTGTGGATCTGCAAACAAGAAACAAGAACAAAAAGGGGGATAGGAGTGGGAGCTGGGTTGGAGTCTCCATTTCCCTTACTCACCAGGAGTATTTTCTTGCCTCTAAACAGTGTTAAAAGCTTACAGCAGTAGCCAGCCTCTTTTTGTATATTCAGTTCCCAATTGGCTGTTCTGTAGAAAGACCACATCTTCCAGTACTACTCTCCTAAAGAGGCTTATCATTGCTCACGAGGTTTCCCAGTGATAACCCCACTTTAATCAATGCTGTACTTCTATACTATTTCTGTAAAATTAAGACCATCCTCACATCCTGATCAAAAGTCCATTAAAAACCGGTCTTGCTGACAGGTACACAATCAATTTTGCTTTAAAGAGAAATTGTGTAATTTACAAGATTCCCTGGTTCTTAAACATTAGTAACCATTCCATTCAACAACATTTTGCTCCTATATTTATATGTAACAGCAGTATCTAAAGATCTATATATTGTCAAGTAGTTTGGTTAAACTTTTTTTTTTTTTAAGATTTTATTTATTTAATAAATAAATAAACGGGGAGAGAGAGAGACAGCGTGAGAGGGAACACAAGCAGGCGGAGTGGGAGAGGAAGAAGCAGGCTTCCGCCTGAGCAGGGAGCCCGACGCGTGGCTCAATCCCAGGACCCTGGGATCATGACCTGAGCTGAAGGCAGTCGCTTAACCAACTGAGCCACCCAGGCACCCCTCTAATAGTTTTCTGTATGTATTTTTCTTTGGCGATCAGGAGGAAATTTTTTTTTAACCAAAATCCAACTAAAACCATAAGGACTGTACTCTGTAGAGTTTGCAATCTCTGATCTGATCACAGGGATAGGAGTTTGAACTGGAAGTCCTGGGGAATCTTTCTGTTGCTTTATTATCATACACATTAAATCAGACTTGGGATAAAGCACAAAGGCAATGAAAGGGTTCTAGGATGCGTGTGCACAGGGTAGCCTCCATGATGATTATCCTCACCCACCCGTCTCAGCCTTCCTGGCTGCTTGTGGTCCTAACACAAATGCCAACACATAACAGGGTTGAAGAATGCACAACCTTCAGCATCAGAGACACCCAAGGTTAATGCCAGCTTCAGCACATTCCTATTTTTGTCTTAGGCAAGATACTGACTTTACCTCTGTGGGCCTCAGTTTCCTCGTTATGAAACGAGGATAGCCCTTTCTCTGTCAAATGTATCCTAAAGATTAAATTAGATAATACCCCTAAAACATCTAGCATGTTCACTAAACAAGAGTTACTGTTATTCATAGAAAGGCAGGTAATGTACTTTGGTAGAGACTTAGAGGTAACTCCTTCCAGAGAGGAGCAAGTATCTTTCCCTAGATCAAGTCGGGTGCCAGAAAAGGCTACAGTCAGATTGCCAAAATTCCCTGCAAATGAGTCACAAAGGCCAGTGGCATCAGAAATATGAGAATGGAACTCCAAGGATACTAATAGCCATTATGACACCAACTTGCCCACGTATTTGGGAACTTTTCACACAGGCGTAAAAGCTCCTAAACCACATCAGAAATTCACATGTGAAATATCATCTCTTACAAATGTTACATTTAGTTATAACCTAAAAAAGTGTAAGACAGAGACAGATTACTTTCCTAGATACTAGATCTGCAGAACTGGCCAAAAAGAAAGAAAGAAAGAAAGAAAAAGGAAATTCTCCTTCTTCTAAAACTTACTTAGAAACCATGTAACAAAATTAAAAGAACTTCTAGCCAAACTTTCATTTTAATGAAAACTGAATTTAAAAAAAAGTTCCATATCATTCTCTGGCTCATACAAATGGAATGTGAACAGTGACTGAGTTGCTGAGTTAGAATCCTGGCTTCATTCACTAGCTGTGACATTATCCTTCTTCAGTTATAAAACAGAAATCATAGTGCCTAAAGCAAGGTTGTGATGGAGACTAAGTGACATGTGACATGGGATGCATGTAAAGTGCCTGGTACATAAAGGGTAACTGGTCCTCAGTTTGCAGTATAGATACTGAGAAGCACAGCGTTAATGAAAACTTGCTATATTTACATGGTGGTTTTCGTATGGGTTTGCTGATGAACAATGAGATGCATATTCAACCTGAAACTTTTCCCACACATGGTACATTTAAAAGGTTCCTCTCCTGTGTGGTTCTTCTGGTGGCATGCAAGCTCTGAGTCCAAAATAAAACTTTTTGCACATGTTTTGCATTTATGGGGCTTTTCCCCTCTATGAATGCTCTGATGGGAAATAAGCTCAGAGACACGAAGGAAGGTCTTTGCACACTCAGGACATTTTAAAGGTTTAAATTTTGAGAACAAAAGCATATTTTCCCCACAGTCACTGCAGTGTTCAGAGTCATCTGCATGGCCCTGCTCGGGGAGGACGAGGTGTGAGGACTGCCCGAAGCACTTCACACACTGAGTGCACTGGTACTGGGTGGCTGACGTGTGCGTTTTCTCATGCAAAGCAAGATTTGTTTTCGGACCAAAATATTTACCGCAGTCAGTACATTCATAGGCTTTTTTGGCAGCGTGGGTTTTCTGATGCTGTGACAATCCTGGGAGCCACATAAAACCTCTCCCACATATGCCACATGTGTGGGGTTTCTCCTTTATGTGGATATTCATGTGCCGAGACAGATGTGAGTGCTGGCGGAAGCTGCTGCCACACTCAGCACACTTGTAAGGCTTCTCGCCAGTATGGATCCTCCTGTGTGTCCTCAGGTTGGCTCTATGATTGAAAATCTTCCCACAGTCACCACATTTATACTTTTTCTCCCCTGAATGAGTTTTCTGATGCAAAACAAGGTATGAGTTATCACTGAAGCTTTCGTCACATTCAGGACACTTGTACAAATTTTTGGCTTCTTCCCCAGGAAATTCAAGAATTTCAGAAAGTGCTCTGGTTCCTAAACACTGAGACAGTTCTTGTAATGGGGTTTGGTTTTCAATGGTAACTAATAGGCTTATGAACCTTTTCTTGCAAGCAGGAGCTCCACCTGATACTTTCCTTTCTGGGTCTCCAACTCCAGTCTCAGATTTTTCTGGGTAATAGATAAGGGGCACAGTGATGGAGGAGTTTTCTGGGGCAAGTTCTTCAAATCCCGCAGACTCTAGATTTAACTGTTGAGAAATCTCAGTCTTGCCTTCCCCGCCTGTTGATAAAAACAAAACAAAGCAAAGCATAGATAACACCCTCAAGTGGTACTGGGGAAAGAACAAGCTAGTTACACAGGGACCAAGAATCTGTAGATGGCTTATCCTAGAACCCAGACACTCATACTATACAAAATCAGGCCAGCAGGCTCTACTGACTTCCCAGAGGATCTAGTTGTTAGTGATCCTGTGAGAAGGAAGCGGAAAAGATGTGTAACTATGTTAGGGTCCAGTAGGATAGGAACTAAGGGCAATCTTGGTAGATGCTGTCTACAGAAGGTTTCCAGTTAGTCTCCTGAGTCTCAAGAACTTTTCATCATTTAAGGAATCTCAAGTGACCGCTGAATAACCACAACTGGAATAGAGATTGGGATTCATATTTAAGAGAGAAAGAAAGAGAGCAAGTGAGTATTTTTCTACCTAGCAGAGAAACAATCTGGTTATTAGAAATAGTTTTATTGTCATCAGGAGAGTTCTTCAAAATTTCTTCACCTCTCCTGGAGGAAAGATCAAGGTAGAGCTGCCATGCATACAGCAGCCAAATGATAACTGGTCTCACTGCTGGGATGGCTGATAAAACTTGGGCTGCCAAAAAACATTCTTTTTTAATATTTGTCCAAATATTCTTAATTTGTAAAGCCAACATATCAATATAAAAGGGGTCTTTCCTTCCAGAGAAACAGCCCTATGACTGCCCTAGCACACTGCCTAGAAAGGATTTCTGGGCTGCAGTGCAGTGTGGGAACCCAAATGATACCCAGTGGTTTTGCTGTTTTGAAGAGACCAAATTCAGGGATGCCAAGATGGCTAGAATTTGACAACAAAATACTGGGGACAAGGCAGGTGCCCAGGCAGAGCTCTGGACATCTAGGTAGGGCCCCGTTAAGACTTGGGCTGAACATTAATCTGTAAGTGCACATGAAGAAACTACCCCAGACTGGGAAAAGAATCATCAAAAAGGAACACAGAGAACAATCTTCAGAGTTCACATCATACATAGTTAAATAGTTCATGTTCCTGACAGTCAAGATGGAACACACAAGGTATCAGGCAGTATCCTCAGAAAGACATTGCTTTAGCAGCAGGTCAAATGGGCCCTAGACTAAAGGCTGCTCTGAATACACCCTAACAAAACAAAAAGCAAGCCCTGAAAGGATCATACTGATCCCAAGTAACTTAAATGCAAAGTCCAAAAATATTTTTAAAAATACAACAAAATGAACATCCAGCAACATAAAACTCACAATGTCCAACATCCAATCAAAAATTATCAGACATGTAAAGAAGCAGAAAAATATGACCCATAACTAGGAGCAAAATCAATTAAGAGAAACAGACCCAGAAATGACACAGATGATGAAACTAGTAGCAACAATGTTAGAATAGCTATAACTATACTTCTTATGTTCAACAAGGTAGAGGGAAACATGAACATGATGAGGAGAGAGATGGAAAATATGAAACCTGAGTTACGATATAGTTCCAAGAGTCAACCCTAGTCAGAGACAAACTCTACTCAGGCATGGGAACATTTCTGCATATAGTTCCCCTTATGTGAAAATGGCATAGCACCCCCTTAAGAGTAAATCAATTTAGAATCTTTAGTAGATGACAAGAACCTATACTCATGAGGTTTTGCAAGTAAAACTGTGAATTGACTTTAACAAATATTTGGGAAGATTACTGGATACTGCCATGTCTCATGCAAAACCACAGTCACTGTACTAGATAGGCTTTTTTTTTTGTCTTTAAGAAATCATCTCATCCTTTGACTACTGCACTGTCATGCAAGTTCTTGTCATATCCACATAGATCACCCAGAAAAAGGTCCCACGCCCCCATATCAACATGTGAATGAGACATGAGATCCTGTTCCTAGAACTGATTAAAGTTCCAAAATGCAGGAAAAACAACTGCCTTACCCATCAAGGCCATATCCTCGAAACACTCCTGTGTAGTGTCTCTGCTGAGGGACCTCTGGGCAGGGTGCAGACTCACATACTCCTCTTGAGAAAAATACACAGCCAGATCCTCAAACAGCATTGGCCCCTGAAACAACATTAGAGCCCATCTCAGGACAAGAGGCCCCAAGGCCACCCCCTCACTCAGTTTAGGAAGACTGAGAGGAGCTAGAAACATCAGAACCAAGGGAGGAAGGGGCTTGGTGTAAAAGGTTCCTGAGTGCTGGGGATGGTGTATAAATGGGTTCTAAGGGTGGTGGTGGAAACTGGGAAGGACATAATTTCTGAGACAGTGGTATAAGGGCCAAGACAGTAAACTGTAAGAAGTTCTAGAAGAGACTTCTAGAAAAGATGAGGGAACTCTCAGGGAGGGAAATCATTACATACAGATGCTCTAAGGGAAAGAAAACTGAGCAGCCCAGGAAGAATCATGAAAAGGGACAGTGGTTCCAGTGTTCTCCCAACATCCTTCTGCTTGCTAGTCTCTCTCCTCCTTGCACATGACACTCAACTGCTAAGCTCTCTTTAGAATCATATCCAGGCCTAGTCCTCCTTCCCTTAGTTTACCAGTCTTATAAACCAACAGAACCTCGACGTGATTAAGAATCACCTGGGGTTTTTGTTTCTGTGTTTATTCAAAAGGTGTGGGATGTGCCTAGAAATCTGCAAGTTTGAGCAGCATTCCAGAAAACCACTTTGAGGTACTCTGATAGCCTTCTCCAATGGGCCCTGCTCCCAGCTGGTGGTTCTGAAAGGAAGAATGTGATACGCCATTTCTCCGAAGTGCCTGGTCCCGGGAAGACAGCTTGATCAAAGGGCTATTTGGGGATCGGGAGCCCTCCCACCGAGACGGGCATTCCTAACCCTCTTCCAAAGGAAGGCAGGCAGAGGCCGGAAAGTACGACAGGAACTGGGACCCCGAGAAGGGACCTTACTTACCTGGGCCCCGGTTGTTGGAAGCGTGGACGCCATCTCAGGGGGTGGGAGTGCTTTCCTCAAGTGGCCAGACTGACTTCGAGACAGATCTAGGAAGGGAGAGAATCATCCTCAAGAAGGGCCAATTTGGCTGCAAAGCCCTTCCACGGACTCCCAAGGCTTCCTCGCTTTCCCAGCCCCTTTAAAACCTGAGCCGGGGGCACCTGGGTGACTCAGTCGTTAGGCGTCTGCCTTCGGCTCAGGTCATGATCCCAGGGTCCTGGGTTCGAGCCCCGCATCGGGCTCCCTGCTCAGGCGGAAGCCTGCTTCTCCCTCTCCCACTCCCCCTGCTTGTGTTCCCTCTCTCACTATCTCTCTCTGTCAAATAAAATCTTTAAAAAATAAATAAATAAATAAAACCTGAACTGAAGGCTCCTCTCCGCAGCCCAGCCTCGGAGGGGCCGACTCCTCGGCGGGGCAGGTCCCACCTACCGCTCCGAGACTAGTGATGTTAGAAAGTCTCCCGCTCCCAGGGCAGAAAGAGCAGAGGGCGACGCCCAAATGGCACTCTAGACCGAGAGCCACAGCCACTGCAAAGCTCCCACACTCCTCTACGCAGGAGCTGCCGGGAAAGCCGCCGGAAACGGCCCGCCCCCATGCGTTCATGAAACTGCCCTGTGATTGGCCAGCGGTACTCCGAAGGGGGCAGTCCTTCTCGTGTGTTGACCAATCGAGTAAGTTAACAAGAGGAGAGAAAACTCGCTGGGCATGCTGGGAGATATAGTTTTCCTTCTGTCTCTCGAAGTAGGTATTTCCGGTTCCGCTGCCTGGGTCTCCAGGGTGAGCTCCTGCCCGCTTACCTGCAGGCAGGTAAGTGAATAGGTAGTGTGTGAAGAGGTGGGGTGACCCCGGAGCGACGTAATGTTTCAGGGAAGAAGGAAAGTAAGAAGATAGGGAGATTCCGAACCCGAAGGACTATTGGCACCGAAATGTGGGTTTGGGCGGCAGTGCCCCGTGGGCCCAAAACGTGGGTCCGGCCAGGGTGAGGTGAGTGGCCACGAGTGCAAGTCCTAGTCTTGGCCTGAGCAGTAAAGTCCGCTGTGTTTTGGGCGGACTGTGGGGCCGTGGAGTGAAAAGGGGTGTTTTCTGCGTGGATAGAATTCAGATTGGCTTCGACCAGGTTGCAAGTCCATGCCCCAGTGCGTTCTAGGGGCGTTGTGCCCCGCGACTGCAGCCGAGCTGAGCCAAATCAGGCTCAGAGACACAGCGGAGTCTCAAGCGGGATAAAGCCATTGGCTTGCTTTGCGAGACGCCGTATGCCTCCTGATACCTCACATTCGACCTGTCCCATTGCCACATATTTTACACTTCACTGACACTGGGTGCGGTGGTTTAGGGATTTGGAATTTAAAATTGAGCTCGTTCTCAAGCTTTGCCACTGATTGCTTGGGTCATCTTGGCCAATATACAACTTTGCTTTCCTCAGCTGCAAAGAGTTCCAAATGCTTCTCCTCAGAGGGTAGTTTCAAATAAGTTGTCAGTTTATAAAGGTGTCAATTTACAAAGGTGAAAAAGCAAGGATGATAGGTACCTTAATAGAAAATACTGGGTAAGTCTCAATAATTATTTTCTTATTCTAGTGCCAGACATGTGCCTGTATCTAAAAGGTTACTCAAGAAATTGTTGTATGGTTATTGAAACAGTATTATCAGAATTGACAAAATAAGTAGTGGAAACCAGTGGAATGTCAGACAGGACAGTTTCAGTTGCAAGTAACAGAAAACCCAACAAAACTATGTTCAAAAGTAGGGCAGATACAGATTGGTTAATTCAGTGGCTCAGTGACACCATCAAGGTCTTAATGCTTCCATTTTTCTCCTCTGCCATCCTTGGCATGTTGGTGAAAGTGACAATGGAATCCACATAATACATGCAGACGTGCATTGTGCCAGATACCCATCCTAAACCAATCATTATCAAGGGTAAAAAGACTATACCTACCATAATT
Source organism: Neomonachus schauinslandi (assembly GCF_002201575.2). NCBI lineage: Eukaryota > Metazoa > Chordata > Mammalia > Carnivora > Phocidae > Neomonachus > Neomonachus schauinslandi. Next base: position 140,005,467 of record NC_058407.1, read on the forward strand.
GGTTTTGACCAACCATGGTTCACCCCCTAGCACTGGGAGAAGGACCCAGCCTCCCCTGGCCAACTACCTGCACAAAATCAGGGCTCTGTTAGAAAAGAAAAAGAAGGGAGTAGAACAGATATCAAATAGGTAACTAAGAGCATCTGCCACAAGTGACATCTGTTAACAACAAAGATCTAGGCCTTCTGACAAGGGGTCACAAAAGAAGTATCTAGGGGTGGGCGCTAGGGGGAGGAGAAAGGTGGTGAAAGGACAGGTAGAAGAATGATAAGGAAAAATTTCCCCACAGGCTAGACCAATCCAAAGCATAAATGTTGAAGAAGAGCTAACAGCCTGGTATGTGGAGGTCTAAACTGAAAGCACATTCATTATCGAATCATGGTAGTGCTTAAGTAGTCATATTCCTCCCCTCCTTCCTTTGTGCTTGTATTTAATGCTATTCTTATGTCAAGGATATCTCGTTTAGGGCTCAGATTCTCCTGATTTTGATTTTTGGCCCCTTCACCAAGAACAAGAGGCTCTTGTGGCCTTTTCCTTTGAACTTTGGTCTCATAACAAAGAAATAAACACAGTTTCCAATGACCAGAAATGAAGCTTGTGGTATTAACTCAATGATAACCAGAGAGAAAGAGTTATCTCTGAAATGGGAGAGGAAAGTAAATCTTCCCGAGACCCTCTAACTACCAAAATTGAGCAGAGTAGATCAAGAAGGGAGCTTGAAAGATTGATCTTGCTTAAAGTAAAGAGATGAGATACAAAGTCTAAGACCAAGATTGAAAGAATAAGACTGAATTATATGCCTAACTTTGTTTTTTAAAAATCAGAGATGCTTGACTATATATCCATTATATGTTCAAGTAACAGATTTTTTTTTTTAAGATTTTATTTATGAGAGAGAGAGAAAGAGAGAGAGTGGGGAGAGGAGCTGAGGGAGAGGGACAAGCAGACTCCACACTGAGTGCAGAGCCAGATACGGGGCTCAGTCTCCAAAACCAAGAGTCCGACACTTAACCAACTAAGCCACCCAGGTGCCCCTCAAGTAACAGATTTTAATATTCAAAACTCACAAATCCTGGGGTGCACAGAGACTGGTTAAGATTCTCTCCCTCTGACCCTCTCCCCCCTGCCCCCCCCCCACTCACACACTCTCTAAAAAAAAAACAAACTCAAAAATCCTTTTGCCACAACCTTCTGACAAGCTTCTTCATTTCAGCCTTTAACATATCAATAATAATCTGTATGTATTAAAATTCTTTCTGTAGCCAAAGATCTGCTGTTTCTCTGAAGATCACATTATCTTTTTAAAAATTAAAAATAACTTTTTATAGGAGCGTCTGGGTGGCTCAGTCAATTAAGCATTCAGCTCAGGTCATGATCCCAGGGTCCTGGGATCAAGCCCCAAGTTGGGGCTCCCTGCTTGGCAGGAGGTCTACTTCTCTCTCTCTGCCCATTGCCCCCCTCATGCTCTCTCGCTATCTCTCAGTCTCAAATAAATAAATGAAATCTTTTAAAAAAATAACTTTTTATTATTAGAAAAGCAGTATATATGCATTTTAGAAAGTTAGAAAATACAGATAAGAAAAAACCAGAAAATAAGAGCACTACATTCTTATCATTCAGAGATTACCAATGTTCTCTTTTAAGTATAGATATTTTCCCTGGTAATTTTAAACATAATTTCCAGAACAAATTGCTCTCTACGTTTGGCGTTTTTAACATTCCCAGACAGTACTGTTTTTCAGGGTCCGTTACTTAAAAATAAGTATGTCTCTGGTTCCTACAGCCTTTGTATCCTTCGTGAGATGTAAATACCAATGAGAAATTGGCAGGGCCATATCAGGATGTATCAGAAGAGTACAGATAAGCAAGATTAGTTTTTTCTCCCAACTTCAGCAAGAGGCTTTTCTCGCAGGAATCCAGAATGCCTGACTGGGCAGTTAGGAACCCCGGCTCACTAGTATCCAGTCTCTAATGAAGGGAATGATGGTTACTGGTCATGCCTGCAGGACCTGCTGTCACAGCAAGAGGCTCTCACGACTTTGAAGCTAGGATTACCTCTACCTGGGCAGGAATTCCTTCATCAGAAAGAAACTCAAAAAAGAGAGAAAGAGAGGAAGGGGGGAGGAAGGAGGAAAGAAGGAGGAAGGAAGGAGGAAGGGGGCTAAGGGCTCTAAGTTGTGCCTCCAATACATTAATCCTGTGACCAGAAAGTGGTTTTGCTCTGTGTTGACTCTAACAGAATTTTCTCAGTCACTGAGGCTAGAAATGCTTGCAAAGGAAGATTCTGGACCTACTGATACTGACTGATTCTTGCAAATAGAAACTGTAAGCAGAGATTTCTGGAGGATGATAAGATCTACAGAGCATACAGGTTGGGCACAGTGAGGATGGAGAAGGAACAATGGGTTGGAGAGTAGACGAGAAGACAACATGCTTAGACAATTAATTTCCCCCCAAAGGATCCTTCAGATTAAGCTTTCTGAGATCAGGGGTTTAACTGTCTGAGACACTTGGCCCAGGAGTGAACAGAAACAGCATGGCGTGGCCAGGAGGGACATGATGGCCTGGCCTCTTTCTCCCCTGCAGCAGACGGAAAGGCCGTACCTGGAGGAGCGAGGCACAGAGCCAGCTGGAGTTGGGAGAAGAGTTGCAGAGAGTGAGTCAAAGCCTGCTGTGTCCTGCTGTGGATGATGCGCTCACAGAGGAAACCTACTTGAATGAAACCCATTTTATTAGTCAATATTTTAAAAAGATTTTTAAAAATTTATTTATTTGAGAGAGAGAGCGCGCACAAGCAGGGGGCAGGTGGGAGAGGGAGAAGCAGGCTCCCTGTCGAGCAGTGAGCCAGACAACATGCGGCTCAATCCCAGGACCCTGGGATCATGACCTGAGCCCAATGCAGACACTTAACCGGATGAGCCACCCAGGCGCCCTATAAGGAGTTTTTAAATAATATGGGGAAATGCTAACATTAAAAATTTTTAAGGGAAAAATACAAAACTGTATGCAAAATACTATCATTATTAAAAATGTACTGAAGAGGGGCGAATGTTAAGTGATCATCTTGGGTTGGTGAGCAAATGGTAATTTTTTTCTTCTTTATGCTCTTCTATATTTTTCTTATTACAGTGAGTAGGTGTTTCTTCCAAAACTAGTCTGGAGTTGGACTGTGTGGCTTGAAATTGCTCTTAACAGCTCTAACATCTTGGATTCATTATTTGTCCTCTTGAAGCCTCAGTTTCCATAGCTGCAAAAGAGGAACAATGAGTGTAAATACCTCAGGTCCTACCTCATGTCGTTGTTAGGATGATTAAATGAGATACTGTGTGACACAACACTCTAACATACAAGAAGTGCTCAAAAGCGATCAGACACATCAACATAGTCCACATAGAGCTTCCTGCAATGACATGTTTCCCAAGAACTTGAAAGAAGGGGCATAAGGCTGAATGCTGAGAATTAAGCTGAGAAAATTGAGATGAAATCAATTTCTTCAGAAATAACAAGTAACAGGGCACCTGGGTGGCTCAGTTGTTAAGCGTCTGCCTTCAGCTCAGGTCATGGTCCCAGGGTCCTGGGATCAAGCCCCGCATCGGGCTCCCTGCTTGATGGGAAGCCTGCTTCTCCTCTTCCTCTTCCCCTGCTTGTGTTCCCTCTCTCGCCGTGTCTCTCTCTCTGTGAAATAAAATCTTTAAAAAAAAAAAGAAGTAACTTTAAGCAAAGCCTGGAAAGCTCATCAAGTTGTGATCTGTGGGTCTGAAAAGGAATGTGTTTACCAGAGGGGCCTAGTCTGAGTGGAACCAAGAGGAAGAAGAGTCAGCAAGAGTCTGGCACCCTCCTAGTGCTGCTCAGGCAAAGGAATGTTGAATGAATGGGACAAGCATTCATGACACCGTAGAAGGGTCTGCTGTGTTGGACCAGGGCTTGAGTAAAAGATCTCCCTTAAGACTCTGTTCCCTTCTTCATACCCCCTGCTCACCAAGAACTTCCTGATTAGTGATCTAGCTTCCTAGGAACCCTAATAGAGAAAGAGGCATCTGGAGCAGGACTAGGAGTATTCCAGTGACCCTTAACCATAAACAGGTAAGCCAGAATTTGGCTTAAGCCTCAGCTTTTGTGAGTCTGAGCAGTAAGCCCAGTCTCAGGGTGTACTGACAATATAACTGGAGAACCATACCCTCCCAATATGCTGGCCTGACACTCCGAGACCAGGCCAAGTGGCCACATGGTTATCCTGTGCTCCCTCTGTCTTGGTTTTATTGCAGCAAGCAGGATCATCCTTGGTGACCCAATATATACACTTGTAGCATTTTACACCAAAAGGGAATTTCTTTGGAAGCAAAATATTTGGTTCTTGGTTGTAGTGGCTTTGATCCATGCAAATGTTAATAAACCCTTCAGGACCACGAATCAGAATAATCTCCCCCACCTCAAGCCAGTCTCATAGAGCCTTTTCCTCTCCTGGGAGTGCTCCCAGAGTGGTCCAGAGCCCTCTCAGGCCAGGCAGATGCTGGTCAACCATTTACAGTGCTTGTATGAAGTGGCTCGTTCATGGTCTGTTTCTGGGACCCTGGAAAAATGTTTTCAGGGTCTTCCTAGAAAGCCTGCCTTTTGAAACCCAGCTGTCCCCCTGGGTGAGTCAGGAAAGTGTAGGCATCATGGTCTGTAAAATGGGGTCAACCATACCTACTTCTCAGAGTTGTTGGGAAGTATACAAGGTCCCTCAGGAAGGGCTGTGATGCAGGGCATAGCATATGGCAGACACTTAGCAAATATGTGTTCACTCATAGTCCGTTCTAAAATTCCCATTGTCCGGTGTAAGTGCCTCTGTGGAAACCCTTATCAGGCCATCTTGTAATCATATATCTGCTCAAAGGCAGAGAATGCATCTCGGTCACCATTTGTACCCACAGCCCATGGCATAGTGGCCAGCTCTCTCGAAGAGAGGGAAGAAGGAAGGAACAGAAGCCTGTATCTAAGCTCAACCCTCACCTCACTCACACTTGCTTTTTATTGGTGAAAATATCATATTGCTTATGCGCATAAATAAGATCTACGAGAGGATACCAGGATCCTGGCAATAGTGGTTATCTGGAGAACTCTGGCACTCAGAGTCAGAAAGAGGAAAACTTACTTTTCACCATATCTCCTTTTGCTGTGTTTCTGAAAATTGGCCATGGGCAAGCATACTCCTAAAAAAAGTTTGTTAGGGACATCTGAGTCTTTATCTTAGCTCAGGTCTTGATCTCAGGGTCATGAGTTCAAGCCCCACGTTGGGCTCCACACTGGGTATGGAGCCTGATGTGGGAAACAAAGGCAAAAGAGGAAACTTAGATTTCCTTGCTGCTTAAGCCCACTGACAAGGCCTTGAAAAAGGCAGAATGACCTTCCTCTGCCTCGATGTTGACACCTTGGTAAGGGCAAAAGGCAATCTTAGCCTGGCCTCCCCCCACCCACCCCCCAGGAGCCTGTAAGTCTACTTTGACATATAAAAATTCCTTGGAGGGGCGCCTGGGTGGCTCAGTTGGTTAAGCGACTGCCTTCGGCTCAGGTCATGATCCCAGGGTCCTGGGATCAAGTCCCGCATCGGGCTCCCTGCTCTGCGGGGAGCCTGCTTCTCCCTCTCTCACTCCCCCTGCTTGTGTTCCCTCTCTCGCTGTGTCTCTGTCAAATAAATAAATAAAATCTTAAAAAAAAAAAAAAAATGTTTAAAAAAAAAAAAAATTCCTTGGAAACTTCCTTTCTCTCTGCCCACCAAGATATAGGTTAGCAATCATCCTCCAAGCATATGGCCCACTGATATACATCTGAAGGGTCTCATGACTGAGTTTTTATTGGACAGTAATAAATGACCTTTTTCTAACAATAGCTAGCCTCCGCAGGGTCATGGAAACCTTGTTTCCAAAATACGTTGGAGGCTTCTGCTGTCCCTAACCCCCTCTCAACTTGAAAGTATATAATCGGCCACTCCTCGTGACCCAAGTGCAGATCTTTCTGCCTATAGGTCCTGTCCCTGTGCTTTAATAAAACCACCTTTTTGCCCCAAAGCCATCTCAAGAATTCTTTCTTGGCTGTTGGCTCTGAACCCCACCACTTCAAACCACATCAGAACTTACTTAAAAAGAAAATTAAAAGTTTGTGTTAGAAAATCCCCCACCCCCCAGTTAAGCCCAAACAAAAATATCATGTTGGACACATCTGTAAAAATCATATATAGAAGAAATATAAATGGTTAATAAAAATAGGGAAAAGTGATCAAACTTACCAAGAAATACACGTTAAAATTATGAGATCTTTTCACCCAGATGCAGAGAGGTAAGGAATAATAATACCCCATGTTGGGCACCTGGGTGGCTCAGTCGGTTAGGCGTCTGCCTTCAGCTCAGGTCATGATCCCAGGGTCCTGGGATCGAGTCCCACATCAGGCTCCCTCCTCTGCCGGGAGGCTGCTTCTTCCTCTGCCTCTCTCTCTCTCTCTGTCTCTCATGAATAAATAAAATAGAATCTTTTAAAAATTAAAAAATAATAACACCCCATGTTGGTGAGGGTATGTGCGACAGAAGCTTTCTCACTCTTGGTGTCAGAATAAACTAGTAAAAACTTTTGGGCAGAGGTTTGTTTCCAAATTGAAATGTGGTCAATTAAAAATAATTTGGGGGGCACCTGGGTGGCTCAGTCGGTTTAGTGTCCGACTCTTGGTTTCAGCTCAGGTCATGATCTCAGGGTCGTGGGATTGAGCCCCACATTGGGAGTCTCCTTGGGATTCTCTCTCTCCCTCTGCCCCTCCCCCAGCTCTCTCTTTCTAAATAAATAAACCTTTAAAAAAATTTTTTTAACCAACATTCTAGGAATTGTTCCCTAAAAAAAAAAATCTGAAATGTGTGCAGGTTTCTCTACAAAGTTGTTAGTTGCAATGCTGTTTATAACCTGAATGTGTGGGTACTGCAGGGGAAACCTTGATTGCCGGCCCCTGCTATCCTCCTCCCCAACCCTAGTCTATTTGTTGACAGGATAGTGAGTAGGGCCCTAGATAAGTGGTATCACCCATGCTTGGAATAAAAGAGCTTAACTTTGTTCCTCTATGGGCCAGATGAGACCCCAGGGACCAGAAGGGAGAGGTGAAAATTTAAATGCCTTAATTTCTGGAGAGATCTTGGCCTTGGAGATTCATAGAATTGTGAGTATATATTACTTCCAAAATTGGCAGAGTAATTAAGCCAGGGCTTGGGAAGGGCAGAGGCAGCCCATGTCGATGGTGGCTTGCTGCTCGCCCTGGCCCAGAGAAGCCTGGTTACCTCCCTGTCTCCAAGGCTGGGAGAGGGTTCTGCATCTGAGGAGGCAGGAATTGAGGGTTTCCCTTCAAGTGCTCCCTGGAGTACTGCCTCTGCTTGGCAGCTTGGAATGCGGCTAAGCTACAGGAGTATAGAGATTGCTGGCTCTCCTCGAGAGTAGTGCCTCTAGGTTTCTCCCTGCCTGACCCATGGCCATGAGTAGGCAAGAGAAAAATAACAGTACAGTAGAAGAGGCCTTGCAGCCAGAGGGAGGAGGAGCAGACAGAGTGCTCAGAACAGGCAGCTCCTGATGAAACAGAACTGGAGGAGACTGATGACCACACTACCCAAATCACTGAGCCAAGAGACAAGGGGCTGACCTTATTTCTTATCTATATACCAGAGCCTTGGATTTATTTATTTTTTATCTGTCAGAGAGAGCACACAATCACAAGCAGGGAGAGCGGCAGGCAGAGGGAGAAGCAGGCTCCCCATTGAGCAAGGAGCCCGATGTGGGACTCAATCCCAGGACCCTGGGATCATGACGTGAGCTGAAGGCAGATGCTTAACCGACTGAGTCACCCAGGCGCCCCAAGGGGCTGACCTTAATTGATTAAACCAATTAGGGACCATTTTGGGGGTGGAATGTTTTTTTTTTTTTCAGAGGACAACTACCTTGAATAACCCTTGTAGTAACATGTAGTAAGATGTGGTACCTCCTTGTCCTGAGGATAAAAGAGATCCTGTTAGAAGCTTAACACAGCCCTTGGCAAATAATAAGCCCTTGGGAGAATATTTTCTCATTTGTGTTTAAAAACAGTGTTTTTAAAGTTTGAATGGATGTATATGCCCTTCTCAGTTTTGACAGTTCATCTTGGAGTACTGTGCATAGAACCCTGGAAACAACAATGTTATACCTCTGTCATCACATAGGGAGGGCTTCTCAAACTTTAATGTTTCAATGTTTCAAACTTCCAATGTTTTAAGGCTTCTCAAACTATAAATCAACTAGGGATCCTGTTAAACATAGGTTCTTAGTTGAATGCAAATTCTGATTCAATCTGGCTGAGGCCTGAGGTTCCATATTTTTAACAAGCTCCCAGGGATGCTGATGCTGCTGGACCACAGACCACACTTTAAGTAGCAAGGAGATAGGTAGGGTTTCACTTCTCCCGTGTTACTGAAGGGGTTTATCACTGCATCCATTTTCCATGGACAGGAACACAGGGAAAGGGGAGAAAGAGGAGGAGGAAAGCAAGCAACTTCCTTTTTTTAAACCTCATCTCTTTATTTAAAAAAAATTCAAACCTGGGACGCCTGAGTGGCTCAGTTGGTTAAACGTCTGCCTTCAGCTCAAGTCATGATACCAGGGTCCTGGGATCAAGTCCCCCCATCGGGCTCCTTGCTTAGTGGGGAGCCTGCTTCTCCCTCTGCCTGCCGCTCCCCCTGTCTCTGTCTCACACAAATAAAAAAAATCTTTAAAAATTCAAACCTGAATATTTGAAAGAATAATGCAGCAAACACCTACGTACCTGCCAACTCAGCTCCATCAATTGCTAACATTTACACAAATTGCTTTTAAGGACATGACACAGAAATTGCCTATGTCCTTTCACTCTTGTCCATTGGTAATAAGTTTGGCATACAGCCTCACCTTGCTGCAAGGGAGGCTGAGAAATACAAGCCTACCTTGACAGCTATTTGCTTGCTGTAGGGGGTGGGGTTCTGTTAATACAAGATGTGATAAAGCAGTTATTGGAGAAGGAGAAGAAAGACTTGTGGGGCAATAGACCGTAGGTAGCAGTTAGCCACCTCTGACACATTGACCCCTTAAATCTTATAACCAGTTGTTCTCTTGGAAGTGGATTCTGGAAAGATCAGAGCTGAAGTTTCAGCCCATCTCTAGAAAGTATATAGGACCTCAAAGTGCATTTTACACACCCACCTCACCACATCCTGTTTGGCCCTCATTTATCTTGCTGTACTGTATGGATCTTTCTAATCAATCTTAAATCTTTTTTTTTTTGCAACAAATTTAATTTATAAATAATTCAATAATGACACACCAAATATAATTGTGTGAAGTCCTCAAAATGTTCTGAGTGGGCCCAAACACAGTTCACCACAGCATCTTTGCTTTCAATAGCATGTTTGCGGTCCTTAAACATGTAACAGTGCAGAGGTGTAAAGAGTATTATATCAATTTTCATTTTGTTCAAGTGTTATTTTCAGCTTTCTTAAAAAAACAGGAACTTACAGAAACTGTTACAAAAAGGAAATATAAATATGGGTTGCTTTATATAAATCAAGATTCCATCAGCCTCTACACATCATACTATGTAGACAACAATAGATTATTCCTTCTTGTTTTATATTGTCTTTTTACCTCTATTTTTTTTTTTTTTTTTTTTTTTTTTTTGAGAGAGCACACAAGCGAGGGGTGAGGGGTGGAGGAGGGGGCAGAGGGAGAGGGAGAAGCAGGCTCCTGGCTGAGCAGGATCCTAGGATCATGAAGGCAGACACTTAACAGACTGAGACACCCAGGCGCCCCATATTACTCTTGATCTATTTATACCAGTTACTTTAAAAACTTCTCACCTCTTTACTTTTTCCTTTTCAAAATGTTAAAAAAAAATATGCTTTTAACTTTTCTAAGATAGTGTTATTTTATTTAGACTTTTGACCTGTGATAACGTTTATTCTCTTGGATATGAATGAAATCCTTTTAGGGTGGATTATTCTAGCCTTTGGCTGTAAGCAGGTCCTTCTTATTCCATCCTTTGGCTATGTGGACCACTTTTATTTGAAGGCAAAGAATAAATTCCTGCTTTAAAGTTACTATCAGATGTTGCTCAACTCGGGTTCCCTACCAACAGAACTTGAGTTCGATCTTGTGATACAGACCCTCCTGCACCTTGAGTGCGACCGACCCCTACCCTTTGGCACGGCGACAGCCCTCCACAGCCTTTGTGCGTAGACGGACTGGCTGTCGTGGACGCGGCCTACGCTTCCCCGGCTCGACGCGCCGCCGGGCGCCAGGGATGGAAAAGCCCGAGCCCCAAGCCCAAGCGAGGGGAGCGTCAGCCCAGGCAAGACTGGAGAACAGGGAGCAATCCCTGTCTCGGGAGCCCCCCCGCTCTGCGTATGGGGCACTCAGCCGGGCCCAGAAGGCACCAACCGGCCGGCTTCCACCGGGGGGGGGGCAGGAGGGGGCGCCGAGGCCGTCCACGTCCGCCACCGCCCACGTCCGCCACCGCCCACGTCCGCCAGCGCAGAATCGCTCGGCCGGCGGCCTGCCTCGTCCGCGCCTCCGCCCGCCACCGGGCCTCACCCGAGACCCGCCCGCTCGTAAGATGGCGGCGGCGGCGGTGGCGTCCCACGTGGGGGCCGGTGGCCAATGGGCTTCCGGCCTGCGCCGCCGGCCCGGCGCGGGAGGCGGAAGTGCCGCGGGCCGCCGCCTCCGTCCCGGCTGCGGCCCCTGCCGGTTACATAACTCGTTTCGGGCTCCGCGCGGCCGCACTTCTTGGCTGCCTGCGACTCCAGGATGCTCTGAGCCCCACGACGGCGTCCGCTGCCGCCGGCTCCCGTCCGAGGTGAGGCTCCCCCGGCTCCGGCCTGCGGTGGGGCAGGGGTCTTGAGGGAGGAGGGAGCCGCCCGGACCCGGGCCGGAAGGGAGAGGCGGGGCCCGAGTCGGCCGCGGCGGGGCGCGGGACGGCCGGGGCGCGACCCACGCCTCTAGGTGCCTAGACGTGTACGCGGGGTGACGAGGGGGCCGCGGAGCTCGCGCTGGCGGAGGCTGAGGAGGGCCCGCGGGGCGTCCGCGGGGTGAGGACGGACGCGCTTCCCAGAGCCGCCCCTCCCCCCCGCGCCCCCTTTGCCTGGGTGTCTCCCGGCCAGGCCCCAAGACGAGTTGGTGGGGGGAAATTTGGGACCAGAGGTCAGGCTGCCCCTCGTTTCCCTCCCGGTCTCCCTCCTGCTGAAGGGCCTGGCCTTTTCGCAGGTCAGCGGTTCGCCTGGCCTTGCCTTTGCTTTGGTACTTGTTGCGCGGATTGTAGTTATTTGCCGACTTGTTTGCCCTCCTGTGAACTCTGAAAGCCTGGGGCTCTGTCTTCGTTGTCTCCGACTCTTTCGTCCTCAGCTGTACCTTTTGGTTTTAAGATGTGTCAATTTCTTACGTTTTTGATAATTTACAGATTGGCCATGCAGACCCTACGACAGCTCTGACCTCCTCCACCAGATCGGGCACTTCTCAGGGAAGACTGGGAGCCTGTAGCTCCTGTGGTGACGTGTCCCCGTGGGAAAATTGTGAGGGAGACTGTGGGTCTTCTCTGGACCACTGACAACACATATCTGTGTGCCCGGCGGGTGCCAGAGCTCAGGACCAGGAGTTATTCTGCAGTAAACGTGGGCATTGGCAGCTTCATTGATCTGTTTCACTCTGCCAAGTCCTGAGCCATAAGATTTTGTTACTCAGTTGTCCTGATGGAAAAGGATAGCAGCCCCACACAGTAGCTCCCCGTGGCGCCCGGGTGGTTGGTAATTGGAGTGTCAGAACTGGAGAGAACATTGCTGGTTGCAGAAGTGTCACCAGAGGACTGAAGGCAGAAAGCCTCTAGTTAGTGATTAACTGAGTGATCCAGGAAAGATAGGTGACTCCAGGTCATCTAAAAAAATACCACAATTCCTATGACATCTTGTGATGTAGAGATAAGTGTGAGAAGTTATTTGTTTGGCCCGCGAGGCAGGAAGGAGGGGAGTCTTGAGCATCACTGAATTAAAAGGGGCTGGAACAAAAACAAATTTTGTCTCTCACGAAAATCTTTGAATTGCCTTGAGTTTGGAGAAGAAGGGAGTAAACACTAGAAGAAACTCAGGGATGGCTGAAATATAAGTCCCGGTCATCTTTCCAAATGGACAGATAAGTCATGGCAGTGCGCATAGGTCTTCAAGCCATTTAGGATTTGTACCCGTCAGAAGCAGTGTGCAGCTCGGCCCTGGAGAGTGCAGTGTGCCTGAGCTCCTTCTCCGTTGGGCCACAGTTGGCTGCAATTCCCTCTCACTGAGCTTGCAGAAATGCTGGGATTCTATGAAGACAGTTAAAACCTGTACAAAACAAAGTCAAGGCATGGTGTGGCGTTGACAGGCCAGAATAAAAAGTACAGGCATGTTTTTAAAAGGTCTTTGTGTAGCTTTTGCCTCTCTGTAACTTGCAGTGACTTTGTCATCTGTTTATTTTAACCACACCCACTCACAGACTTCAGATATGACTTGAAGTTGCTTAGTAACAGCATGCCTCAGTCTGGGATGGAAGAAAATTCCTGGATGGTAGGAGATTTGAGAGATAAAAGATACTTACACCTGAACCGGGGTGATGCTGTCATTGCTGACTGGGTACTCGGCTCCAAGACTGTCTGAGCATCAGGAGACTATTAGCAGCATTTTGGTTTCTGGCAACCTGACGTGTGTTTAGACCAGATGGACACAGCATCCTTACACCCAGCTGCCCCAGGTAACAGTGTAGAGAAGAATCCTCAGAGCTCTGAATTTAGGCTGGCACACGTCTTTGCCCTGCTGAAATAGCCCAGAGGTCTCAGCTGTTTGTGACAGCTCTCCTACCTGAATAGAGAGCTGGCTGCCTATCAGGCATTGTCTTTTCTTAAATGGTTGCTCCTCCGTGTCTAAGTTTTTTCTCCATTATCTTCCCTTGACATCTCTTTCTGGAAGGAATCCACAAAGCCCTCATGGTTTTTCCATTTCTGTTCCTTGTGTGCAGAAACCAAGCTTGGGGTATAGACCCCGTGTCAAAGCTGGTCTTGCTTATGTCTGTGTGCATTGCTTTCAAGTAAATACTGATCTGCAAAATAATGCTGGACCTCATGGGTCTCTTTCTGGCTAAGTTCATATGTTGATTTTTTTCCCCCAGGAAGTATTTGTGTCTTTGATAACATCAAGATCAACCCTCCTTCCCTAAATATCATTCTTTTTTAGCATGACCTCTGATAGGAGCTAGCTGGCAGGCCAGTTCTGGGTTAGCTGATTAAAGAGAGACCCATGCATCGGAAAACCCAGTGAGCAAATGGTAGGTTAGTGTTCTGCTGTGAACCTTAAGGCATTTGCTCAGTTCTCATGGAATGATAGGAAGGACGTCTGGACAGGGAGCCAGGGCTTTCTGTGGGAGGTGGTTTGGGGTCCAGGTCAACAGTTGAACCAGTGTTCCCTGGAGCCTGAGTGCCCCACTGCGGAGGCCCGCATGCATGTGACAGTCGGCCAAGGTGGTCACAGCACTGAGCTGAACTAGATGGTCAGGTAGAGGAGTAACAGCAGATGAGGGCTGGTCCTTTGTTTGTCCTGTCTACATCTCAGACTCCCCATCTCTTCACCTGAGATCAACTTCCTGCTCAGGTAGGGCCTGTGTGGCAGGAAGGGGGCGAAAGTACCTATGAATGTGACAGTGTAGAGATTTTTAAATGTCTCTTCAAATTGTAAGAATGATTACCCATTTTGCCCCTAAATGGACTCTTAGTGCCAACTTTTACTCCATGGCCTTGGAATAGCATGGCATTTTGTGTACTGATGCAAGAAATAAACCTTCTAAAGACAGATTGATAGTCGTAAAGAAGCAAAGAGGAGGTGCTTGTGGAAGGGGACACAGAACAGCTGTCTGAGAAAGTCTCTGTTCCGTTTGCTTCCATAGGAACACCAGAGAAACGTATTTTGTCATCCTTAATAAACCGCATTAAAAAAAATCCTTCCAGTTCTATTTCTTGAATAGTTACTGTTGTTAAAAATCAGATTGCGTTCCTCTTTTTTTATTTCCTGAATTCCTGAAATATGATCTATTTGAGCAGCGAAGTATTGAAATTTGAGCCCATGTTGAAAATGACCGAAAAGAAAGCAGTTTCATTGTATAAAACAGCCTGTGGGTAATTGTCCCTTAGGTACTAAAAAGAATTCTTATCTGGAAAACGTTGACACAATATTTACACCTTTTCTGTAGTGTTCATGGGAGTGCTGCTGAGTACTTGCTTCAATTTTGTTTCTTTTTCAAACCACTCCTCTCTTTAAACTCTGCAGAAGGGCTTGCTGGTTCAGAGAGTTGCTACTCTTTCTAGTCTTAGTTTCAGATTACTTTGTTTCTCCTCTGGCCATCCATTTTTAACAACTTCATTGAAGTGTGCCAACAGAAAAAAAGTACACTGCTTGACAAATGGTCATGGGATGAGAGTACCTGTATACCCACCACCCCAAAGACCCTTCAGCCCCTTACCAACCAAGCCCTCTCCTATTTAAAAACAACAACAACAACAACAAATCATTAAGATTTTATTTATTTGAGAGAGAGAGAGCTGAGAGAGCTGAGCGAGAGAGAGCATGAGCAGGGGTGGAGGGGCAGAGGGAGAAGGAGAAGTAGGCTCCCCGCTGGGCAGGGAGCCCAACGCTTGCTGGTTCCCAGGACCCTGGGATCATGACCTGAACCGAGGGCAGACGCTTAACTGACTGAGCCACCCAGGTGCCCCCCAAAAATCATTTTCTCGTAGGAAACACCAGCAACATTAACAGTCATTTTACTGGGGATGGGGTGAATAGGGGAATCTTAGTTTTGCTTTATATTGCATGTGACTGACTTTACTGTGAACATGTGTTCATAGTAAAACAAAAAAGTTTGCAAGAGCATTTCCCTCCTTCAAGAAGAGGGAAATGTTTTTATCTTATTTTAATTTAATTTAATTTTAAGTAATCTCTACACCCCACATGGGGCTCAGACTGATGACCCAGAGATTAAGAATCGCATGCTCTGGGGCGCCTGGGTGGCTCAGTTGTTAAGCGTCTGCCTTCGACTCAGGTCATGATCCCAGGGTCCTGGGATCGAGCCCCACATCGGGCTCCCTGCTTGGCGGAAGCCTGCTTCCCCCTCTCTCACTCCCCCTGCTTGTGTTCCTGCTGTTGCTATCTCTCTCTGTCAAATAAATAAATAAAATCTTTTAAAAAATTAGAAAATAAAAAACAAAAAAATTTTTAAAAAAAAGAATCGCATGCTCTTTGGACTGAGCCAGCCAGGAGCCCTGGGAATGTTTTTTTTAAACCTTTTTAAAAATGGTCATCTAAAACTTGTAAATATTTTAAATTGGCTTTTGTAAAGCCACTTAAATTGTTGTTTAATAATTACACGGGAACCCTTTACAATATGTTTACAAGTCTGTTTATCGTCCTTATCCACAACTACGTCCTTTTTGCTTCATTACAACTTTGAATCTGTGTTTAGAACATTTATTTCTGGTACCCGTGCACAAAATGCCATGCTATTCCAGGGGTCTGGGATTTGAAAGCACTATGAGAGACTGTTTTGGGGCAAATGGGTAATCATTCTACTTATAATTTGAAGAGACACTGTAAAACTTCCAAGTTGTTGCTAATTAAAAACAGCCCGTGAGATAATTTTCATAAAAATGTATTCATAATTTTCTCATACCACCTGAAAGTCTTTTTTTTTTTCTGAAAACGAAAACAACTCAAGCTTATTTTTAAAAAAATAAATAAATAATACAGAAAGGAGTGATGAACACAGACATCTGTGTAATTCCAGAAGCAAATGCTGACAGGAGGTTGAATTACTTTTTAAAAATAATAAGTTAGGGCGCCTGGGTGGCTCAGTTGGTTAAGCGACTGCCTTCGGCTCAGGTCATGATCCTAGAGTCCCGGGATCGAGTCCCACATCGGGCTCCCTGCTCAGCGGGGGGTCTGCTTCCCCCTCTGCCCTCTTCCCTCTCGTGCTCTCTGTCTCTCATTCTCTCTCTCTCTCAAATAAATAAATAAAATCTTTAAAAATAATAATAATAAGTTAACCTCATGATCAAGTGTTTATACCAAATTTGACCCACTTTCATAATTAACATCTCTTTGATTCCGAAGGATCTTAAACACAAAGCCAGAGAAACGGAGATTAAAAACCCGTCAAACAACAAAACCTCGCTGAGATGGAAACCTAGAAGAAAGGCCGGGAGGCCTGGCCTGCTGGGGGCAGCAGGGGGGTGGGGGGAGGGGGCAGAGTCTCTGAAACCCAACTCCCCTATTGCTGTACTTTTTCCTTTCAAAGTGAGTAGCTGCCTGGTCCCTGTCACCTTCTGCCCCCAGCAGTGCTGAGGGCTGGTCGCAGCCGCCAGAGTTCTCTGTGGGAGAACACACACTCCTGGCTGAGTTTGAGCGCTAGACAGGGTTCAGTCTCCGCTGGTAGTCAGGACTGCAGATTATTACATACGTTTTTATTCCCACCCCCTAAAAATTTGGCTGTTTACAGGTAGTTTTGTTGGTAAACCAAACTAGTTGACCACTCAGTGGATCTGAACTTGGAGCTCTATTCTGGGTGCACCTTGTCAGGTGGCCTCCTAGCAAGATCCCAGCTTAAAAAGCCGAGGGGCAAACATGCTTCTTCTCCAAGCCATCAGGCCTGACCAGCCCACGCCCCTGTGGCCCTGACACCCTTGCGCTCTGTGTCTTTCAGCGCCAGCATGTGAGCTGGCAGTGGGGGCTCATCTGCACCCTCGTGTTCTATTCTGGGAAGATGAGACACGTCTGGAACATTCCGGCAAGGGGACCATGGCGCCTGCTCACGGCTCCACGTTTCTGGCCCCCGGTTCCCATGTCCCCTTTTTCTCCTAGCTCATATTATCCAATCTTCCTCTTTGTCCTTGTCTCACCCCAGACATGGGCTTTCCTTCTCCAGTTCTGACAGTGGCCAGCTAAGGCCACAAAAGGCAGAGAGCCCTTCGGCTGCCTGCCCATAGTCCAGTCCCCTGTCTGTGTGGAAATTCGCCGGCCCCAACGCTGTGACGAAGGTCCTGAGAACAACCAGAGGATTCTCTCCGACTTTGTTGACCAGTGTTAGTGCAGATGCCTTCCCAAGGAGGATCCGAGGTTTGCAGGTGGCACGTGTGCACAGTGGTCTCAATATATGCCCTCCGCATCTGGTCATTGTACCTTGGATGTGCAGTAAAACAAAATAGAGAAATAAATTTAAAACAAAATTAGATCTATGTCATCTTGCACAATGTAAAGCTTAAGAGCAGAGCTCCAGAATGCAAGATGTCCTCCTTGTACTGCACGGAGGTCTTTGTCTTTGCCTTCTCACCCTCGAGAATCTGAAGGAGGGCCCACTGTCAAGTGCAGGTACCCCAAGTTCACCGGCCCCTGGCAGAGAACTTGGCACCTGACTAGTGTTTACTCTGCAGTCAACTGCCCAGATCTGAAGCAGAGCCATATGTTTGATGACCATTGAAGGAGACACAGCATATCACCATCGCCCCAGCAAGTTGCCTTCTGCCTCTTCTCAGTGTCCCCCACTGCATGTGCTTTCTGATTTCTGTCACTTTTGATTCTTTTAGCCAGTTTTAGAATGTCCTACAAATGCAGTCCTCTAATATCATCAATTCGTGTTTGAAGAGAATTGTCTGTGAGAATTACAGGCTCCCCTCAGAGCATGATGAGGTGGGTTTTAAGAGGAAGGTTGTTCGGAGCCAGAGTGTCGGGTGCTTGTTTCTTGTCATCTTGTACATTATTCATGTTGCTTCTACCCTGAAGTTTTAGAAGGAGCCCAGGCTGCTGTAGAGACGCTTGCTCCCCGCCCCAAGCAGCTGCCCATGTGAACAGCTGAGCTGTGAAGAGTGCTCGCTGTGTCCCTCGGTCTCCTTGGAGCCCTGTAGCCCATTTTACTGCTATGAAAGGCAGGCTCCTGTATCCATCCCTAGCTTAGTTTTCCTTTTGTCCCCCATCCATCCTAAAGGCAAGAGCTTAGAGCTCATTACTGTTGGATTTTTCAAGCCGATCAACCTGGTGTCTGCAGAATTGCACGTTCCTGAGAGCCCTGCGTCTAGTTCTTGGGCCGAGGGCGAGTGTGTGCTAATCTTCCCTTGAGCCTCACCTGAGAAGAAGCCTGGAGTTTGGGGAAAGACTTCATCATGGGTGAAGGGAGCTGAGGTTTTGAGAAAGGGATGGACTCAGTTGTGAGCTTGAGAGGGTTTGGGGAGGAGAGTCCTGAGGGAGGCTGCTGGCTTCCAGGGAGGGGAAGCTGTTGGTGCCTTGTTGTGGGTGTGCTGGAGCAGAAGCTGGGCCGACGATGGGCACAGGGGATAAAGCAGGAAGGTGGCGGCACGTGGGGCAGTGCAGGTAGTTGTGTGGAAGGGAAGTAGGTGGCGGGAAGGCCTGTCCAAGAGGGGGATACACAGTACTCAGAGGAGTGGCTATGTGCACAGGAGGAGACGTGGAGCTGGGCCAGCAATTGGGGTGGCCCTTTGGAAAAGGCCATCTCCTTTTATCTTCTCAGCTACAGAGAAGCAGAAGCACCTATAGGACAGATATCTCAGTGGTCACAGTGACCCCAGCATCCTTGCAGGGTCTGACACCACATGGAGGACATAGCACCCAGAGCCTAAGTGGAGGGTGGCTAACCTCGGCAAGGAGAAAGGACCCTTTGAACCAATGGGAGTGAAAGAAGAAAAGGAAGGGAAGGTTCTATTAGTAATAGAGGGTGCAGTGTGGCCATGGCTGGCCTGAATACCGGATGTCTGATGAGGGCGAGGGGAGAGGCCAGAGCACCTCCTAAGACATTAAGAGGATGGGGTGGTTTTTAAAAGTTGAACGTGGCTTGTGTGAGACCAAGAAGCAGTGCCTTTGAAGAAGGACTGTGGGACCTGTGTCCCACAGGACCGTGGGTGTCAGGGCACAAGGGGAGGGGTGTCCAAGAATAGGGTTGTTCCAGCCTCCTTACTTGGGATGGGAGTGGAGTGCCCTGTGGGCCTCATGACAGTGCCGGGAGACCCGTCCAGGAAGTGGAATGATTCCATTCTCAGCCCCCAGATTCTGAATCCCCAGCACTTGCCAGTGGAAGGGAGATGAAGGTGTTCCTGTGGATGTTGGGGATGTCTTGGTGGCTTTTCCGCCACTTCACTCTGTCCCTCTGGCTGAGGCATGTGGAGGCAGTGCCCGGGTGTCCAGACATCACCCCTTCCTGCCACCTGGGAGTCCTCAGGGAAAAGTGGCCTTCGTACAGGGACCAGGGGGTCATTTTAGCACAGAAAGAAGACAAGGTTTGCAGACAGCCTCCTGAGGATGAGGTCGGGGAAGGAGAAAGGGTAGAGCAGGTGAGCAGGCAGGCCCTTCATTTGGATCTTGGAGAATCTGGTTTCTGTCCCCTTGAATTGCTTCACTCAACCACCCCGGCCCCCCACCCCCACCCCGAGGCAAAGGGCAGGATGCAGACCCAGGAAACCCTGGCTTGAATTCTCATAGAAGCCTGAACCTTTGCAGCTTCATGTTTTAACTTCAAAGCCTAAACGAATTTTGGGTTCCCTGTACAACGTGCCCCTACTGTTGTAGTGTAGATGTGTCGGTGTCTTTGTAGGGAAATGTCCCGAAAGGTGGCTTGTGTGCTGAGGCTTCAGTGCCAGCACCTGAGGGCTCAGAAAGGAGGCCAGAGGGGGGTGAGGTGGGGCGGCTGTGCTCTGGCTTCACCTCTGGCCCCTGTTCTCTAGTGAATCATCAGGATCCTTGTCCCTTAAGCCCTAAGAGTAGCCCATAGCAATAGGAGACTGGCACATGGTGGAAAGTTCTCGATGGGTAAGTGGGGATTCCTACAGGTGCCAGAGGTGGGTCTCCTGGCCTGCTTCCTGTCTGTGAACCGGCCACTTGCCACACCAGCATCTCATGTGCCCTGCCACCCTCTCTGTAAACTGGGCCTCCAACGCCGGTGTTTCCTATGGGACCTGCACACCAGGCTCTCCCTTTCCCTGCCTTCCTGTCCTTTCTCTGCCCGCTGACAGCTGGGCTGGAACAGACTCGGCACTATAAATGCTGCATTTTTCCCTTAGTTAAAAGTGACTTGTTTCTATTTTTAAAATCAAGGCTTTTGAAAACATGGAAGTACTTTTAATAGGGATGTGAGAATCCACAAATAGCTGTGCATCTTGGAGCCCAGTGTTTGTCTTGAAAGTCAAACAGGGAACAAATCCTGTCCCTTTGGTCAAGAGCCTTGTCCCAGGGATACTAAGGAAAAATTTATAAATCCCTGGAATGAGATGCTCATTTATTATAGATCTCTTCCTTTGCTATCAGGCTTAACGTAGAGGGTTTTTAAAAAACTTTTAAAAGCAACTTTATTGAAGTTTAGTACACATATGACAAACGCATCCAGTGAGTTTTAATCTGTGTGTGTGTGTGTCTGTGTGTGTAACCACCACCACCATCTACAGAGAGACATTCCGTCCCCTCAGGAAGTGCCTCACCCCCAGCCCTTGCTCCCGGGCTCCTCAGATGCCCAAGGTCGGAGACTGTCCAGACCCTGACTGCTGGCTGATGTTGCCGGGTGCTTGTACTCCTTCTGTCCCCTGTGCTGGAGGGTCTGCTGAGAGCACGCTGTTGGTGTCCTGTCCTGCACCTCCTTTCCGCGGGAGCTCAGAGCACATTTGCTGTTGACCAGGAGCACCGTGGGGCACAGCCAGTGAAACACCTGGAGCTCTGCAGAGAGCAGCGAGGGCAGGCAGTCGTGGCACCCCATTTCTCGGGCTGGCTCGAGCCTGCCTCGCAGCAGATGAACAGTCTAGAGAGCTGTTCCTGGAAAGAGGAGGACATGGAGTTTCCTGGCACAGGTCAAACGTTGGAGCCGAAAGTTGATTTCAGATTCATCTGGTGATTGTGGTTCGCGTTGATTTCTCGGCTGGGGCTGGGTGGAGTCTGACTGTGATCTTTCCTTTCTCAAAGGCATTTTAAGTTGCCTCCCCTGTGAAAACTCATAGACCGCACAGACATTCTTGGCTAAGACTCGGTAAGTTCCTCTGATCACTTCTTACACAGCGACAGATTTTTTCCTTTGAGTATGAAATAATTAAAATTGGCCCAAATCTGGAGTAAGCTACCAGGTGGGCCTTAGTGGGCTGGTGGTTCTTCCTCTTCTCTGAGTCTGTGTCTTTTGCCAAGCTCCCTGATCTTCAGCCTTGTCTTCCCAGGGGTCCCCCACCCCACCCCGGCCCTTTTGGGGGTGGCACAGATGCACATGCATGCATGTACACCCCCCCACACCCCAGGTGGCAGGGTCCAGGCCAGCCCCCCATGGGCACCAGCCTGGGTCCCTGCAGTTAATTTGCAGGCTACAAAGCTTCTGATTCTTTCTGGAATCTACTGTGACTGTCTTCAGAAATAATTTTTTTCATCCATTTGTTCACCAAAGAAACATTCAGTCAGGATTTGTTTTGTTTTATTTTGTTTTTAACAGCTTTATTGAGATATAATCCACATGCTATACAAATCACCCGTACAGAGTGTACCATTCAACATTTTTAGTGTATTTACACAGCTGTGTGTCCATTACCACATTGAGTTTCAGGACATTTTTACCGCTCCCAAAAGAAACCTCACACGCATAGCCAACCCCCCCGCCAGATCCAGCCAGCCTCCAGCAACCACTCGCTTACTGTCTCTCTGGATTTGCCTGTTCTAGACATTTCATGTAACTAGAATCATAAGACATGTGGCCTTTTGCGTCTGACTTCTTTCACTCAACATCACGTTTTCAGCATTCATCCGCGTTGTAGCAGGTGTAGGTTTACATGTCCCCTGCAGTTTATTGATTTGTTCATCCATTGACAGTCAATTGTGGACTCCCACTCCCTCCCCTGCTCAATTCAGAAGCGGGAGTGTGTCCTTGCTGGGGTGCTGAGGAGGATTTTCATAGATCATCCTGTTTGGCCACCTGGATTGGCAGGTGGTGATGTGTTTGGGCTTGTCCACTAGGATTTTCCCTGAAGATTGTTGCAAGGGCGGGGGGGGGGCTTGTCCCCGGAGCCTTCTCTGGAAAGACTGCACTGAGGGACAGGGCTTGGCCTTGGATGATGTGGGGTTGTTGACTTTGACCCAGAGGCTCCAGGTTTTGGCAGGGACTTCGTGCATGTCCCAGTTTTCTTGGCCCTGAAGTGGGGAGGCATTGCCCTAAATTGGCCCTGTGGTTGATATTTAGCATCTTGGGCAGCAGGCCAGCTCCTAAAACAGTGTCCTGTGTCCTGTCGCTCCTTAAAACATCAGTGGAGTTTGAGATTTGGTTAGCTTGGGTCCTGAGCAGTATTCCCTGAACCCATAACCCTCTGAACCAGGCGCCTAACCCACCTGGGATCCAGAGTGCAGATCAGCGAACCAGCCATGGTTTGCCGAGAACTCACTCATCCAGTGAGCAGGTGTGCAGAGGGGGCTGTGGCTGCTGCAGCGTGTGGCGCTGCTTTCCGGAGCTCGGGCTGCAGGCCGCCAGAGACATTGAAGTCAGCCATCTGGCCAACCTGCCATCTGTACCCGAAACTCGGCCTCCGTGGAAAAGTTTGGTTGGGATTGGTTGGTTGGTTTTTAATTGGGAGCATTTTCTTTTCTTTTTTTGAGAAATGCACTTTATTTTTTTTTAAGGTTTTATTTATTTGAGAGAGAGAGAGAGAGAGCGTGCACAAGAGGGGGGAGGGGAAGAGGGAGAAGCAGACTCCCCGCTGAGCAGGGAGCCCGATGTGGGACTCGATCCCAGGACCCTGGAATCATGACCTGAGCCGAAGGCAGACGCTTAGCCAAATGAGCCACCCTGGTGCCCCAGGAACATTTTCAAACACCTATTTGGCATACCTATCATCCAATTCAACAATTATTAACATTTAAGCACTTTTGCTCCAGCTAAATTAAGTTACAGGATATGATGTCATTTTGCTTCTACATATCCAGTGTACATCTCTAAAGAGTATGGACATTTTCTGCACAACCACAATGCTGTTCTCATATCTTACAAGATTAATGAAACCTTTGGTTGTTGCTTTTGTGCATGTGTTGTGCCAGAGAACTGTTTATTTTAAAGTATCAGAGGTATCTCTCTTTCAAATAAATAAATAAAATCTTTTTTAAAAAGGGGGGGGGTGCCTGAGTAGCTTGGTCAGTTAAGCGTCTCCCTTTGACTCAGGTTATGATCTCAGGATCCTGGGATCAAGTCCTGTGTAGGGCTCCCTGCTCAACAGGGAGTCTGCTTCTCCCTCTCCCTCTTTCCCTCCCCCTGCTTGTGCACTCGCTCTCTCTCAAATAAATAAAATCTTTAAAAAAATAAAATAAAAAAATAAAGTGTCAGAGGTAAACTGTGTGTGGATTCAGAACCCAGCTAAGGGGATTGTGGGGCAGGGCCTCCTTCCAGTTTAGGTGAGCCGGAACTGGTTTGGTGCCTCTCACACTGAACCAGCAGCTGAAAACCACCTAAGTTAGGAATCGGAGCAAAACTACTTAGGACATCACTGTTTGTTTGTTTTTTTTAAGATTTTATTTATTTATTTGATGTAGACACAGCAAGAGAGGGAACACAAACAGGGGGAGTGGGAGAGGGAGAAGCAGGCTTCCCGCCAAATAGGGAGCCCTCTGCGGGGCTCAATCCCAGGACCCTGGGACCATGACCTGAGCCGAAGGCAGATGCTTAACGACTGAGCCACACAAGCGCCCCAGGACATCACTATTAAAGGCCAAGGACATCACTGTTAAAGGCCTAGTCCCTGGACTAGCCAGACCATGCTGGTCACCAGTTGGTGGGCACCAACAGCCCACATTGATGGACAGTTCTTCTTCAGTTCCTAGCCCTTTGCCATCAGCAGCTCATTCCAGCCTCAGCACTGTCCTGTTGGGCCTGACCCTCTCTATTTTAGAGGGGACTCAGAGCCTGGCTAACGAAGGGTGAGCCAGATACAAGACCATGCTCAGTGTCTGAATCCATCCCTTTTGTGGAAGAAGGCAGGGTTACCCTCCCTTTGGGTGTTGTGCAGAAACCTCCAGTACTTTGTACCTGAATGTGAAGTGCCAGGGTCCATCCTGCTCTTGGTGGGCGAACCCCTCTAACCCGTACACTCATGTTCTGTGGGACAAAATAGCCCTTGGCTCGGGCTAACTGGGGAACCACATCCTATCCAGTGACTGCTAGGATATATTTTGGACAGAGATGACTCATAAAACTCAGGACTTGCCATTTTTTGGTTGACCGATCCCATGTCCCAAGAGGTGGCTGGCCACTTGAGAGGCATGAGGTCCCTAAGGTCACACCAGCACATTCTGGGCCACAGGCCGCATCCTGGATACCAACAGGGACGTGGGCTGGAGTGGGCGGCCATAGATGGGGGTGCTGAGCCCTGGAACGGCCCCACTGTTCAGGAACCAAATAGTGGAGCTGTTGTTGACCCAGAGATCAGGCTGGATGGGGTCTTGTTTTTGAAGTTGCATCCCAAGAAAGAAGAAACACCAAGCAACATGGGAAGATCAGATTTGCCTAGATTGAGGGTAGTTTCTGTTGTTTGGTTGGTGTTTCAGTTTTGTTTTGTGTTTGGAACTAAGAACTTAAACAAATACAGCCCAGCAGCTGGGGCCTACCCTATCCCAGCAGGCCTCTCACTTTAACTTTTGTGATGGCTGTGTCCCTTGTTTTGTCAGCACAGCTGGCTGTCTCTGCCCTGCCCAGAAAGAGGCTTTTGTCTAGGTCAGCTTAGCTTTCAGGGGTTCCATCAAGATCTTGTATCCAGAGACCAGCTCTGTCCCCTTCTAAGTGATAGGTCTCTAGCAGGGCTCCTTCGTAAGGTCGAGTTGGTACCTCAGCTGCTGCCTGACCCTGGACCCATGGGGGCCCACCAGTCCTCAAGCAGGAACAAACCCTTGTCATGATGAGCACCCCATTCTGTCCCCCTCAGAGCCCCGGGGGAGGGCACCTTGCGCTGTGGGGCGGGCCACGGGAGGGGTCCCCACCTTGCAGACCCCACATAGGCAGTGCGCAGGCACTTGGCTGAAAACATGGAGGGAGGAGGAGAAAGCGGGTCCCTGCTCATTTCAGCTGTTGAGCCAGTGCTGTGCAGAGGGATGTGTCAAGGTGACATGGTCCCCGCCACTGGGAGTTTGGCATGTGCTGGAAAGACAGAACCCAGTGTGGCCACAGAGCTCCTGCAGTACGTCCACCTCCTCCTGCCCACCTCCTGACTGCTCAGCCCACGTGGTCCTAGGGGTCTGCCAACCCACGAGTGGCCCTCACAGGAACCCTTCTTGCTGAGTAGAGCCTGCTGGGGTTGCGTCCAGGGCTTAGAGGCTGAGCATCTGCCTCGCCATCCCAGTGGTCAAGCCTCGAGGTGGATTTCAGCCCCTGGCAGTTGGCACATTAGGACATGACCTTCCCGGGGACCCTCCCGGAGACACCTGAAGTCTCATGGGAACAAGGCACTAACGATGCCAGGGCAGTCCGAGCAGGTGACCTTGAAGGATTGTCACAGGCACTTCCTTGGGCTGGCTGAGTGGTCAGGGCTGAACATCCGGGTCCCCAAGACCTTTGGGTGTCGCCGGGATAATCTCGGTGCACACTCACAGAACTGGTTTCTGGATTAAGCTCAGGTCAGTAGGTGATGACCAGCCTCTCTGGGGTCCTGTCACCCCCAACATTTGTTATGAAAAAGTTCGAACATGCAGAGAAGTTGAATGTGTGGGCAGTAAATTCCTGTATTGTGTCTTATCTGCCACCTGGATCCAGTGGTGAATAGCATTTTGTCATGTTTGCTTCCTAAGTAGTTGTATTGTCTTGAAACATTTAGTTTCAGACCTCACAATGCCTCACTCCCAAGACTTCCTGCATAATTACACACTTCCTTGTCCAGTACCATTAGTAACAGCTTCGTAACATCATCTGCTGTCCAGCCCGTGTTTACATTTCCCCAGAAGGTTATTTTGACTTGTTCTTTTTCCCATTGGGGGTTTACACATCACAATTGGTGGTAGATCTCCTCGCCTCTTTTAGTTTACTACTTTTCTTTTTTTTTCTTGACCTTGATATTTTGAAGAAACCAGGCCAGTTGTCCTGTAGAATGCCCCTCCTTCCGTGTTTGGTGGGCGTCATGGTGCCCTTGAACTGAAGCCTGTGTGCCTTTAGGCCTGGAGGCTTGATTGGGTCCGCGCCCAGCATTTTAGGTGGAACCCTGGGTGATTAGTGTATTTCACATCGCGGTTAGAGGCTGGGCTGGCCGGGCTGCTGGACCTGGGTTGTCAGGTTCCGCTTTCTCGTAGTCAGTAAATCCTGGGGGTGCAGGTGCTTTGTGGGAGCCCAGCCTTTCCACCTGCCTTCCTTCAACTAAAACAAAGAGGCTGCTCCAGCAGCCTGGACTGAACATACTCTCCTGATGTAGAAGAGTTGTTAGCAGGGCGCCCGCCCCGCTCTCAATCTCAGGGTCATGAGTTCAAGCCGCACGTTGGGCGTGGAGATTGCTGAAAGAAAAATAAGAATGCAGGATCCTTTATAAAATAAATAAATAAATAATATATTTTTAAATATAAAAGAGTTATTAAAAACTCATGACCCTTGATTTGAACTTTGGCGTGTCTCATAGTCTCTCTTCCTGCCCATGAGTCTTTGTCCGCTGGCTGGGGGAGGAGGAGCAGCCTAGCCAGCTAGCGCCACTTCTGCTGAAATCCAGCCCAACCATGGCCCCCCACCAGGCTGCCCCGGGGGGACCCAGGTCGGGAGACATCGGGATGTGGGGCAGAGTGGGGGCGGTGCTCTCTGCAGCGGCAGAGAAACACAGAGAAACAGCATCGGGAGTGAGATGCGAGACCAGCCGGGGAGGAGCCGGGCTGGGGTGGGGCACCCCATTTCCTCGTCTGCAGTGTGGGGGCAACTGCCACCTGTACCTTGGGGCTATTGTGAGAGACAGACACACTCGATGCGGGTACTGAGGAGACGTCCGTCCATGGGGGACCATACTAGCTTCCCTGTCTTGCCTGCCTCACAGGTTAGCATGAGGAGGAGGTAGCGTGCGGTGACAGTGCCCGGTGGGCTGGTGAGGGGGAGCGGCTGCCCTCCTGACGCCGCCTCCCTCCCTGCAGGTGTGAATGACAGAGGTGGTGCCGTCCAGCGCCCTCAGTGAGGTCAGCCTACGCCTCCTCTGCCACGATGACATAGACACCGTGAAGCATTTGTGCGGCGACTGGTTCCCCATCGAGTAAGTTGAGCAGCACCCACTGTCCCAGCTGCAGCTCGGCGGGGTGGGGGGCGAGGGTGGGGGGGGGTGGGACACACGTAAGTGCCGGTGCTGGAGCCAGAAGACTTGCTGTGACAGCCAGCGTGGCCTGGAGGTGCCGTGGTAGCCCAGGGTCACCTTGCCTACTGTTGGACCCTAGGCCTCGGGCCTTGGCTACCATCATCCTCTTTCCACCTCACTGCATCCCTCGTGCAGAGAGTTCCCCAGAAGGCCTTTCCTGAGAGTCTTTAGTTGAAAAGATGTTCAGTGCAGTGCTATTGATAATTCAGAAAATTGAGAAGCAGCTTAAGTATCGTAACAGTGAGGACTTGGTTCCATACATTGGGGTATGTGCCTGCAAAGGCTTGTTATTCAGCCAGGGGGATAGAAATCTGTTGAAGAGGTGTATTTGTTGATAAGGATTTTTTTTAATGAGATAATAAATGGGAAAAGTAGACTAGAAAACAGTGTGTATCCCAGGCCTGCTTTTATTTATTTACTTACTTATTTTTAAGATTTTATTTATTTACTTGACAGCAGGAGAGCACAAGCAGAGGGAGAGGGAGAAGCAGGCTCCCCACTGAGCAGGGAGCCCGATGCGGGGCCTGATCCCAGGACCCTTGCAACAAGACCCAAGCCAAAGGCAGTCGCCTAATCTACTGAGCCACCCAGGCGCCCCTCAATCCTGCTTTTATTTAAAAACATGTACAAGAGGGGCGCCTGGGTGGCTCAGCCGTTAAGCGTCTGCCTTCAGCTCAGGTCATGATCCCAGGGTCCTGGGTTCGAGCCCCACATCGGGCTACCTGCTCAGAGGGAAGCCTGCTTCTCCCTCTCCCACTCCCCCTGCTTGTGTTCCCTCTCTTGCTGTCTCTCTCTTTGTCAAAAAATAAATAAAATCTTTAAATAAATAAATAAATAAAAACATGTACAAGATAAAAGCTTATGAGGTTATATTCCATGTAGCAGGGTGTTTTTAGTAGTTTGAGGTGGGCAGATTATTAGCAGTTAGAGTTTTGTCTGTTTTGCTTCCGTAATAGGCACATACAGCTTTTGTGGTGGGAAAAATAGATGCTGACTTTTTTTTTTTTTTTTTTTAAGATTTTATTTGTTTATTTGACAGAGAGAGACACAGTGAGAGAGGGAACACAAGCAGGGGGAGTGGGAGAAGGGGAAGCAGGCTTCCCGCCAAGCAGGGAGCCCGATGCGGGGCTCGATCCCAGGACCCTGAGATCATGACCTGACCCGAAGGCAGACGCCTAATGACTGAGCCACCCAGGTGCCCCAGATGCAGGCTTTTTATTTTACAAACTGGCAGTTATAAGATAAAGAAGTACTGGGGTGTAATGAACAACATGCCAACTACAGTGAACACTGCTGTATATGTTATATGTGGGAAGCTGTTCATACAGTAAATCCTGAGTTCTCATCACAAGAATTTATTATTTAAAAAAAAAAAAACTTGTAAAAATGAACTAGATACTGCCAAGCCTCGTATTTCCATGAGTCCTGACCTCAGACTGGTGGTTTAATCTGTTGCAGGCCGGGAGGGAGGAGACAGGCGAGCCTCACGGCTCTGGTGGGATGTGCCTCAGCCTCCTGGGGATGTGGGCCAGTGGCAGCTTTACGGGCCATAGAAGGGCCCGTATGTGCCCAGTATGTGCTCGGATAAGACCCAGTTGAGGCGCCTGCGCCCGGTAGAGTCCCGCGGGGCCATAGCCTCTGCCTCCTGAGGCGCCCGGCCTGCCTGCCTCTCGTCACAGCTTCCTGCGCCCGAGGCCTCAGGTTCCAAAGATGGTGGAATGAACTGCAGTCCCATGGGCTGTGTGGTGGCAGCTCCGTGTCGTGGCTGCCATGCCAGCTGACCCTCTGGGGTAGTGTGAGGAGGACCAGGGAGGGAGTGCAGGTGATGCTCAGGCCCTGTAGAACCTTCTGGTGAGTGGTCAGTGGCCACTGTGGAGCAGAGCCGAGTAGAGGACCTATCTGCTATGTCACCGAGAGGGTATGGTGCCCTCCCCCAGCTCTTGGTCTCAACAAGGCATCTCAGGCTAACCTATTACGTCTACCCCAAGCTAAAAAACAAGCCCACACGCCCCTAGGCCCCGAGTGCCCCTGCCCTCCTGACCATGTCTCCTGGCTGTGGTGAGTCTGCCTTTCGTTACTGTCCAGGGGCTTTGCACTAAATGTTCTCTTCCTGCTCCCCTGAGTGAGGGGTCTTGGTGAATAGCCCCTAGCAACCCTAGCCACACCCTGCCCTCGAAGCCTTGTCCCCATCTCTGCCCAGGGAGGTGCAGTGAACTCACATGCCACTCAGCTGTGAACTTGGCTCTCCCCACACCCCCAGTCTTCAGAAGGACTCACAGAATTCTTGGAAATCACCCAGGTCTATGGGCTATCAAGGGCCATCAGTCTTAACTCATCCAGCTATCCAGCTGTCCCTCTACTTCCTGCTCTCGTCAAGAGAATGTCATCAGAGATTTTTTTTTTCTCTCATCTCTCAAAAAATGATAGTAAAATTATTTTTCCCATCAGAAATTCCCAGTCCCGGGGCACCTGGGTGGCTCAGTCGTTAAGTGTCTGCCTTCGGCTCAGGTCATGATCCCAGGGTCCTGGGGATTGAGCCCTGCATCAGGCTCCCTGCTCTGCAGGAAGCCTGCTTTTCCCTCTCCCGCTCCCCCTGCTTGTGTTCCCTCTCTGGCTGTCTCTCCTCTGCAAATAAATAAAATCTTTAAAAAAAAATTTTGTATTAAAAAAAAAAGAAATTCCCAGTCCCGTCTAGGGGCTCCTAGGTGGCTCAGTCAGTGAAGTGTCCGACTCTTGGTTTTGGCTCAGGTCATGATCTCTGGGTCGTGAGATCAAGCCCTGCGATGGGCTTCGCACTCGGAGTCTGCGTGAATTTCTCCCTCTCCCTCTGCCCCTCCCCCCCAAAATAAATAAATAAACCTTAAAAAAAAACCCACACATTTTTAAGAAATTCCCAGTCCCATCTAGACAGATTACTGCTTTGAGAAGACCCTTTGGTGTAGGCTGAGTGGTGGACAGACTCCTTATCAGCCGTGGAACAGTGGGCAGGGTGTGGTTCTACTGTGAAGCCCCACATTAGTTGAGCTTGACCTTTGGGGGTTCACCTCAGTTTGTTCTCCTCAGGTACCCAGACTCATGGTATCATGATATCACCTCCAACAAGAAGTTCTTTTCCCTCGCCGCAACCTACAGGGGCGCCATCGTGGGAATGATAGTAGCTGAAATAAAAAGTAGGACCAAGATACACAAGGAAGTAAGTATGTGTGGCAAGGAGTTGGTGGTCCCTGTCGCTGCACAGGCCTGCGGGGGCTTGCAGCCAAATCACGCTGCCTGCTCTGTGGCCCTTTCTCCTAGCAGCCCAGACCGATGATGAGACTCATACCCAGTTGGTTTCTTTCTGGGTGTAGGTGATACAGTTAGACAAATTGAACAAGAGACCTAGCTGCAGGCTGTCATTTTAAAGTAGGGAGGAGTTAAAAGACCCCAAAACACAAAGTAGGGAGGAGTGTAAATGATACTGAGAACCCCCAAAGTTGTCAAGGGCTCTGGGAAGATCAGTGATTTGTAGAAACTACTAATGGTGCTGTGGTTGGTTGAAGGACACGCTAGGTTCCAGTTAGGGGTTAGTGAAGATGGAGATATAATTTCTTTTCATCCAGTTTCACAGACCTCTCCGAGATCTATGTTGGAGCTCCTAGGAGTCTGTGGCCCTACATCAGCAAGCTCTGCTCTGAGTATAAAATAAAATGAGAGGTCACGGCCACAAACACATTGTTCCGTGTGGTTGTCTTGGGTCAAGATTCTGCCCAGTAATTTTGGTCATCTTCGCGACTGAGTAGTGTTTATCACGTGGGTGTTTACTCCAAGGACAGGAAAAAACCCACTCACAACTGGCAGCAGGTTCTATCTGCTGAGCTTCAGGTTATTTCTTTAAAAGTACAAGAAGAACATCGCCCTTTGAAAGACCCGACCCGCTCAAGTATACCCCATTTTGCCCGTAATTAGATTCTGGCGAAGGTAGTTTCTTTTAAGAGTGACTTTCTGTCCCAGCTTCCTCCTGAGGTTTTTTCTTCCACTTCGTCTCGCATGGTGGTCAGATTCGGGAGCCTCCCAGGCGGTAACTCCCATCTCCAGAACCGCAAGGCAGGCACAGGGCGGCGTGGGGCGGAGCTCTGCCTGGTGTGGGCAGCACAGGGCGGTGAGGCCGCTCAGGCCCCCACTTCCTTTGCTCAGAGACCACCTGGGGGCAGCGTAGGATCCTTGAGGCAAACCTTTTCAAACTTTGTCTCGTTCTGGGTGTCCAGTACGTGTCCACGTGGCACAGTCGCTTCCCCGTTACTGCTCTGCCTTCGACCCTTGTCAGGTCCACCACACATCCCCAAGAGGAGCAACATTCTGTGTGTGTCCTTAGTTTAGCCATTTGTGCCACAAGGACCTGCACCCTGTCGTTTCCGTGTGGGTGTGGGTGTCTGTGGGACTGACTCTCCATTATCCTTTGCTCTGTCCCCTCCCGCCCCAGCCCCACCCACCCCATGTGTCGTGGTCAGGGAGTCCGTGGGTGGGATGTGCCCTGCGGTGGTACCAGGAGCCTCAACCGTTAACATGCCTTTATGTCTGACTTTTCCTTCAGGACGGAGATATTCTAGCCTCCAACTTCTCTGTTGACACGCAGGTTGCGTACATTCTAAGTCTGGGAGTAGTGAAGGAGTTCAGGAAGCATGGCATCGGTAAGGGGTGCTGAGCTTGTGGGGTTTGGCACATGTGCTCCAGCCACCATGTCCAGTCATTTCCCACGTGCTGATGACCAGCCCCTAAATGTCCCTCGTTCCCCTGGCCTGCGGGGATGTTCAGCCTCCCGCCCCTCCTAGCAGGTCTCCCTGCCCCACCTCCACTCTGTTGGCCGTCCACCTGTGCTCTTTGCACCCATCGTCAGGTCTCTAGGCAGTGGCCTCATTCCCAAATCTGACTTGATCAGATTCATAACGCTCCCAGATGTCCTGGTCAGGGAATGGGCACCTCTCACCACACCTGCCGCCGCACACATGGCTTATGTTTGGTCACAAGGTGTTCTTGATTAAGAATAGAAAACATAATTGAAAAACAGTCCCAGGGATGCCTGGGTGGCTCAGTCGGTTAAGTGTCTGCCTTCAGCTCAGGTCATGATCCCAGGGTCCTGGGATCGAGTCCCGCATCAGGCTCCCTGCTCTGCAGGAAGCCTGCTTCTCCCTCTGCCTGCCACTCCCCCTGCTTCTGCTCTCTCCCTCTCTCTCTCTCTCTCTTTCTCTGACAAATAAATAAATAATTTTTTTTTTAAGATTTTATTTATTTATTTGACAGAGACAGAGACAGCGAGAGCAGGAACACAAGCAGGGGGAGTGGGAGAGGGAGAAGCAGGCCTCCCACCGAGCAGGGAGCCCGATGCGGGGCTCGATCCCAGGACCCTGGGATCATGACCTGAGCCGAAGGCAGACACTTAACGACTGAGCCACCCAGGTGCCCAAATAAATAAAATTTAAAAGAAAAAGAAAAACAGTCCCAGCTGCCATTTATCAGATGCCCGTTGCCCGCAGGGAGCTGTGCCCCAGGCCTATCTCCAAGTCCCCCCACTCTGCCACACAGCCAGCAGGCAGCAGTCTTCCTGAGTGACCCAGGCCTGTTTGTTCTACCTTTTCCTGAGCTCACATTTGCTCTTTCTGTTGTGGGAAAGGTTAGTGAGTCTCCACCCCTGGCCCAGCCCCTGCCAGGGAAGTACCTGGCCCCCATCTGTGGTTCCAGATGCCCGATGGTGTGCAGCAGATGAGCCCCATCTGACCATGGGATTTTAGGGGCTCTGACAGGGTGGTTATGGGAGTTCCATCTTTGATACAATGGCAGGGAGATCTGTAGAGATGTCTGGCAAGGTCACTCCCTTGTCTGCTTCATGCTCCCTGCCTGCCTGTCCTGCCGTGTGACTGTCACCCCTTCTCCTGCAGGTTCCCTTTTACTTGAGAGTTTAAAGGATCACATATCAACCACCTCCCAGGACCACTGCAAAGCCATCTATCTGCACGTCCTCACCACCAACAACACAGCAATAAACTTCTACGAAAACAGAGACTTTAAGCAACATCACTATCTCCCCTATTACTACTCCATCCGAGGGGTCCTCAAAGATGGCTTCACCTATGTCCTCTACATCAACGGCGGCCACCCTCCCTGGACAATCCTATATCCTTTACTTCTCACGGGTGAGGGATGTGGCTTCCCAGCCACAAGGGTGACTCGCAGGGTCATGGCCCATGTGCCAGATGGAGCCACGTTGCCTTCCCATGATTCATGAGGCCAAGCCCACGGGACATGTTTTTACTGACCAGATGGTGTTGTGGGTAGATCTGGTTGTACTCAGTGTTCCTCAGACTTCACTGGCATGAGGTGTGGGTTTTAACCCTCTTGGCCAACAATCCACCTGTCCAACAAATACCGATTGAGAGCCTCCTGTTCCAGGTGCGCAGGAGAGACACTGTGAACCCAACAGATGGGTCCCCTGCCCTCAGAGGGCCTTGTGCCGCCTGGGGAGAAGACACACCAGCGGGATGAAAAGAATTGCTTGCCTTTGGGAGTGCTTGGGTTCAGACCTCCCTTTCCTGAGGCACCAGAGCTGTGTCCCTCCCCTGCTCCCTCTTTAACCCTCTCTGGGCTGGAACAGGAAGAAGGGAGGCCAGGAGACTTCCTGATAGAGGGTGTGGCCCCAGACACTGAGATTGAGCGAGCTAGGAGTGAACTGAGTGAGGCTAGGATTTAGCCATGTCACGGGAGTAAACAGGAGGCAGAGCCCCAAACCCTGCAGGCCTCCCAGTCCCTGTGAAGATGGGACCCCCCCCGCACCTTGTCCCAGGGACGGGGCCCTGCCATTCTAATGACCGAGTATGGGAGTGAACTGGGAATGCTTGCTCTTCCAGCAGACCGGTCGCCCTGGTCCCCAGTCCCTGTCCATCAGCTTTGGTCCAGGTGTCCTTGTGCCTGAGGCCTCGCCCAGAAGGTCCTTTTGTACCGCGTGCCACCCTTGATTATTTTGCACAGCGGAGGCCCCTCCCGCTAACAAGGCTTTCCGGCGCTCCACGGAGGCTTGGCAGGCTTTGGGGCTCCTTCAGAAATGGTGTGGCATCTGCACGCAGCCCTGCAGATGACCATGTGGGCCCCTGCTGACCGTGCCATCCAGGGGTGTGTGGGCAGGCGAGGCGAGGCAGAGTCAGAGTCTTCCTTAACGATGCCCCACGGACTACATTCAGCACCTGGGCTCCGCGCTAGCAAACCTGAGCCCCTGCTCCATCCCGCACAGGATCTACCGCCAGGCCCACAGCCTGCTCTGCAGCTTCCTGCCGTGGTCCGGCATCTCCACCAAGGGTGGCATTGAGTATAGCCGGACCATGTGACACCAGCCGGGCAGCCGCCATCAAGCCCCACCCTTCGGCACCCTGTAGAACCCGCCTTCCTGGCCATCTGACTTCTGTTGTCTGCGAAGTTGCTGGTCGCCCCTTGCCTGGCCTGTCGGCCTGCCGCAGCTGCAGGCCCGGTGCTACGTGGGCTCGGAGCAGAGCGTCGCAGGGCACACCTGGTCTGACAGGTACGCTGGAGCAGGTGGTGTGGGGAAGAGGGGAGCAGAGCCCGGCAGGATGATGGTACCAGGTAATGAAGCCCGTGGCACACTCAGCCATAAAAACAGAAGGGCCTGAATGGGTACTTGCTGCACCGGGGTGTTGGGAAATAGTACCAAGAGCTGAGGTAGCCTGACTGACTTTCAGAAACTTCAGGAAGGAAAACAGAGTCCTTGAGCCCTTGGCCAGACTTCTGTCTCTTCACTTCCTGAACTGCATGTTAAAAAAGGATGCATTCACATGGTTCAGAAATGGAGAAGGTACCAAAAGATCAAGCCCCGGCCCCAGCCACTCAGCTGCCTTCCTGAGGGGCTTCTGATGCTGCTGCGTCATGGCCGAGCTTCCACGTCCGCTGTAACAGCAGCAGCTTGGGGCAGGTGTCTGGTAGACCAGAGCTCTGCTCAGATGCGGCCACTTGTCAGTGCCGTATGTGCCACAGGGGGCTGATCTCAGACCTCCGCGCCACCAGGGGTCATGGGGACCTCAAGGCCCACCCCCTGGTGCACGGATATAGCCCAAAGCAGTTTGGTGGTGGGGGTAACTCACACAGTGGCACTCCATGACCACCTGGGCTGGAATCCCCCCATCTGTGCCTTGATTTGTGCAGGGACTGGGAGGGACTCTGGGCCTGGAGGGCTTGTGCTCCAGGCTAGGTTGTGCAGGCTAGCGCAGGACATCTCCTGGGAACCTTCATCCCTGCTCCCTTCTTTCCCGCAGGCTCTTCCAGCCCTCCTTCCTTTTCTGGTAACCTCCGGAAACCGCCGCCTCTGCCTGCGCCCTGGTCCCGCCTCCAGGAGCGTGCACCAGCCCCACTGGCCGGCTGGGGTGTGGCGGCATTCACTGTGGTCTGTTTCTTCCTCTGCCCCCTTCCCCTCCACTGCCCATTCCTTCTAGCTCCTTCCTCCAAAGCCGTAATGAACTTTTGCTGGAAGGGAGGAACCCAAGTGTTATGGACAGACCTCACCCTAAAGACAGAGGAGCCTCAGAACAATGAGGGGGTGAAATAAAGGGAATGCCAGATCCTTATCCAAAACCAGCCCACAGAATCCTGGGGTGTGAGAAGCCCCTGCCTCTCCGTGAGGGGCTGTCGCGTGGTGGGCAGAGCCTGGAGGCTTTTCACCCCAGCACAGAGCTCTGGGGCTTAGACCCTGACATGGGAGGTCCAGTCTTCCAGTGGCCTTCTGCTGAGGGCTTCCTGCTGTCCTGGGGAGAATGGAACTGCCCATCAGATGGCAGAGGTTGGCTCAGCTGAGCTGCCCCCAGGAGCTGGACTGAGGACGGGTGCCAGTGAAGTTCCCGGGGGTTCCCTCCCCACCTCCCCAAGTCCATGAGCTGCAGCTCCAAGATGCAGACAGGAGGAAGCTGAGAGTGCTCTCGATGGAGTGGG
Organism: Neomonachus schauinslandi; assembly: GCF_002201575.2. Classification (NCBI taxonomy): domain Eukaryota; kingdom Metazoa; phylum Chordata; class Mammalia; order Carnivora; family Phocidae; genus Neomonachus; species Neomonachus schauinslandi. The sequence goes on from NC_058407.1 coordinate 140,041,807, forward strand.
GCCCCACCTTTGGGGTGGGGGGCTGTCACGTGCTGTGCGGCCCCTGAGTCCCCAGGGGCAGAGACAGGAGAGGCCGTCAGTGCCAGGAAGTGTGCGTGCGAGCATCACTTGCTTCTGGCGTCACCCTCACCCCCGTTCCCCAAAGCTGCTTGCTGTCTGCCCTGCCCTCCAGAGTAGAGGGCTGGGCAGCAGAGTCATGCCCGGTGTTGCTGCAGTGTCTCGGAGCCATGGCCACAGCGCGCCAGCCTGAGGGCAGGAGGAGAAGGGGAAGCAACTGGGCAGGGGGCCGGAGTGACTGCCATGCTTCCCTCCCTCAGAACTGCCCAGCCTGGGGCCACCTCCACCCTCGGAGTGGGAGAAAGGTGTTCCCAAGAGGAGGGCAAGCCCTCGGCTGGAGGAGCACTTTTCCTCCTTCGACCGCCTCCTGACTGGTGGTGCCTCTCGGGGAGAGGTTCGGGTCTCGCTGACCTGTCCCCCCCTCTGCACTGACCTTGGCGTCATGCTGAGGCCCAGCCTGATGTTCTCTCTCATCTGAATCAACGGTGATTGTGTGATTTTTATTTCTGCTCCGAGGGGTAAGGAAGAGTCTTCTGGAAGGTTTTGCCTTGGACATTCATAATTGAGTTCAGAGGCCTCGCCCTGCCCCTCCCTCCCTGCCCTCAATCACTGCAGTGTCCAGCCCAGTGTTGAACAGATTGTAATGTTTGTCTCATTACAAATAAACAGACTTTAATTGGTCACATCGTGTCTTTCCAGTGCCGGCCCGCCACACTTTGAGCTCTACCCCAGTGGACTCAGCCCCGGTGGCTAAGGGCAGCTCAGGAACTGCTTGTCCACTGTCAAGTTCCAAGGATGGCTTCCAGCTGAAAGGGCCGATTGTTTTTGCGTAATTCGCCAGAATGCAGTTGTGGGGAAGAGCTTCTAGGGCTGAGCAGCATGACCAGGCTCTGGGATCAGAAGGTCCTCAGCAGCCGCCTGCTGTTTAGGGGTCTCTGCGCAGCTCTTGGCCTTAGCTGGGGCCCGGTCCTACACTGTCCTGGCTTAGAAAAGGTTCCACGGGGGGACTCAACACCACTGTCAGGTAGGGACTCTGGGCTGCAGCATGGGAGCCTGAGGCAGGGCGCAGGTGTGTCCCAGCCCATCGCTGGGCCAAGCCGGGGACCAGGTGGTTCCACCAACCTCTCCTTGGAGCTTCTGGCCACTCTGGGGGGACGGGGTCATGTCTGTCACTCCATTGGACAGATGAGGAAAATTGGTTCAGGGACTGCAAGTTACCCCACAGCTGCTCAGCACGTGAATGGTAGCCCAGGCCTGGACCCCTCCATAGCCCGTGTGTGCCACTCCCTGAGGGTCGGGCATCATCCATACAGCCCTCCCTGGGGGATAGGGCCTGAGGCACCTGCAGAGCTGGGTGTGTGGGAGCCCCTGGGGTGGGGGTGGGAGGTGATACTCCTATAGGGAGCCCCGAGCAGCGTCCTTGGTGCTGGTAAGTGACACTCAAGTTACTTACGCTGGAACATCTGTCTTCACTGTGCCAGTGGGTCAGCTTCAGGAGTAAGTAGCTAAGTCCTTGGGGCTCTTGCCCAGTTGTGTGGCCGAGTATCAGCTTGCCCCTGGGGGGGTGGGGGTTCTGATTGAGCCTTGCCCTGAACACAGCTGTGCCTTCCCGGGCTGGCCTCCCCACAGCGGGCTTCAAGGACACAGTGTCCCAAGGGCTGAAACTGACCCCTGGTGGCCTGGTGCAGGACCCTGCGGCTATTGAGAGGGTGGAGTGGGGGCGCCCCAGGGTGGCCAGTCACATTTCCACAAGTGTCTGCTTGTCTGGGATGTTCCTTCACATCAGCTCCCAGTCCCTGGGATACTAGGACTGTGGCTTCGCTCTCAGCCTCTTCTGAGTGTTTTTCAAGAAAGTCTTGGGAGGTTAAGGGAGGAACTGTTGAGAGGTCAGCCTAGCGAGTTTTCTTTGGATCCAGCTTGTCTACTGCAGCAGATGTCTCTCCAGGGAAGAGCTGGGGCCAAGGGATCTGCTCCAAGAGGGCCCAGAGCTTGGCTGTGACTGTGGCTGTGGCTCCCTCCACGTGGCCTCCGCTGAACTGACTTGGTTTCCCATCATGTGGGACTGGCCTCCCCAGCGCACACACTGGAAGCTGCCAGGCATCCTTCAGGCCAGAAGTGACACCATGTCACTTCTGCCACATTCTCTTGGTCAAGCAAGACCTTGAGCCATTCCCAGTTCAAGGTTGCGGAGGGGGACTATAGGAGCCAGAATACTGGGATGCACGCATTGGAGGCCACCACAGTGGCCACTGACCACAGCCTGGGTATCCCGAGATCTGGACTCTGGAGTAGTCTGCGCTCCCCTCTGAGCCTCACAGCTTCATCCAAAAGTGAGGGGATTGGGCCTCTATCTACTAGGACCACATACTGTGGCTTCTGGCAAGGTCTCGATTCTGCCCAGTGCCTGGGATGGCCTCCCTAGCTTCTGTCTTCATTCTACCTGGCCTTGGCCTTCTGGGGCAGTAGGTACTGTGGCAGAGGGAGGAGACACCCTTTTTGTCATCCCCCAGTGGCTCATCTGGTGGACCCACTGAGTGGCTATGTCCCTGCCCCAGTCCCAGCTCGAGCATTCAACACCTGCTCTCATCAGTCCTCCTACTAGGGCTGCTCTCTGGATGCTGCAACTCAGGCTCCCACCACCCAAGGCCACAGCCACACTTGTAACAACCTGAAAACTACCCAGGGACCAAAGTCTCCAGAATCTGCTGTCCCAGGGACCTACAAAATGTCCAATTGTGAGACCAGGGTACAAGGGCAGGGAGGGGGCCCGAGGGATTATTCCCCTCCATCTGGAAGGAACCCAGCTGTCCAGGTGTCCATAGTGACTCCATGTGACTTCATCACATGTGATCTGCCAGGAGCCCCTGGTAGGGCCAGCTCAGCCCTAGCCTGACCTGGGCTGCCAGGACTAGAAGTCAGCCACACAGTGAGGGGCATTGAGACAAACCCAGATTGTTCCATCCTGTCCCCCCTGGGCTGAGGTCTAGTGATGTAGAGCAGGGGGTTTCAACCAGAGTGATTCTGCCACCACCTCCCCCAGGGGACATTGGACACTGTCCGGAGATACTTGGTTGTCACACTGGGAGACATCCTACAATGCACAGGACAGCAGCCACAACAGAAAGATCCAGACCCAAATGTCAACAGAGTCGAGGTACAGAGAAGTCCAAGCTGAGTGTGCCTGGAGTCCAGGCCAGCTGGAAGAAGGGCTGTCTGTGTCCATCCTGCGTGGAGGGACAGGGCAGCCAGGGGTCCCCATGGGGCAGTGAACTCAACCAAAGACTGAGTGAGCGGTGGCATGGGGTTCAGGCCAACATTTCCACCCAGGTTGAGAGTTGCTCTCTTCCCTGGTACTCTCCCTACACCTGGCCTGCTTCGTTTGTCCTCTGCTGCCTCGGCCAGAATGCCATGCCTTGCATTTAGGTCCATTGAGACATCATCTATCCAGGAAGACTTCCGGGAGTCCCACCCAGAGGAGGATGTTCACTCCTCAACCAACACTGGGAGCGCCTTGGATCCTCCCTGGCATCAACCCGGAACTTTGCTCTCAACACAGATGACAGGTGCTCTGAGAGGCTCTTTCTCTGCATTGACCTCACCATAGACAGACCCGGGGACAAGAAGGTGCAGGCCTTGGCTTTTATTGAAATTAGACCTGAGGGCTCCCCGGCCTCTTGGAGCCTAAATCTCCACTCAGCCTGGCCTCCCAGGTACAAGTGGCTGACGTGAGCTGGAGCAGGCTGCAAGGGCTTCTATTTTTTCTGTTCCTCCCGCAGGACTTTCTCCTCCCTCCCCGCCCTTGAGTGTTCTTCCTGAGGCTGGCCCAAGCTCTGGTGCTGGGCAGCTGCTGGGGTGTCTCAGTGTGGGGCGACTGCTGGTAGGGGCTGAGCCCTTCCTGTCTGGACCTGCGTCCTCCTGAGCCATCCTTTTCTCTCCTGTCCCCAGCTGGGACAGCCAGGCTTGGTACTCAGATCCCTATGGTCTCTCCAGAGCCCCAGAGCGGGTTCTTTTGCACAAGGGACATGTGGACTCCTCTGAGGGCCCCCAGGACCTTTTGGGCCTGAGCCCCAAGACTTCAGAGGGACCAGGCTGGGAGAGGACACCCTTGGCTGGGTCCTTGCTGGAACAGGAAGCTGAGGAAAGTAGGGAGAAACAAGTCACTCGGAGGGACCCAAGTGGAGGCTGCCAGGCCATCCTATGAACCCACCCCCCTAACCCCCAGAACCTGGCATTCTTCAAAATAGGAAGGGAGGGGCAGTTCTCCTGAAAGAGAGCCCATGAAGGAGGGAGGAAAAGAAGGAAACAGATGGTTCAAGCTGGAAGGACCCTTGTCTAACGACCCCCTCATTTTATAAATGGGCACACTGAAGCTAGGGATGGCAGGGGTGATGGTGGGGAGCTGTCCAAGGTCCTTCATTGAGTGCAGAGCTGGGACAGGAATCCCGGAACACTGGGAGTGAAGAAGGGCCCATCTTGGTCCATCTGAGTCCCCAGCCAATCCTTCCCTGAGTCGTTCCCTCTTGTCCCCAGCCCTGCCTCACCTGGACAGGTGCTCACCTGTATTTCCCAGGATGTCCCTGGGCACTGGAGCTTCCAGAAGGGCTGAGCGGTGGCTGTTACCTGGGCCCAGAGTCCCCTGTGGAAGGTCTAGGGGCCAGGCCATGCCCTCAGGCCATGGGAGGCAGCCCCTGGCCATGAGCCGGCCCAACCAGTGGCTCTCACACTGGCCGGCAGCCTGCATGTGGCCTGGCAAGTAGAGAGCCAGGCCCCGGAGGTGGCGCAGACGGAAGTTCTTGGGCTTGCTTCCCTGGGCGCTGGGGCACTGCTGCTGCTGGGCCCCCAGCCCCCCCTCGTAGATGTTGGGTGGTGTGTCGGGGTGGCTGGGATGTCCTCGGGCCCAGCTCACTGCATCTGCAGAGGGGAGAGCAGGAGGGTGGCGGTTGGCAGGCCGCAGCAGCCAAGAAGGAAGAACATAGTCACATGCTTTAAGACCAGCTCGTGTGATGGGCTCCACCTGTGGCTTTCTGAGCCTTGGCCTACCTTTCCATCAAATGGGCTCAGTCCCCTGCCTCCTACCAACCCCCACCCAACATATTACTCCTCTTCCCTTTCCCAACCAACAGGAAGGTCTGAGAAGCCTGAGATCGTGACACAAAGATCTCTTTCAGGATTTCAAGCCCTTTCTACCACCCCTTTTTGCCCCCTACCCTAGAAAGAGCATTCCGGTGTCAGTATAGAAATTGCACAGTGGGTCCAGGATCACACAGTCCAGGGTCACACAGCCTAGACCAGTGGTCATTCCCCTCTCCCAAGCATGCACGTCCCTGAGGCCACTCTGGTGGCTTTGGGCCCAGGTCAGGTTAGGAGGGCATTTCTCCTGCCACTCCTCCTTGCAGCCTGGCACCTTCTCTTATGCGCAGCTCAGAGAACGCACAGACCAAGGCTTCCATGGAGGGCCAGCGTGGTGGGGGAGGAGCGGCTGGGCCTCCTGTGCAGCAGGGCTCTACTCTCCCCTGCCTGGGTCTGCAGGTCTCCCATGGCAACCAGCTCTGTGATGTCAAACGGAAGACTCCCAGCCTTCCTGGATCCCCAACTTTGGGAGGGGATGATGCCCAGGGCTGGGCAGGGGGGTAGAGGGCAAGGGAAGGGGATGGAACCCGAGGGGAGGTCCCTGATCCTCTGGCTTGGGACAGGCCACACGAAACAGACTCAGCTCTTGCAGGCTGGAAAGTCACTCCCTGGGTGACCTCTTAGGGTCTCAGTTTGCTCCTGCGTGGGTGGGAAATGAGGCTTTAGGGACACAGACTTGTGAGATCTGAGCCAGTGCTTTGAACCTGCTGAGAAGGTGGTTCTGGGTGGCTGAGCAAGTCATTTAATTTTTCTAAAATAGCACTGTCCATTGCCCTATAAGTAGATAATGGGGTATGATGTGGGTCGTACCAAGTATAAGGATGTGGAAGAACTGGAGCTCTCATGTACTGCTGAGGGGAATGTAAAGTGGTACCACTGCATTGGGAGACAGTTTTTGCAAAAGTTAAACTTTCACCTCTCCTCATTCACAGATGGCAGGCTCTCATATAGGGAAAACATTAATTCACATGTAAAAACAAAACCTATTTGAGCTGATAAAAATCAGTAGAGATAAAAAGGTTCAGCTCATTAGATACAAGACATAAGATCAACACACAAAAATTAATTGTATTTTTACATACTAGCAGAGAACAACAACAACAACAAAAAACAGGAGTAAATTTAAGGAGGTACAAAACAACACTGAAAACTACAAAACTTACAGAAATAACTAAAATACCCCTCCCCAAAAAAATCCTTGTTCATGGATTGAAGGCTTAACATTGTTAAGACAGCAACACTCCCCAAAATGATCTACAAATTCAATGCAATCCATATCAGAATCTCAATAGCCTTTTAGACAGAAACAGGAAAGCTGATCTTAAAATTCATGTGGAATTACAAGCCAAATAACCAAAAACAATCTTAGAAAAAGTTTGAAGACTCCTTTTCCCTGATTACAAAACTTACTATAATGCTACAATAACCAAAACAGTGTGGAAGGGGTCTACAGCTAGACATCTCAACCAATGTAATAGAAAAGAGAGTCCAGAAATAGAGTCGTGCATCTTTGGTCAATTGATTTTCTACAAGGGTACCAAGACCATAAATGGGGTAAAAATAGTCCCTTCAACAAGTGGTGCTGGGACAACTGGATAGCCACACGCAAAAGAATGAAGTCAGACCCCTACCTCACACCATATACAAACATTAACTCAAAATACAACAAAGGCCTAAATGTAGGAGCTAAAACTATAAAACTATTTAAAGAAAACATAGGGGTAAATCTTCATGACCCTGGATTTGGCAGTGGTTTCCTAGATATGGTAACAGAAGCACAAGCAACAAAAGAAAAAATAGATAAATTGGACCTCATCAAAATTGAAAATTTGTGTGCTGTGTAAGACACTATCAAGATGTGAAAAGACAGCCTACAGAATGGGAGAAAGTATTTGTAAATTATATATCTGATAAGTACAGTGTCCAGAATATATAAAGGACACCTATAAACTCAACAAAAAGGCAACCCAATTTATTTATTTATTTTAAAGATTTTATTTATTTGACACAGAGAGAGAGACAGCTAGAGAGGGAACACAAGCAGGGGGAGTGGGAGAGGAAGAAGCAGGCTCCTGGCTGAGCAGGGAGCCGGATGCGGGGCTCGATCCTAGGACCCTGGGATCACGACTTGAGCCGAAGGCAGATGCTTAACGCCTGAGCCACCCAGGTGCCCCAAGGCAACCCAATTTAAAAATGAATGAAAAACTTGAATAAACATTTCACCAAAAAAGATATACAAATGGTTAACAAGTACATGAAATGATGTTCAACATCGTTAGTCATTAGGGAAATACAAATTTTTTTTTAAAGATTTTATTTATTTATTTGAGAGAGAGAGAATGAGAGAGAGAGAAAGCACATGAGAGGGGGAAGGGTCAGAGGGAGAAGCAGACTCCCTGACAAGCAGGGAGCCTGATGCGGGACTTGATCCAGGGACTCCAAGATCATGACCTGAGCTGAAGGCAGTCGCTTAACCAACTGAGCCACCCAGGCGCCCCGGGAAATACAAATTTAAACCACAGTGAGATACTACTTCACTCGCACAAGGATGGCTATTAAAAGAAAAAAGGAAAATGACAAGTATTAATGAAAATGTGGAGAAATTGGAACTCTTGGACATGGTGCAGCCACTGTGGAAAACAGTCTGGCAGTTCCCAACTAGTTACACACAGAATTACCATATGACACAGTAATTTCACTCCCACCTATATCCCAAAGAATTGAGAACAGGTATTTTTTTTTTTAAGATTTTATTTATTTATTTGAGGGAGAGCATATGCAGGGGGAGCGGCAGGCAGAGGGAGGGGACAAGCAGACTCCCCGCTGAGCAGGGAGCCTGACATGGGGCTTGATCCCAGGACCCTGGGGTCATGTCCCAAGCTGAAGGCAGACAGCCAACTGACTGAGCCAGGTGCCCCAGTATGATTCCATTTATATAAAACTCTAGAAATATGCAAATCTACAGTGACAGAAAGCAGAGCAATGTTCCCCTGGAGTAGGAGGAGTGGGGCACAAAAAACCAGGGGTGAATATTTGTTCTCTGTCTTGATTGTAGTTTCTTGCATGTGTATACTTATCAAAATGTATTAAATTGCACACTTTAAATATGTGCATTTTTTGTATGTCAATAAAACTGTTAAAAAATTAAGATCCGCGGGCGCCTGGGTGGCTCAGTTGGTTAAGCGACTGCCTTCGGCTCAGGTCATGATCCTGGAGTCCCGGGATCGAGTCCCGCATCAGGCTCCCTGCTCGGCAGGGAGTCTGCTTCTCCCTCTGCCCCTCCCCCCTCTCATGTGCTCTCTCTCATTCTCTCTCTCAAATAAATAAATAAAATCTTTAAAAAAAAAAAATTAAGATCCGGGGCGCCCAGCTGGCTCAAGTCAGGAGAGCATGCGGCTCTTGATCTCAGGATTGTGAGTTCCAGCACCACGCTGGGTGCAGAGATTACTTTAATTAATTAATTAATTAACTTTAAAAAATTAAAAACCAAGGGAGGAGGCTCTGACTCCCTTCCAAGTGCTTCGTTTGTGCTCTGCCAACTATAGCAGATGCTGAGTACAGTTGATGAGGGAGCAGAAGGCAAGCTGAGGATAAAGCACAAGTTGACACCCCTCAAACCCACCCCCCTTCCCCAGGTGGGATACGTGTGACATTCCTCAGGCACCCCTGTCTGCCCTAAAGCTAAGGGAAGGAAAAAACAAATGGAGATTATAATCCTGCAAGACATGAGTCTCCCTCAATTTACAAATGTTTTAGTGATTTACAAGAAAAAAAGCATTCATATCAATAACCTGATATGCCTTGCTAGAGGGAAAAACAACCTTGACAATAGCCAGGGCTCCAGTATCTTGTAGGTCTTCATAAAGCATATGAAAGTCCTTTTGGACACCTCCCTTTCCCTTACTTCCCCCAACTCCCAAGTATATAATCAGTCACCCCTCACAACCCCAGTGCAGCAGCTCTTTCTGCCCACAGGTCCGTCCCATTCTTTAAAAAAACCACCGTTTTGCACCAAAGACATCTAAAGAATTTTTTCTTGGTCGTGGGCTCTGAATCTCACCCCACCAACCTCACCTATATTCCAAAACTACATCACAGTACGGATCAGCGGACTGCTACCCCTTAGGGACAGTGTTCAGAGTTTGCCCTAACTTAAAGCAGAACTGGTGGGCTTTCCAGTGCCTATTGTGAGCACACAAGTCTGGAGCTAACCAGCACCTGGCCTACAGCCAGCCCAGAACTGGGCATCACAGCCAGCACGGAGCATGGGGGTGGGGTGGGAGGGCAGGAAACAGACTGTATGGCCTTTCCTCAAAGACCTTTCACCAAAGCGAGGTGACTTCATTCATTCAGCCAGTCAGGTATTAAACAAATACGTTCTGAGGACCTACGGAGTGCCAAATACTATTACTAATACTTGGGGAGAGTCCAGAGTAGGGCAGAATAGGTATCTGCTTTCATGGAGCTTACCTGTCCAGACCAGAGACACAGAAGACAAGCAAACGAGCTGTTTCCAGATCACACTGTGAAGAAAATAAAACAGGGTAATGTGACAGGCAGGGGCTGGGAAATATCCGCTTTGGTGTAGGCAGTCCAGAGACCTCTTCACAAAGATCTGAAGAAGCTGGGAAGAGTACTGCAGGCCAAGGGAACTGCGTGTGCAAAGGTCTGAGGCAGGAAAATGGTGGGCATGTTTCAGGGAAAGCAAGCCAGAGCAGATGGAGGGAAGGGAGTAAGAAAAACAGACACAGCTAAGGGGTTTGAGTTTTATTTGAACTGCAATGGGAAGCCATTGAATAGTTTTGATTTTTTAAGGCTTTTTTTGTTTTTAGTCATACTTATTGAGATACAATTTCAGATATGGTAAAATTGAGGGTTTTTTTAATGCCCAGTTCTATGTTTTGAGAAACACCTACCATCATGTAGTTAGCACCGTGATCAAGTTATAGAACAGTTCCATCACCCCCAAAAATTCTTTTGCACCTAACTCCTCCTGGCAACCACTGATTTGTTTTTTGTCTTTATATTCTCATCGTATCCAGATTATCATATGAATGGAATCATACAGTACGTAGCCTTTGGAGTCTGGCTTCTTCCACTTAGCATAACGCTTTGGCCTTTCATCATTGTTCTGTGTATCAGCAGTTTGTTTCTTTTTTATTGCTGAGTGGTAATCCATTATATGGATATACCACAATTTCCTTATCCATTCATAAATTGAGGGCCACTTGAATGGTTTCAAGTTTTGGGAGATTATGAATAAAGCGCTATTTGTGTACAGGCTTTTGTGTGAAACCGAGTTTTTGTTTCTCTTGGGCAAATACTTAGGAGTGGGATTGCTGAGCCATATGTAAAATGTATATTAAATTTTATAAAAAATTACCAGTTTTCAAAGGGGCTGCACTGTTTTACATTCTCACCAATGATGTACAAAAGTTCAAGTTGCTCCACATCCTTTCAAACCCTTGGCACTGTAAGGGTCTTTGTTGTTGTTTGTTGCTTTAACCATTTTAATAACTGCCTAGTGATACCTCATTGTGTTTAATATGCATTTCCCTACTGATGAATAATCTTGAGCATCTTTTCATTTGCTTCTTACTTGCCATATATCTTCTTCTGTGAAGTATCTTTTAATTCTTTGTCTACTTTCTAATTGGATTGTTTTATTGAGTTTTGAGAGTTCATTATGTATTCTGGATACAAGTCTTCCTATCACATGTGTTTCGTGAATCCTTTCTTCTAGATGGTGGGCTATCTTTTCATTTTCTTGAAAGTGTCTCGAAGAACAGTTTTAAATTTTGTTGAGGTGCAATTTATAAAAAAAATTATTTGTTTATTAAGATTTTATTTATTTGAGGGGCACCTTGGTGGCTCGGTTGGTTGAGTGACTGCCTTCTGCTCAGGTCATGATCCTGGAGTCCCAGCATGAGTCCCACACCGGGTTCCCTGCTCAGCAGGGAGTCTGCTTCTTCCTCTGACCCTTTCCCCTCTTGTGCTCTCTCTCTCTCAAATCTTTAAAGGGGTGCCTGGATGGCTCAGTCGTTAAGCATCTGCCTTTGGCTCAGGTCATGGTCCTGGGGTCCTGGGGTCGATCCCCGCATGGGGCTCCCTGCTCTGCAGGAGGCCTGCTTCTCCCTCTCCCACTCCCCCTGCTTGTGTTCCCTCTCTTGCTGTGTCTCTGTCAAATGAATAAATAAAATCTTTAAAAAAATAAATCTTTTTTAAAAAGATTTTAATTGATAGAGAGCAAGAGTGGGGAGGAGAGGGAGAAGCAGACTCCCCCCTTCCCCCCCCCCCGCCCACCCCCAGCTGAGTAGGAGCACAACGTGAGGCTCCATCCCAGGACCCTGCTATCATGACCTGAGCCGAAGGCAGACGCCCTAAACACCCCCCCCCTTTTTTTTTTAAGGATCATACCTCTGGTGTATTTAGGAAATCTTGCTTAACATAGTCACAGAATATTTCTCCTAAGCTTTCTTCTAGAAAACTTCTACAGCTTTTTAAGTTTTACATTTAGGAAAGGGCGGAGGTTCATTTATTTGCATATGGATTTCCAATTGTCCCAAAACCATTTGTTGAAAGACTTCTTTCTCCACTGAAGAGCGCTGCCACCCTTGTCACACTGACCAGGTGCGTGTGGCTCTAGCTCAGGATCTCTTTGAGGTCCCAGCGTTTTTGTGTGTGTCCCTTCGCCAAGGAAGGGGGGGAGGGCGGCCGGCGGGTGGCAGTCCCTCCTCTGGGCCCGCCCTTCCGGGTCGCCACACTTCTTCCCCCTCCCCAGCCCTTCTCGATCGCCAGCCTCCCACCGTGGCTGCGGGACAGGGAAGACTCCCAAGGGAGCATCCAGCTGAGCAGGCCACGTCTAGCGCGCAGCTCTCCCCGGCGCCCCCCGCAGCCACGCCCTCGCCCCAAGAGCCTGGGTTGCCAAGACAATCGCCGGCGAACGAGGACCCGGGCCGGTTTCCAGCCTGTCGTGAAGCCCGAGCGAGCTGCGCATGCGCGGTCGCCGCTGGGCCGCCTGTCACCGCCCCGCGGCCAGCCTGGGTCTTCTCTTCCTACGTCCCCGGCCTCGCCTCTTCATCCCTTTGCCGTTTCTCGAGGGTCTCGGTCGCCCGCGAAACCAGCGAGTTTACCCATGCCAGGGAGAAATGTGCTTGGCACAGGACCCAGGAGGGAGACCCGGCTTCGTGACATTATCGTACATTCTAGGGAGTTGAGGAAGAAATGAGAAGCAGTACGTAGAGCGCCTAGCACAGCGTCAGGCACATAGTAGGTGCTCAGAATGTGTCCGCCAGGGCCAGATGTATGTTTGCAAAGTGTGTGAAGAGGACCCAGATGCCTCGCAGCTCGCAGCCCCTCGCTGCGGTCAGGTTCCTTCGGCATCCTCCGGACAACCCCTCCGCCTCGCCCCTGCGCGTGCGCACACGCGCGCCCGGGCCGCTTCGCCTCCGGTCCTGTTTGGCCCACGCCGCGCGCCGTCGAGGGCTCGGTGCGTTGCCATAGAGACCCATGAGTGCTGAGGGGCGAGCGGCCCAGACGCCGGGCTGCAGGGGGCCAAGAGCACGATGTCTTTCCGCGACCTCCGCAGTAAGGCCGCCTTGCGCGCTGTCCCCTGCGGATCCGCGGCCCGAGTCCCCCCGCACGGGCCTGTGCGGCTCCGGGGCGTCCCTGGCCGCTGCCGCCCCCCAGGCCGAGCGCCCCTGCCCCTTGTCAGCACTCCGACCCGGCGGGAGGTCCTGTGTGTGCCCCTGGCCGCGTGTGGTTAGGCGGCTGAGGAACCGAAGTGTTAATTTTGTCTGATTTTAGATGACTTGTATGAACACATGGGGCTGCTTGCTACCGGGTTGGAAAACGCTGAGACCGCTTTTGAGTTGGGTTAGGTGAAAAGCTCAGAAAAACGAACAAAACCGAGGAGGGGACTAGTGAATGATAATTGCGGGTGGCATTTTTTGAGTTCTTACGATCTGCCGGGGAGTTCCTGTTGAATGGGTGTGCATCATTTCATTGACTCCTCTGAACTACCGTGTGTTCTGTATTCATAGAGCAGGAACCGGGCAGGGAGGTCAGGGAACTCGGCCCAAGGACACAGGCGGTGGGAGCTGGTGCGGGAGTTTGCATTTGGTTTATCTGACTTCCAAAGCCTCATCCTTCCTAAAGGGACTGTCGAGAAGGGAACCCAAGTGCCTTTGTTAGGAGAGTGGGGAGTGGAACGGGGATAAGCGAATTAGTTCCTACTCCTTTGGGGGCACCTGTTAACACGCCAGGCGTTTTATATTCAGTATGTGATTTTCGTCCTCACGTGTACAGTGAGGTGGGTAGTGCGATCCTTACATGAAATACTTGGAGGCACAGAGAGGTCAAGTAGCTTACTTTAAGTCACGCAGCTAAAACTGAGTGGAAAGCACGGTTGGAGCCGGGGGACTGTGTGAGTCAAAATCCTTTCTTTTTATGAGCAGTCATTTTCTGAATCTGAAGCGGTTTGGCTAACTGGCTCCACCTGCACAGGTGTAGCAGGTGATTGTCAATTCGGTGTGATCTGGGGCGCGATCTTTACTGCCAGTTTCCTAACGAATTGCTGGACATTGCACCGTTAACGATTACTCCTTTTAGTTAGTAATCGCTCTTTTTCTACTATGTAAATATAGGGGACACTATATAGTAGCACCATAGTGTGAAATATGCCCTCTGGGATTTGAGGGTTTGTGGCGACTGTGTGTTGCAGAGACAGGTTTCTCCTCCTTCGCAGGCTGAGGCCAGCATTCTGCTAGGGGACACTAAATGCAGTTGTGCTGAAAGGAAGGTGTGAGAAAGGGATTTCTGAACGTTTTGACCTTATATGAATGCCATACATTTGTGCAGTTTATGATAGGAATTGTAGTCAGATTGTCCCCATTTTGCAGATTTAACAGAACTTTACTACGTAATGGGAAGAAGTACGGAGGCAATGCCTGGCTGTGTGGTGGGAAGAATTCTGTTTTATTGATCATCATTCTGTTCACATTTCCCAGAAAACAGTGACAAGGGCCCTCTGTGCCCTTGCTCTTTCTTTTGCCCGTACCTTCTGTTGCCTGGTGAGATCTAACCTAACCTCCGGTGCCCAGGTAGCTTTTTTGTGAATGTTGTTGAGATATTTTGAACCTTCAGGAAGAGCAAGGACAGGCATTACAAATACAGCCCAGAAGCGCACCAAACGTAGATCTTGGCATGTTGTGGAAACGCAAAAAACGTTTGTTGTGTTCATTTTCTCGTTTTGCTTAAAGCGTAGTGACCACTACCTCTGGTTTAGTATTAGTATTGTGTCTTGTTCTGGTTTATAAAAAATCTAAATATTGCTGTATAGTTCAACCAGTCTCTTTAAGGTTTCTTTAAATACAATGCAGTTGGGACACCTGCGTGGCTCAGTTGGTTAAGGTTTGCCTTTGGCTCTTGTCATGATCCCAGGGTTCTGAGAATGAGCCCCGCATTGGGTTCCCTGCTTCTCCCTCTCCCTCTGCCCCTCACTCTCTGTCTCTCAAATAAATAAATAAAATCTTAAAAAAAAAAGATTAACAAGCCAACTCCAGAATAACTCAGAGAGGTGAACTTCGCCCTACAACTATCACCCCTAAACGTAACCACTGTTAACATTTAACATATATATATATATATATTTTTAAAGATTTTATTTATATATTTGAGACAGAGAGAATGAGAGACAGAGCATGAGAGGGGGGAGGGTCAGAGGGAGAAGCAGACTCCCCGCTGAGCAGGGAGCCCGATGCAGGACTCGATCCTGGCACTGCAGGATCATGACCTGAGCCGAAGGCAGTCGCTTAACCAACTGAGCCACCCAGGCGCCCCTAACATATATATTTTTTAAATATTTATTTGAGAAAGATAAAGCACGCACGTGCACTTGTACATGAGCAGGGTGTCTGGGCAGAGAGAGGGAGAGAAGCAGACTCCCTGCTAAGTGTGGAGCCCATGCAGGGCTCGATCTCTTCACCCTGAGATCATGACCTGAACCAAAATCAAGAGTCAGAAGCTTAACCGACTGAGCCACCCAGGCGCCCCAACATATTTTTTCTTTATGACATTTTATAAAACCAGGTATTTCTCAATTTGAGTGGTAAAGAGAAAGATATCCAAGAGAGAAATGACGTATCAAAGAGAGAAATTCTATTCACAGCCAATCCCTAAACCCTATTATAATGTACAGCTTCCACTTTTTCCTCACATTGAACTTAAATGTTTTTCAGGAAGCAGATTATGTATTTTAACTTTTTTTTTTTTTTTAAGATTTTATTTATTTATTTGACAGAGAGAGACACAGTGAGAGCAGGATCACAAGCAGGGGGAGAGGGAGAAACAGGCTTCCCGCGGAGCAGGGAGCCTGACACGGGGCTCTATCCCAGGACCCTGGGATCATGACCTGAGCCGAAGGCAGACGCTTAACGACTGAGGCACCCAGGCGCCCCTGTATTTTAACTTTCATGTCCTTTTTACTTTCCCTCTTAGAGACTTGATAAATAGTCCCTGAAACTGTTAATACGTTGGGAATAAAAAAGGAAATCAAGGAAAGTATCTAAGTAAATAAGTAGTTGCTCTTTGATGGGGAACTGACTGAACTGTATTTTACCTTTGGACAGATTTTACAGAGATGATGAGAGCCTTGGGATACCCTCGCCATATCTCTGTGGAAAACTTCCGCACACCAAATTTTGGACTTGTGTCTGAAGTGCTGCTTTGGCTTGTGAAACGGTTAGAAATGTACTTTATTAAGATCTAAGAATGAGTGCTATATTTTATTCAATAGCCACCTTTTGAAACTGGATATTGTGATGAAGCAAAGGGAAGAATTCAATAAATTTTGAGTTTGACAGACTTAGTTGTAACCTGTTAAAAATCCGTTGAGTCTGAAGAGCGCTGTGGAGAGGAGATATACCAGGCAATGGTAAAAGGAGATTTCTCAGTTAGAAGCTGACACTGGGCACTGGTCCAAGCTCCTCTTCATGCTCTCACTTTGATCAGGGAGTGACAGGGATCTGTCCACACACTCTAATGACTATACTGAAGTAGAAATCATTTAGATTCAGATTTTAATTCGTGTGAAAAACCTAATATGATTCAGGGTTGGGGAACTTTTTTGAGATCATAAATATTATAGGTGTTGCAGGCTACATAAGATCGTTGTTGCATATTCTTTCATGTGTTTTGTTTGTGATAATGCTTTAAAAATGTAAAAACCCTTCTTAGCATACAGTCTGTACAGAAAGAGACCAAGGGCTGCAGTCTGCTGACCCCTGGTGGGTCATCAGTAACTCGAAGAACTCCAATAACTCTGCTGCTTCTCAAGCTAACTAGTTAGCCCTGGGTCAAGGGCTGTCAGCCAGAGTAATAGTTCTATTTTAATTAAACTTTGAGGTCTGAGATTTAATTTTGTAAGCTGAGCCCCAAATTTGATTTTTGAAATCACTTAAATCTGTTCTTAGGTGAGGATTCACTCCCTTGGGTGCATTTTATGCTGCTTTTGAAGTCTCTCTTAATCTTACTACCTTAGCCGGGACTCAGAGAGCTTGCTGTTACAGATCCTCTCAGCTGCCTTTCTCTTTTGTGAACTTTGTACTTAATTAACTTGTCTTCTCTCTTTCTCTGAAAGGTATGAACCTCAGACCGACATCCCTTCCGATGTTGAGACTGAACAAGACCGAGTTTTCTTCATTAAGGCAATTGCCCAGTTCCTGGTTAGTTGACATTTATTTGCTGGAATTTTAATATTAAGTACATTGCAGATGAGTCCCAGCTGGGGCTGTTTTCACGGTGTCTAAGCCCATCTGGTCACCAGGCTCCTGTGGAGGCATTTCGCCAGCACAGGTTTTTGGGTTTTTGTTTTTAATTCATTATTTTTTAAGAATTCTATTTAGTTGGGGCGCCTGGGTGGCTCAGTCGTTAAGCGTCTGCCTTTGGCTCGGGTTATGATCCCAGGGTCCTGAGATCGAGCCCCACATCGGGCTCCCTGCCCCACGGGAAGCCTGCTTCTCCCTCTCTCCCTCCCCCTGCTTCTCTGTTCCCTCTCTCGCTGTATCTCTCTGTCAAATAAATAAATAAAATCTTTAAAAAAAAAAAGAATTCTATTTAGTTAGTTTAGAATACATAATATACATCATGGTTCAAAGTTTTTTCTTAATTAAGAAGCAGTATAGAGTAAAATGACTTTTTATCCTGTCTGCTGTTGACCCAGTTCATCCCCATTTCCATCCTCCAGAGTTTTTTACACATAGATAAGCAAACACAGTATACATTCTGTCCCCTTCCTTTTGCACAAATGGTGGCGTACGGTACACCACTGCTTAGAATCTTGCTTTCTTCACTTAATGGTACGTTTTGGAGAACTTTCCAAATACATATCCAGTTTCCTCATTCTGTCTTATACCTGAGTAGTATTGCTTTCATGAGTATACCATAATTTATGTAATTTATATAGGTAGGCTTTAGATTGTAACTTTTGCTCTTTGAAACTATGCTGTAGTGAATAACCTATACGTATCACTTTGTGACCGTATCCCTAGGGTAAGTTCTTAGGATTGGAATTGCTGCGTCAAAGATGGGTGGATTTCTAATTTTATTGTCATTTACCAAATAGCTCTCCATCAAGATTGTATAAGTTTAGACACCGACTTGCAGTGCTTGAGTCACTTGGAAGTTTGACTCAATACAATCAGGTTATTGCAAATTACTTACATGGGTTTCGATTTAGATTTTACATGGAAAGGGCCTTACACTATTTTTTTTTTGGTCTGAAAATAGGCCACCAAGGCACATATAAAACTCAATACTAAGAAGCTTTATCAGGCAGATGGGTATGCAGTGAAAGAGCTTTTGAAGATCACCTCTGTCCTTTATAACGCCATGAAGACCAAAGGGATGGAGGGCTCTAAGATAGGAGAGGAGGACATCAGCAAATTCAAGTTTGATCTTGGCTCAAAGGTAAGGACAATGAAAGGCTCCCAGTGTGGGACAGTATGTGTATTTCTTAAACTCTGAAATGGAACATGTCAGATACTCATGTCATCGCTTCTTTCCTTACTCCTTGACTGAGAGCAGTTTGTCAATTCTGTGCTCATCAGCATTTGGATACAAAAAGAAGTCACAGTAAATTAATCCAACTACTTACCAAAAGCCCACTATATGCCAGGCTCAGTTCAGATGCTGGGGATACAGATGTGAACAGCAAGGACAGAAATCCTCTGTTCCTATGGCTCAGTGGGGGAGTCAGACTAAACCACAAAGCAGAAGGAATGACAGGTCAGAGGTGATCAGGGTGTGGGGAATGGTAAAGCAGGGCTGGGGCAGGTATCTTCAGCAGGGAGATGGGATGGGTGACGTCTTCAGCAGAGATCCGAAGGAGGGAAGGAGCAAGCCGTGCAGTGGAAGGGGAAAGGTAATCCTTGATAAAAGTGTGCTTAGTGTGTTTGAGGAAATGGGGCATTCGAGGAGAGCGTGAGAACTCGGAGGGGGCGGTGACAGACCCCGCCCTGTGGTCCCTGCACAACCACTGTAAAGAGGTTGACTTTGAGGTGGAAAATCATTGTGTTTTGAGCAGAGAAGTACATGATTTGAAACTTCATATTAAAAGGATCCCTCTGGCTGCTGGGTTGAGATCAGACTGAAGGGGGGGTGAGGGTGCAAGCAGACCTGTTAGAAAGCAAGAGATGACAGTGACTTTGAACAGAGTGGTTGGTGATGTCAGGAGCTCAGCTGAGATGGGAGAGAGCCGAGCTGCCACGCATCAGAGGACTTGATGAAAGCAGCAAGCCAAAAATGAAAGTTAAGTCTGTAATCACTTACTGTGATGGTTTGGTCAAGGGGTTAAAAGCAGAGGAAGCGTCACCTCTCCCTCCCGCCACGCTGTTCCTTTTTCTCCCAGGAGATGGCACACCCTTCAAGGGGTTGTCTCCCAAGGGAGCTCTGAACAAAAGCCTCCAACAGTTTTATGCACCCTGAGGTAGGGGAGGACTAGGAGTGGAAGAGTGTCCGCAGGTTTTCTCCCCAGCTCCCCCACAAGGAGGCCATGGCAGAGGCCCTGAAGAGGACCTCAGCCCGCCATGAAGAGACCTGGGAGTGAAGGCCCCGGGGCTAGGAATGCACATGATGAATGCGGGGGTCAGAGGCCCTGAGTCCTTGACCGCCAGTCCCTTCAGAGCCTGCAGTGTCTTGCTGAGCCTGGGCTCAGGTCACCCCCATCAGGCCTGCTGGAGAAAGCCTTTGTGATCACCTGTGGTCAGGCCGGGGAAATCACACCTAGGTTTTTAATCAGGATCCAGATTCCTCAGTGGAAAGAAGTGGCCAGGAGTTAGAACCTAATTTGAATGTGGATCTTGTGGAGTTGGATGTGGGTTGAGAGAAAACGGACCATGCAAGGAAGATCCTACAGCCACACTGTCTACTAGAACTTTCTGTGATGATGGGTGTGTTCTCTATCCATGCCATACTGTGGCAGCCACTAGCCACATGTAGCTAGCACCACCGAATAATTTTATTTAAATTTTATTTAAATTTAAATAATTTATACTGTATGGTGACTAACGTAACATAATAAAATAAAATAAATTTAAATAACATTGAAATGACCACGTGTGGCAAGTCCACACTGTTTTAGCCATCATAGCTCTGAAGTTTTTGGTCTGAGCACCTGCAGGGGTGAAGTTGCCTTTACTGAAATGGAGGGGAGTGTGAGAGGAGCGGGCCTGGTGGGAAAGGTGGGGAGTTTGGGTTGGAACACGTTCAGTATGAGGTGTCCGGCCTCTGGTCGTAGCAGGTGTTACAGCCAGGAGCTTAGGAGGGAGTGTGAGTGGAGAAGAGTTTAGGGGACTGAACTCTGATGGCCTCCAGGGCTGGGAAGCAGGGGAGATGATGAGACTCCTGCAAAGGAAATGGGACGTTTGCTGCTATGAGGTGGTTTGGGGAGCGGGGAGCTGGAGCTGGAAGGAGCAGAACCCTGGAGGACTAAGGGAAGGGGAAGAAAGTCAGCAGCTGTGAATGCAGAGGGAGACATGCTACTGGTGGTTTGGGAGTAAAAGCAAGGTGGGATTTGGAGAGAGGAAGAGTGAACAGAGCAAGGAAATGTTTGGGTTCTCTGGAGAAGTTACCATATGCAAGGAAGTGGGGGTGACCTGCGCACCCTAAGGAAGAAGCTTGTGCTGCACGCTAGAGGCCGCCGTCTTCGCAGCAGCCGCCACCCTTGGGGGAGCCGGGTACTGCCGTGGGACTGTGTGCTGGTTAACTCACGGGAGCCTCAGCAGCCCTGCGCTGTGCCGTCCAGAGGCGGAGAGCGGGTT
>NC_058407.1:140062710-140094693 GCF_002201575.2 Neomonachus schauinslandi
GGAAGCCTGCTTCTCCCTCTCATGCTCCCCCTGCTTGTGTTCCCTCTCTCGCTGTATCTCTCTGTCAAATAAATAAATAAAATCTTTAAAAAAACAAAAACCAAAAAACCTGTCACTGAAGTTTCTGGTTTTGATATTTTCCCTCCAGATTGCAGATTTGAAAGCAGCCAGGCAGCTTGCTTCTGAAATCACCTCCAAAGGAGCATCTCTGTATGACCTGCTGGGCAAGGAGGTAGAGTTGAGGGTGAGCCATGTTCAAATACTTAAATACTTCCCCGGCTAAGCATTTTTCAAGGTTTTCTTTCCGATTCTGCTTTCTCCTGGCCTTCTCATTTCGTCACACTATATCTGATTAAATGAGATAATCTGCAGGGTGGTAATAGCATTAGCTGCTAGTCCTGCTTCTAGTGGCCCTGGTCTGTTCTTAATAGCTTTAACTTCTAGTTCAGGAATGGCAATTATGTAGCATGTTGCTGGAACTTTCCTCCTTGTGCCCATGGCAGACTTTCCTGGTCATGGTGTTTTTCCTGGGGAACTCAGCATTCCTGTCTACAAAGTGCTCTTCTGGGGCGCCTGGGTGGCTCAGTTGGTTAAGCGACTGCCTTCGGCTCAGGTCATGATTCTGGAGTCCCGGGATCGAGTCCCATATCGGGCTCCTTGCTCAGCAGGGGGTCTGCTTCTCCCTCTGACCCTCCCCCCGTCATGTGCTCTCTCTCTCTCATTCTCTCTCTCAAATAAATAAATAAAATCTTAAAAAAAAAAAAAAAAGTGCTCTTCTGAGCCCCTGGTTCCCAAACCTTCCTCCCACGTGGAATCCTGTGGGGACCTGTAAAAACTACTGATACCTGGCTTCCATGCTGATGTCACTGGTTTGGAGTAGACCTGGGCATTGGAGTGATTCTAATGTGCAGCAGAGGTGGACAGCCCAACGAGGGCTGTCACTATTCCTCAGCTGAAGTTGGTGTCACTGTTAAAATTTATTTGCAATCCTTGTTCTAGCCAATGCCAACTAAGAAGAATGCTTCATCTACTATGTTTACCGAGCTGTTTAATAAGAGTATGGCTCCTAAAACCCCTATAGAGCTCCTGTAGTCCTTTTAAATCACCTCATGTCTAGGTTGTCCCCCATACCAGTGAATCAGAATGTCTGGGGGTGAGAGCCAGGCATCCAGCCTTTTTTTTTCCCCCCTAAGATTTATTTATTTATTTGAGAGAGAGAGATGCGCAAGCAGGAGGGTCAGAGGGAGAGGGAGAGAGAATATCAAGCAGACTCCACGCTGAGTGTAGAGCCCAATGTGAGGCTTGATTTCACAACCCTGAGATCATGACCTGAGCTGAAACCAAGAGTTGGTCGCTTAACCAACTGCACGCCCGAGGCACCCTCCAGGCGTTGAGCTTTTAAGGATCTCCAAGTGATTCTAATGTGCGGCAGAGTTTGGGACCCACTGGTTTAAGAAGAAATGGAGTACTGTTTAATTCTTACCTGTAAGGATTTATGGCATTTGAAGCATACATGCTCACTTCTAGTGTTTTTAAATTAAATGCACTTAATTCGTTTTATTGCAGTCAGGTATGTCGGCCATGACCTCTCTCTCACTGCCTGGCCTGTGTTCTGGCATCACTGCTGTAGTGTAATGGTATTTTTCCTCTGGCTTTTCATTTCTGCCCCAGGAGCAGACTGGAAGCAGGGGACTGGAGTGCCAGCTCACCATCATTGATATA
Organism: Neomonachus schauinslandi; assembly: GCF_002201575.2. Lineage (NCBI taxonomy): Eukaryota > Metazoa > Chordata > Mammalia > Carnivora > Phocidae > Neomonachus > Neomonachus schauinslandi. The sequence goes on from NC_058407.1 coordinate 140,064,433, forward strand.
TTAACCTAGCGATCGCCACCTGGTAAAGGGCAGTTGACAGAACAAAACTGCCACTCCTATCTAATAGCTAATTTAGATAACTAACAAGGCAGCTCCAGGATTTCTGTGTTTTCTCTTTATAGTGCTGTTTGTGCCCGTGTCTACACACATGTCTAGCAGACCTGGAGACAGACCTATCAAGAGCTGGTTACTTGATAATTGCCACAGAGTGGCTTCATTGTGAGACTTCAGCCAGGATTCCACTGGGGACTCTTGGCACCATCCTGTAATGAATTGAAAGAATCCGTGGCCGAAGTGTTGCCATGGGAGCCAACTACTCAAATTCTGTATACAGCTGTGATCTGAGGAAGATTCTCTATCCAGTATTGGTTTTTCATACACTCAACAAACATTTCTTGAGGACTAGCTCCAACCACAGACAGGCAAGGCACTGTGCTCTGTGTAGGTCATGATCCCTGCCCTCCATAGTTTTCTACCAGTGCTGAAATAAAGGAAGCCCGAGACAGTTTGGGAAAGTGCTGCAGGAACCTCATAACTGCATTGGTGTTGAAATCCCATGTCTCAGAAGTTCCTAGCACTGGTGTGATAGGCACAAATGCCTCCCTTGATTGGTTAATGGTTAATGCTAGGGGCAGGGCCAAGGTGACTCCTCTCATTGGTTACAGTTGGCAGTGAAAGGCAACTTAGAGGAAATTAATCATAGGAAAGATGATAGGGGCTGGGAGGGGTTTCAGACAGCAGGTTGAGCTGCACTTGGTTTCGGGTTCACCTGAACGAATGTAGGTAAAGAAGCAAATTTGGGAGAAAAGATGACGGGGGTAAGCTCAGTTTTGCCCCTTATGTTGTGGGAATGTGGGGCCTGTAGCTGGGGAAGGCCCAGGGCACCAGAGGGAGGCCAAGTTGGTGGTAGGATTACCAACTGAGGCCTGGCTGGCTCAGTTGGTGGAGCATATGACTCTTGATCATGGGTTGTGAGTTCAGGCCCCACGTTGGGTGTAGAGAATACTTAAAAAAAAGAAAGACGTTTGGAAGAGGGGCTGGAAGAAGTGGTTTTGCATCAGAGATCCACCGTGTAATGGAACTTTCGAGAACTAGTCTATAAGCCATATCCAGATTTGGGGACTGGTTTTGAGAATATCTTTTCTGAAAGTACATGTAATTTCATTTCATTGTTTCTCATAGGAACTGAGAACAGAAGCAATTGCCAGACCTCTGGAAATAAATGAGACAGAAAAAGTGATGAGAATTGCAATAAAAGATATTTTGGTAAGATTTATTTGCTTTTATTTAATGTTTTTGTGCCTAGGACTTGAAAATACTGATTTATTCCCTGCCTTCTTAAGACAGAACAATCCTGGGCGCCTGGGTGGCTCAGTTGGTTAAGCGACTGCCTTCGGCTCAGGTCATGATCCTGGAGTCCCGGGATCGAGTCCCGCGTCAGGCTCCCTGCTCAGCAGGGAGTCTGCCTCTCTCTCTGACCCTCCCCCCTCTCATGCTCTCTATCTCATTCTCTCTCTCAAATAAATAAAAAAAAAAAGAAAAAAAAAAAAGAACAATCCTAGGCCTAGTGACAGAGAAGGTATATGATCATGGGGAAATGGAAGATGCAGAAGACATTCTAGGATACCTAGGTTACTTACTTTTATTTTTTTCCCTTTGTTATAAGTATGAACAACTTCTCCCTAAAAATTTGTCAGTTTTAATAATTTAATAATTTGCGGGCGCCTGGGTGGCTCAGTTGGTTAAGCGACTGCTTTCGGCTCAGGTCATGATCCTGGAGTCCCGGGATCGAGTCCCGCATCGGGCTCCCTGCTCGGCGGAGAGCCTGCTTCTCCCTCCGACCCTCCCCCCTCTCATGTGCTCTCTCTCTCTCTCTCTCTCTCATTCTCTCTGGCTCAAATAAATAAATAAAATCTTTAAAAAAAAAAAAAAAAAATAATTTAATAATTTGCTTAAATTCTTCAGTACTTTTCATAAGTAATGCTCTATTTAATGGACTCTTCACACTTTAACAACTTCCTCACTGCTGGGCATTTAAGTGATTTTCAGAGTTTGTTTTTTGTTTTTTGGGGTTTTTTGGTGCTGAAACCTGGGCACAGAGATTTCTCTCTCTCTGTCAAGATTTATTTCAGAGAGAGCATATGAGCTGGGGGAGGGACAGAGGGAGAGGGACAGGGAGAGAGAATCTCAGGCAGACTCCTCGCTGAGAGCAGACCCTGATGCCGAGCTCGACCTGAGCTGAAACCAAGAGTCGGACACTTTAACCAACTGCGACACCCAGGTGCCCCTGGGCACAGAGATTTCTAACTAGTGCTGTGATGAACAGAGTGCCATCCTTTATTGCTTACCCACAATCAATTATTTGCTCATCTCATCTGACACATTCATTTGGAGGGCAGTAGTGAGGGAGACTCCAGACTCACACTGCTTATGTTTGAATCCCACTGTGTGATCTTAGGCAAGTTACTTAACCTCCCTGTGCCTCACTTTCTTCAACTGTAAAATGGGGAGAATGGCAGTGTCTGCCCCATAGGGTCCTTATGTACATTCATTATGACAGTGCATGTTGTACATAGTCTCTGGCACATGGTAGGTATTCAGTCGTTATTAGGGATTCATTTTATTCAGTAGACACAGACAGGAGAGCCTTATGTAAAGTAGGAGTAGCATAAAACAAGGATTTGCTGAGAGTTGTAAATTCTAAGATGGATAGGTTTTTATAATATCCTTGTCATAAAACAGTACTACTCCCTGGGCGACCCAGCACCAGGGTTCAGCCTCAGCAGGTGAGGAGGGCAGGGCAGCTGAGATGGGAGGTCTGTTACATACAGGCAGACTGATCACATAGGTAAATATGTTAAAGATAACGGAAGCGAAGTTTCTCACTGTTGGAAAAGAGAGTTGCAGATATGAAAAAGAAACTTAGAATGAACCCTGAAATTGGAGGTGATGGTTAAATGCATGGTTTTCATTGGATAGAGAGGTAGGTAGGTAGCTAGCTAGCTCTAGGAATACTTCTGCTGTGCATGCATGTTTTCATACATGAGTGTATGTCATATATTTATGTACATGCGCATGTACACCCACATACACATTCATACATTTCCTAGCTCTGAGCACACCTAGCACCCAGATCTTGGCTTCTAAATGGCATTCTCCACTAAAAGGAACCAGGACTCTTGGGGAGAAGTGTCTGAGTCCAGAGCTGGGACAGGAAAGTACAAGATCCTCTTGGGCTGGAGAGCAAGGAAATGCCCAGAGAATGAAAGGGGTCTGTCAAAATCCCTTGCAAAACAGATGCCAGCCTGAGTGGGCTTCCCCTGGTCAAACCAGGGACAGTTACGCTTCAAAATAAATAAATTAGTGTAATGGGTTATAGACCATTGAATGAAATGGGAGACCATGAGTTCTTACTGAAATAAAAGTGAACATACTGAAAGCTGGTGAAGAGAAGGTATGTCACATAGTTTCAAAGTAGCTCCGCCCAAAAGTACTTAGTAATTACAAAGGAGAAAAGAGTGACTTCACATGAGAATCCTGGCAGACAACCGCTTAATCAGGTGATTAATTATTGAATGCCAGGGTGAACTCCGCCTGATGTTACAGACTCCACAGGGACAAGTGGGGAAATCTGAGCGGGTCTGAGGAGTAGATTGTTGATAGTGCATCTGTGTTTATTTCATGTTTCAGTGATTGTGTCATGGTTGTGAAGGAGAGAGTCCTTATTCATAGAAAATAAACACAAATATTTAGAGGTGATGGGACCTCAGATGAGCAACCCACTCTGACCTAAGTTAGGGAAAAAATGCTTTATGTTCTAATCCAGCTGTTTGTAAGTTTGTGATTGTTTTTCAATTTAAAACTCTTTTATCTGCTGATGCTCTTGTGCTTTTCAGTGTTCTGGCTGGATCAAGTTAACATGGCATGAATGTGTCTTTAGCACTAAGTATATATTAGAATAGTGAAATGAGGGCACCATTCATTTCTTGGTGACTCCCTGTATGTATGTATGTATGCATGCATGCATGCATGTATTATTTATTTATTATTTCCCCTTTTTTAAAAGATTAGTTTTGCGAGAGAGGGAGAGTGCGCGTGCAGAGGGAGAAGCAGACCCGCCTTTGAGCAGGGAGCCCAATGAGGGACTTGATCCCAGGACCTTGACATCATGACCTGAGCCGAAGGCAGATGCTTAATTGACTGAGCCACCCGGGAGCCCTATTATTTCCTTTTTTTTTTTTTTTTTGAAATATAGCTGACACACAATGTTACATTAGTTTCAGGTGTACAACATAGTTGGTGAACACCTTTTAATATATCTGTTGTTGCAAAATCTCTGTGATATTTGATAATTCTAAAAACAAAACCAAAGCAACAGTATGGATACTTAAAAGGGGTTATGATATATAGGCCATTTGTTTCAGAAAGCTAGGGAAAATTGTGTTTATCACACTGATAATTGTTTTTTAACTTTTTTTTTTTTTTTAAAGATTATCTATTAGAGCGTGTGGGCTCATGCATGCATTGGGGAGAGGCAAAGCGAGAGAGACTCTCAAGCAGACTCCCTGCTGAGCACAGAGCCCAACTCGGGGCTTGATCCCACGACCCCAAGATCATGACCTGAGCGAAAACCAAGAGTCAGACGCTTAACCGACTGAGCCACCCAGGCGCCCCACTGATATTTCATATTGAGGAGCACATACCTTTAACAAATTGCTTTTATTTTTGAAGTCAGATAAATTCACTAGGTTTAATCTGACTTGTTCAGAGAAATAGTTGCCATCAACGTGAGTTGTTTGTTCAGAAACTCACCTTGTCTTCCTGTGAGAGTAAACTCATGTCTCATGTGGGGTTTTTAAAGCACTTGTAGCAAATGGATAGTGATAAGATTATTTTCATGATAACATCTTGGAAATGATTAGTGTACTTAGTTGAAAAAAACTCAACCATAAATAAACAATGGAAGTGGTTGCTTCCAAATATACACTGTCTTTGACTGTCACAGAGAGTGTCTGGGCTCCTTCGATGATTTTTTTGTGGACCCCATAGCGTCTCAGAGACCTGTAGGTAAACCGTCACTGAGCCTTCGTGGGGCATGACACCTTGTGCCAAAGTACTGGTGGGGAGAACCTATGTCAGGCATCAGGAGCTGAGTTGGGACGTCAGAACTTGGAAGGCAGTCACACACTCAGCTGGCTCCGTTCCAAAAAAAAAAAAAGGCAAATCACCACTGAGCCACAGGCCCGACCTGGCCAGCTTTCCAGACAAGACAAGTGTGAAGACCGTGCGTTCATTCTGATTACCCCTTGTCAGATGAACGTGCTCTTGTGGGGGTTTTGTCCATGATCTTTCTTCCCCTTCACTTTCTTTCTCTGCCCCTGCTGCACAGGCTCCCTCCAAAAGCTGGGTGCACTAACGGAGCCCTTTGCTCGCTGACTTCACAGAATGGTTTCTCTGCTTTAGTCCGTAGTTGTACTTGCCAATGGGAGGGAAAAGCACCTTCTCTCTCAGTCCCAGCAGGCAGTGGAAGAGGGCTGGGACCGCCTAATACTTCTTTTTGTCCCCTTCTAAATAAAGCCATACGTATGGGTGCGTATATTCTGTGAGGCAGATATTTGTAACTAGGGGAGTGAGCTGAACAATACGAATAAAGGCAGACTGACCATCGAGAGTGTTATGGAAGCAGTGTGAGCGAGTGAGCTGCACAAGAGGTCTGGGCCTGCTCCCCTCTGCTCAGGACACTGTTCTTTCCATCTTCATTTGTTTTCCTGGGCACAAACACCCTCTTCTCATGGAAAAAGGATGATCATTTTTTCTGGGCCTATGTGACCTCCCATCTGGAAATAGTTGGCTAACTGAGTGATGGCTTGGGGGAGGGTTTGCTCTGTGCGTCTACTTTTGCTTTTATGTAGCATGATGTCGCTGTGCCTGAGGAGCTGTGGAATTCCTCTCTTCCGAGAGTCAGGTGGGAGTTCCTTACTGGCACATTGTCTCATTCATTTCCTGTTCAATGCAGGCGCAGGTGCAGAAGACTAAAGATCTGCTCAATAACGTGGCCTCTGACGAAGCTAATTTAGAAGCCAAAATTGAGAAGAGGAAATTAGAACTGGAACGAAATCAGAAGCGGCTCCAGACTCTGCAGAGTGTCAGGTAGATCCGAACACCTGAAGAGTGGGTAGAAAGTTGTCTTCAGAAGTTCAAGCAGGGTGAGGACATGTGGTCAGTGGTGGTAGCCTCTCAGGTGTAAGGCCATCTGGACTGAAAGTGCGCGGGCCACGCGCATTCTAACAAATGCTCTGCCAAACTCATTGTCTTTTGTTTTTTTCAAACTCATTGTCTTTACTGCTTTCAGTATGCTTGGGAAACTGCTCAATTCTCAAACCTCCCTTCAGGCTTTTATAGCTTCTTGGAATGCAGGGCAGAGTAAGTGAATCCAGATGGTGAAAGTTATGCAAGGCTTGAGGTGGAAACAGAAGCATACTCCCATTTCTTGGTTTGAGTAGATTTTAGATCTTCATAATTTTTCACCAGTAATTCATCTTTCTTTTGACTTTCCCTCTCTGAAAGTACCTTTTTCCAGGGAATATGAATGGATAATGGTGGTGCACAATACCTTCCGTCTTCAGAGCCTTTCAAGTGGGTTCCTCACATTTTCTTGGAACTGTTCTCTCCGTTGTACACCCTCCTTCTCTTGCTCCGTCTCTTTGTCATTTTTTCTCCTGCACCACTACTCATCCTTTTCATTCTCCCTTTATTTTTCTCTCTCCACTCCATCTGTGTAGCTGCCGCATCTGTCTAAATGTCGTACTTTTTGGAGATACTGGTGACTGGGCCACACCCTGGCTACTGTCCTGACATCTGTGGGAAGGAGGCCCTGGGGACATGAGTAACCCAGGGAGCACCAGCCACAGGCAGGCCCACGACCCTTCCACCTTTGGAATCTGGGCCACCTGATAAATGTGTCTCATTAAACAATTCTGCCTCTTGGGCATAAATTCATTTTTGTTAAGCTTCATGGCCTTTCAATAGAAAAGTTTCTGTGTTTTGCTCTAGTCCCAAAGATTTTTTTATTATTTCTGAGTGTATCTGTTTATATTTTTAAAAGAAGAGTGTTTTCCCTTTAAGATCAAAAATAAGAGAAAAGAATAGATTCAGCAAACCAGTTGAAACAGGTTTTTGTGTTATGGTTTTGGTTTTAGATTTTATATTGTTAAAAACTTAGATTTAGGGGCACATGGGTGGCTCAGTCAGTTAAGCATTGGACTCTTGGTTTCAGCTCAGGTCATGATCTCAGAGTCATGAGATAGAGCCAGCCCCACATCAGGCTCCCCACTCAGCAGGAGTCTGCTTAAGGATTCTCTCTCCTCCTCTCCTTCTGCCCCTCCCTGTGCGCACTCTCTCAAAAAATAATAATAATAATAAAGTCTTTTAAAAAAATTTAGCTTTAATTTGTAGCAACCTATGTTTCCCTTTTTTGGGGACTGAATACATTTTGGAGCATTCAGACAGCAGAATATTATGCTCAACTAAGATAATGCATATATTTAACTTCTTGATTTTGTGAGGTGTATATGATGCATGATTACTTTTTAAGTCTTTATTAAAATCCAGGGCATGTTGAGTAAGAAAAAAAGACTGCAGAACTTCATTGAAGGTAATATACTTAATGATGCTTAAAAATACATTCCTATATGTGTCCATGCATAGAAAGTCTGGAAGGATGCTTATCAAATATTAAGTGCTTATATATGGTGATAGGATTATGAGTAATTTTTTTTAAAGATTATTTGAGAGAGAGAGAACGAGAGAGCACGAGAGCACGAGAGAGGGGAGGATCAGAGGGAGAAGCAGGCTCCCCACTGAGTGGGGAGCCTTACACGGGACTCGATCCCAGGACCCCGGGATCATGACCTGAGCCGAAGGCAGTCGCTTAACCAACTGAGCCACCCAGGCGCCCTGGATTATGAATAATTTTTACCCTAGTCTTCATACTTTGGGGATTATTTCAGATTTACAAAGAGCTTTTGATTTTTTTTTTTTTTTTTAGATTTTATTTATTTGAGAGAGAGAGAGAGCGTGTGCACAAGCAGGGGGAACGGCAGGCAGAGGGAGAGGGAGAAGCAGGCTTCCCGCTGAGCAGGGAGCCCGACACAGGGCTCGATCCCAGGACTCTGGGATCATGACCCAAGTGGAAGGCAGACACTGAGCCTTAGGGGCACCCAGGTGCCCCTAAGAGCTTTTGATTAAAAAAAAATAAGTATGTTCCTTTCAAGGGGAGGGAGGAGAAAAGGCAAATTAACTTTAAGCAGCTGCAAGTTGAAGAACCGTCTCCAGCTAAAGGCTTTCCACAGCAAACCATGATGGGACCTGGAACTCAGAGTACTAGTTCAAACTTCTGTATGTTGATTAATCTTTCACTTTTTATTTCATTCGGTTGTTTCAGGCCAGCGTTTATGGATGAATATGAGAAGATCGAGGAGGAGTTGCAAAAGCAGTATGACATTTATCTAGAGAAATTTCGAAATCTGGCTTATCTGGAACAGCAGCTTGAGGACCATCATAGGATGGAGCAAGAGAGGTTTGAGGTAAGTACTTAGCCCACATCTCTGTACAGACTATTCCTTCTGCTGGGTTAGTTTGTACTTGTTGACGTGTCAGTTTGTAAATATCATTGTAGAAAAAAAAAATCTGTGAATGTTTTTTCTCCCTGATCAAGTCTGAGGATTGCTCATGGAATTCTTTTGTTTTGCTGTCAGTGTAGCCTGGCCTCCAGGGTTGTCAGCTCTCTGGTGGGTTTGGTCGGTTAGGACTGCGGACAGGACCGACACGTGACCTGTGTCATTGCACAAGACTCAGAAGGGCCGGCGCTTGCTTCAATGCTGTGCTATCACTGGCTTGAAATTCTTCATAATTTTTAAGTGCATTTTAATTTGCACTGAGTCCCAAGAGGAGGTAACTGATCTTGGGTAAAGATCTAAAAATTTGCTTGGTCAGTTTAGTGAAAGATTTTCAGGGACCCTTGTTAATTGAATCATCCAAACCAGTTTTTTGTTTTTGTTTTTAAGATTTTTTTTATTTATTTGGCAGAGAGAAAGACAGCAAGAGAGGGAACACAAGCAGGGGGAGTGGGAGAGAGAGAAGCAGGCGTCCCGTGAAGCAGGGAGCCCGATGCGAGGCTCGATCCCAGGACCCTGGGATCATGACCTGAGCCGAAGGCAGACGCTTAACGACTGAGCCACCCAGGCGCCCGTATTATCACTTTTTGAATTGCCCTAATCCCTTGGGGATATTTCTGCTTAACCCAAGAATGGTCGTTTGGAATCTGTGTTCACGATGAAATTGGTCTACAGTCTCCCTTTCTCACACTGTCCTCAACAGCTTTTGGTATAAAGATTATGGTAGCCTTCCTACAAACCTGGGTGTTTGAATGAGGTGAAGCTGTTCTGGGGTACAGGAGGCCTGGCTGGGGGTAACTGCTGCACTCCTGTGGACGAGTTTCTCTCAACAAGGAGCCCATTGCCACCATTGCTCTAGGTTAGGGGCAGGCTGCAGAGCAACAGGGTCCAGGACAGGCATGTTTTGAGGGCAGCGAAAGGAGCCTGGAGTTCAGGACATTTTAAAAGTTGGGTATCTGGGAAAGAACAGAAAAGGGCCAGTGAAGGTAAAATGAGCATTTCGTGCTATCATGTGGGGCGGCCGCTACGAGCACAGAGTGTGCCAGAGAACTTGCCTCGGGATGCGCGTTCTTCCATCCTTCAGCAGCTACTTGGCTCCTTTCTCCTGTGCTCTCCTCTCTTCTCTATGCTTATAGCACCTGGCCCCTAGGGCTATCTCATGCATGAAACAGTGCTCTCTTTTTAATGTTTAGAACAATAGCAAAATTTTAAAGGTCAGTCTCCTCTCCCATTCTCTCTTTTGATGGTAATCAGGGCCACATTTTGTAACCCAGCTGAAGCATTAGCTTTTGTCCCCCTAGGAGTTAGACTAGTATTTCTTTCTTTCTCCTTTCATCCTGATCAGTCTCACCATTTAGCATCTTTTGGGGCTGGAATTGTGCAGGGCTTTAGTCTTTAGGAGCAGGAGGCCCGTAGTTGATGGATTTGTTCCTGTGTTGACATCCCATAGCGGCACACGTGATCGCATGTGATGGCCTGTCACCGCGTTGTTCCGTTCTCTGCAGGGCTCAGAGGGCCATCTGCACCGCTTCTGGCTGCCTTCCTGTGTCTGGGCTGCTCCTGCTGGTGGAGAGCGGGGGCCCTGGGGTCCGGCCCTGCTCCTTGCTCAGGCGGTGTTCGTTCTCTTCGTGCTGTTTAGATCTTCGCTGGTTCTGCAGTACAGACTTAGCCCTACTTACCCAAATTCTAAAGAAGAACAAAACAGTCCAAAAAAGGGTCCTCTCTTCTGAGTCTTGTGTTTGCTGTCCCATAGGAAGCTGAAAACACTCTGCGCCTGATGCAGAACAAGCTGAAGGAGGAAGAGAAGCGCCTGCTCCGGAGTGGAAGTAAGGCCACGCTCACAGATGGGGCTGTTTCCTCTGGGCGGGTGGCAGTAGCCTTGAAAAATCTTTGTGTCTATTTTATTTATTTTCAAAAGGCAGTTTTCTCACAAGTTTTGTATCAGGTACCATTTTAATTCATGCAAGAGCTTAAGAGGCTGGTTCAAATTACATAACATTTAAAGCACTTTGGTTTTCTTGTCAATGATAAGAAATGATTTCCTGTTTAAATGATACTGTTAGTTTGAATTGCGTATAATATGTAACTATGAAAGAAAACTGGGTCTTGGAGGTCTGTAGGGTTCCTTACATTAGGGCAGACTGATAGAAAGCAAGTGTCGTAATGCTGTGCATGTGAATGGGTCCCCCTACCTACCTACCCGTCAGAGGTCCCCCAGTAATCCAAGATGGTTCAGTGAGGCTGTTGTCTGTAGGGAAATGGGGGTTACCTATATATAGGAGCTCCATGCTGGGGAGGACTGTTCTCCGTCGCTGGTTAGCGAGCTTCTCCTCGAACTTCACTGAGGTGTCAGGTCAGGCTCGGGAGCCGTAGCAGCGCATGGTCTTCATGATGTATTCCTCGTGCTGCGTGTCTCAGGGTGCCTCCTTCTCTTGCTTATTGCTCTCTTTTTTATGATGAAATATTTTATTCTCTTGTGCTTGAGGATACTTTACCTGGAACTTCAGGCTTGTGCGTGAGCTCTCTGTCTCCTTTTGTACTTGTTCTATGCCTCTCTCTCCTAAATCTCAGGAAACTCTGGAAGGAGAATAGGGACTGCTAGAAAATCCTTTAGGGGCAAGTTTAGGGAATTCCAAGGGCCTCTCTAGCCAAAGCAGCCCCTCACCTTTATGGTTCCAGGTCAGCCAGGAGAGCCTGAAGCAGCCCTAAGTGATAAGTCTGCATGGAGTTTATCCCCTCCTGAGAGGCCCGGCACAGGTAAGAGCCCTGATTGGTTGGCTGTACCCTGCTCTGTTCCCGGGCCAGCATGTAAGACCTTTCTCACTGATCTTGATTTAGTTTTCTGAACTCACACTTTAATTTTGTTATCCATAGGTTTGGGATCTCTTGAAGGACAAGCATTCATAGGAGCATCTCTGATTTCCTTTTTTTGGAAAAATAATTTCCAATTTAAACCAACTGAATAAAGGATAGCACTTAATTAGCTTGGGGTGGGCAAAGAAGTTAGGAAAATATGAAGGACCATTCTCAGTTCTGTTTACCCTGAAGTTCTTAAGGTGTTCTGTCTTTCTTTGCTATATATGTGGGAACATTGACCAGAGAATTGGGATTGGGGGCAGATATAAAAAGGAAGACTTTCTGAAAGACTTCTCTGAACAGAAAAACCTAATAGGACATGGACATGAATTAGGGGCAAGAGTGAGCAAAATTCAGGAGGTGGAAGAGATCATCGTGTTTAGACCACTCTGCAGGCAGCTGATTAAGTGCAAGAAAGCATTGTTGAATATCTCTTCTGGGTGCAAAGGATTCGTTAGTGGACAAAAGACAGGGACCTTTGCTTTAACCAGTCTACTTGCCAGTGAGGAGACAAACATCAAGCAAGCTGTAAGCAGAAGGTGAAAAATGCCCTGGTTGGGGGAGGGGGGTTGGCGGCGGAGGGGAAGTAGAGCAGAGAAGGGGATGGGGAGGATGGGATGGAATTGCATTTTAAATAGGGGGTCAGCGTAGGCCTCATTAGGAGATGCTATTTAAGCAAAGCCTAAGTAAGTGGATCTGAGGAGAAAGGAGGTACCAGATGAGGAGAGTCCTGGGAGTCTGTAAGAGAGGATGGGAACCAGAGCCCAGTGAGGCGATGAGTTTTGCTAAATGTGTGAATACAGGACTTGAACTCAGGCAGGACAGACAAGCTGGAAGAAGGATCATGTGCCAGAGGGCTCCCATCTGATGCTCCTGTCTTCTCTGTTGAGCAGGAGGTGAAGTCACCAAATTGGCTTTGTGGGTTTGGAGGAAGGGACTTGAAGAAGAGAGAGAAAGTCTGAGTGCTTAGAGACAGGAGAATGCCCTAGGGGCCCCAGAGATTAAAAAGGCCAAGTATTTTGTTCAGATGCTCTGTAATAGAAGGGCAGCCTTCATCTTCCCACCATCCTTTTAAACCTCACTGCTGGTGGTAAATTCATAAAATGACCCAGAAATTTCTAGAAAGCACTTTAGTAACCTTGCTGTGGTTTTTATGGTGTAGTGAAGAGCAGATGTTCCTGCATTTACACTTATTTTACTGCATGCCTACTGCATGTCAGGCGTCGTGCCAGTACTCGGGACACAGTGATGGATGAGGTACTCAGGAAGCTCAGAGTCTAGAACTGTGCCACCCAGTACCTAGCCACAAGCCATGTGTGACTCTTGAGCACTTCAGGTGTGGCTGGTCCAAATTGAGGTTTGGTGTTTGTGGAAAATATACACGAGGTTTTGAAGACTTAGTATGATAGAAAAGTAAAATTACTCATTAATTAATATTTTACATTGTTCACTTATTGAAATGATATTTTAGATATATTGGGTTAAGTAAAACATTGCTAAAATTATTTACCTGTTCCTTTTTACTTTAATGTAGTTACTAGACAATTTTTTTTTAAAGATTTTGTTTATTTGAGAGAGAATGAGAGAGAGAGACAGAGAGCATGAGAGGGGGGAGGGTCAGAGGGAGAAGCAGACTCCCCGCCGACCAGGGAGCCCGATGTGGGACTCAATCCCGGGACTCCAGGATCATGACCTGAGCCGAAGGCAGTTGCCCAACCAACTGAGCCCCCCAGGCGCCCGTTACTAGACAATTTTAAATTACATCTGCCAGCAAGCATTACATTTCTGTTGGACTGTGTTGATCTCAAAGGAGACACAAAGAAACTGTTTAAGTGGGTATGAAGTATATCTCTTTGTGGTTTTGATATGAGTTCCTCTGATAGCTAATGAAATGGAACATCTTTTCTTTACTCATTGGCCATTCATGTAGATCTTCTTTGGAGAGATGTCTATTCATGTCCTTTGGACATTTTCAAATTGGGTTATTTTTTTATTAGTGAATTGCAAGAGTTCTTATATGTATTCTGGATACTAGATCCTTATGTGATTTGTGATTTGCAAATATTTTCTCTCATTCTCTGGACTATCTTTTCACTTTCTTGGTGATGGCTTTTGCTGCACAAAGTTTTAATGAAGTCCACACTATCAGTTGTCCTTTTGTTACTTGTGTTTTTAGTGTCATATCTAAGAAACCACTGCCTAATTTAAGGTCACCAGGATTTATCCCTAGGTTTTCTTCCAGGACTTTTATAGTTACAATTCTTATTTAGATTTCTGATCCATTTTGAGTTAATTTTTGCATGTGGAGTGAGGTAGGGGTCCAACCTTATTGTTGGGCATGTAGCTATCCAGTTGTTCCAGCACCATTTTTTGGAAAGACTATTCTTTCTTCTTTGAATTTTATGGGCGCTCTTGTCTGCCATACTTTATTTTATTTTATTTTATTTTTTTAAGACTTTATTTATTGGAAGGCAGCTATGCTCACCACTATACCACCACCGCCGGCTTTGACTTTATTTATTGGAGAGAGAGAGTGAGAGCACACAAGCAGGGGGAGCGGCAGGCAGAGGGAGAAGCAGGCTCCCCTGCTGAGCAGGGAGCCCGATGCGGGGCTCGATCCCAGGACCCTGGGATCATGACCTGAGCTGAAGGCAGACGCTTAACCGACTGAGCCACCCAGGTGCCCCTGCCATACTTAATTTTAATGCATCACTATAACTCGGTGATTTCAGTGTCAGCATGCATTAATTTAGTGTATTGGCTGGAGTTTGTCAGAAGAAATCATGTTGAGCCTGAGAAACGTGTTGATATTTTAAAATTTGTAATACTTGATTTATATTGCATGAGGTAATGATATAATATAATATTCCTGGATGAAATAGAAAGTGAGCAAAGTTGAATAGTAATTTCAATTTATAGTCATGAATTTGTATTAATATTTCACCATATTCTCTGTATAGGCTTTTGTAAGGTGGTAGTTTTCAGATAGGTTGTGTTGAGGCCCGGGCAGGGTGCTCTTCCTCACACTTGCCCTGGCTCCAAGGTTAGCCCTTCCATGCTGGAGAGCACAGCTCTTCCCTCCATGGTGAAGAAAGCAGAGCACTTTCCCTTGGTGCCCAGCTAGATGCAGCTGCCATTTCATTACCCCCTATCACAGGGGCTAAGCGAAGCCTTTTCATAGATGCACAATTACTATCCTTCCAAACTGACTTCTGACTCGGTGATCAGAACAGCAACTGCAAACTCCTCCAGTTCCGTCCTTCCAAAACCAGTGTCTCTCCCTGGTTGCAGGGAATCAGGCTGGTCAGTGAAAGCTTTTTCTCTCCACTGTGGAAACTCTCCTTCTATAGATTCACTGTAGGAAATGTCCAACCTGACTCCAGGAGAGTATTTAAGAAATTAATGTATAAGGCTGTTGCACTGAGAACAATCTCTGTTTATATTTGTCTATGATGAATTCTCTCCCGGAAGCAGTATCCTGAGTACCAGCTCTTGTTGCCACTCATTAGGTCGCCATCTTTCTCAGGCCAGCCGTGCTCGGCCATTCCTGGCCTGGTCTCCGTCTTCCCTGTAGGCTTGTTTGGCGCAGTCACTCACCTTTTCAGGGGGCTCTGCTTCCTCATCTTTGTTATCCACAAAGAGCTCAGGTTGGGGTAACATCACCTAATACTGAACAGAGAGTGGTTCCCCCCCCCCAACTAACCAAGAACTTTGAACTACCTTGACAGCTGGCTATTCAACTTTTAGTTTCAGCTGCCAGAGTGTTTCTAATTGATATATTCTGATCCACTTTTGTCTTGCTGTGGAAGATTGTTTAAAAAAACAAACCAGTATATCATTGTCTGCAGTAACTCCTAAGTATCTACAGGTGAATCCTGAGTCTCTTAAAATCTAATGCACTAAAAGAAAGGCTGAGAAGTGTAGATGGTTTTGCACAAGAGCCTTGTGGATAGAAGCTGTTTTAGTGGTAATGATGGAGCTGCCCTTTTGTTTTGCGTACTTGTGTTCTCCCAGGTAATGATGACTCGGACATTGACATCCAGGAAGATGACGAATCTGACAGTGAATTGGAGGAGAGGCAGCTGTCCAAGCCGCGGACGGCCATGGAGGTGCTCATGCAAGGTACCACGGCTGCTTTCGCTTGCCCTCCCCGCTGTGCCCTGTCACAGAACACTGGCCTCCTATGTATCAGGATTCAGCTCTTAAACTGCTCAGTGGTCACCTTTGCTGCTAACACTCTTACCTGTGGTCCCAAGAATAGCTGATTCTTCTTTGTGGCCTGGGATTTCTCACAGAGGCCACGGGAATACACGGCTTCTGCCACGGAGCTGTGTTCTACCCACTTTGGGTTCACACTGCTCTCAGTGCAGTAGCATCCCCTATAATCAGAGAACTAATGCACAGAGAAAGGACTCAGACAACCATCTCTGCCATTTAAAAAATCTTTTAGTTTCTACTTTTTCACTGCTAAAGACTCAAGCAAAAAAAATCTGTGGAGCAAATGTGGGTGTTCCCCGAGGGTCTTCTTCATGCCCCACTTTCCACCTTAGAGGGGTCCTGGTCAGTGGCTTGGGGATGTGTCCTTCCAAATTGCCTTTCCACACACATACCGTGAAATACACAAAAATCAGCTGAGACTTTTTTTTTTTTAAGATTTTATTTATTCATTTGAGACAGAAAAAGAGAGCATGAGCAGGGGGATAGGGGCAGAGGGAGAGGGAGAAACAGACTCCCCGCTGAGCAAGCCTGATGTGGGGCTTAATCCCAGGACCCCAGGGTCATGACCTGAGCCAAAGGCAGACTCTTAACTATCTGAGCCACCCATGCACCCCCCTAAGACATTTTTTAACTTAAATGGGACCAGACTCTGTGTATAGTTCTGCAACTTGCTTTTTTAAAAAAAATTATTATTAAATATATTAGAACAACTCCTCCCATGTCAGTAAACTAGAAATCTGCTGCGTTCTTTTTTTTTTTTTTTTAAGATTTTATTTATTTGAGAGAGAGAGAATGAGAGAGAGCACATGAGAGGGGGGAGGGTCAGAGGGAGAAGCAGACTCCCTGCCAAGCAGGGAGCCCGATGTGGGACTCGATCCAGGGACTCCAGGATCATGACCTGAGCCGAAGGCAGTCGCTTAACCAACTGAGCCACCCAGGCGCCCTGCTTCGTTCTTTTTGACAGCTGTGTAGTATTCCATAGCATGACCATAGCCAGGATTTACTTGGGTGTTCCCATATTAAAAGATATTTTAAAAAAATATATATTTATTTTCCTCTTTTCCTTGTATATACATCTTTCTGCTTATCTGCAGTGTTCATACTATTAGATATGGGATTCTTAGGTCAAAGTTTATATAAATCTCTGTTTTGATAGATACTACTAAATTGCTCTATATTTGCCTTTAAAACATCTGTCTACCATCTGTTAATATTTGGAGCATTTTGCATTTTTATATACATGGTACATTTCAGAGGCAAATTATCTTCACTTTATATTAAGTTTTGCTGCTAACTGCTCTTTTTTTTTTTTTAAGGTTTTAAAATTTATTTTAGAGAGCAAGCGAGCACGGGATGGGGGACAGGGAGAGGGAGAGAGAATCTGAAGCAAACCCCACACTGGTGTGAAACCCAACACGGGGCTCGATCCCCTGACCCTGAGATCATGACCTGAGCTGAAATCAAGAGACACTTAACCAACTGAGCCACCCAGGCGCCCCTTTCCTTTTATTTTTTAACAGGTTCATGATATAAATAGAGATTAGAGGTTATGACTCCCATTCTATAGATGGGAGCTGAGGCTCTGAAAAGGTATGTGATTGGCTCAGGAGAACCTAATAAAGGCACTGGTGCTCCTAAATTCTGCTGACCGCTCAGCCACCAGAAGTAAAATCTAAGAACTATAAATAAGGGCTTTAGACAACATAAGGTTTGCATTTGCATTTTATCTGACCAAGGGAAGTCTATAATTAGCTCTTGGTGGTCACCCCAGGCCTGTCCTGAGTGAGCTCCTCTGTGAGCTCCCCTCTCTGCTTTTGCCCCTCGCGCAGCATGGAATTGGGTCCTGGGTGCTCCTTTCAGCCTCGGGTGTGAGGGCAACTGTCTGCCTCCCGCCAAGGAAGGACGGCTCCTGGGTGTTTGCAGAAGTCACAGCTAGGCAACTGATTTCCAGAGGAGAGTGGAGAATCACTGAGATAATGTGGGTGTTTTGAAAGATGAACTAATGGTGAGCCTCAAAAGTTTTCTTCTTTGGAGCTCAGACATAGATTCAAATACAAGTAACATTGGTCCATGCAGGGAGACTGCATTTCTTTTTTCAGCAGATACTAGAGCTGTTCTACCACATAGATAGAGCAGTATCCGATGATTTTTTTTTTTATTATGTTAGTCACCACACAGTACATCATTAGTTTTTGATGTAGTGATCCATGATTCTTTGTTTGCAGATAATAACCAGTGCTCCATGCAATATGTGCCCTCCTTAATACCCATCACCGGGCTAACCCATCCCCCCCACCCCCCTCCCCTCTAAAACCCTCAGTTTGTTTCCCAGAGTCCATAGTCTCTCATGGGTCGTATCCCCTTCTGATTCCCCCCCTTCATTTTTCCCTTCTCCTAAAGTCCTCTGTGCTATTCCTTATGTTCCGCAAGTAAGTGAAACCACATGATAATTGACTTTCTCTGCTTGACTTATTTCACTTAGCATAATCTCCTCCAGTTCCATCCATGTTGATGCAGAAGTTGGGTATTCGTCCTTTTTGATGGCTGTGTAATATTCCATTGTATATATGGACCACTTCTTCTTCTTCTTTTTTTTTTTTTTTTAAAGATTTTATTTATTTATTTGACAGAGAGAGACACAGCGAGAGAGGGAACACAAGCAGGGGGAATGGGAGAGGGAGAAGCAGGCTTCCCGCCAAGCAGGGAGCCCGATGCGGGGCTCGATCCCAGGACCCTGGGACCATGACCTGAGCCGAAGGCAGACGCTTAACGACTGAGCCACCCAGGTGCCCCAGGACCACTTCTTCTTTATCCATTCGTCTGTTGAAGGGCATGTCGGCTCTTTTCACAGTTTGGCTGTTGTGGACATTGCTGCTATGAACATTGGGGTGTATGTGGCCCTTCTTTTCACTACATCTGTATCTTTGGGGTAAATAACTGTGGAGGTTCCTCAAAAAGTAAAAATAGAACTACCCTGGGATTCAGTGATTTTTTTTTTTTTTTAAACTTGTACAGGATGCATATTTAGTTTTCTGGTTTCTGAGTAGTGATTATATTTTATTACCCTTTTCCTTTTTTTCGAAGTGGAAATGTAGAAAATCCATTACTGTTTGTTGGCAGTTTTGATTATTTGGATGCGACTTAAGTAAATGTCTTAGTTGATTCTTGTTTTTCCCAATTTTCTAAAGGAAACAAGTCTTGAATGCCATTCCTTGCTTTTTCTTTCTTTTTTTTTTTAACAAGGTTTTCTTAATTTTTTCATGCTTTGGTTCTCCTCAGGAAGACCCGGCAAACGCATCGTGGGCACAATGCAGGGCGGAGACTCTGATGACGACGTGAGTCCCGACCAGCTCCCTTTAGCAGCTCTGTTCTTCCCGGTCTCAGGCTGGCCTCGTAGACTAGCTGAGCTGACAAGCTGAATGCGAGGGGCTGCCTCTCAGCCTGGCCCGCTGCTGGGTGTGCTCCAGAGTTCAGCCTCCCAAGGAGCTGGACTCTTCTCTGCTTGTTGATGGCTCTTTTCTTTTCTTTTCAAATGAATATGCTTGCCCCCCCCCCTTTTTTTTCCTTCTCACTGTTCTTTCCATTCTCACTTTCTAAAGATGGAAGCAGCACCAGCTCTCTTAGGTAAATGCAAGAATTCCAGCTCCAAGAAGCAGGTTGGTTTTCTTTTTCATCTCGTGTGTGTGTGTGTGTGTGTGTGTGTGTGTGTGTGTGTGTGTGTTAGCCAGCTTAGGGCCCCCAGAGAGCCTTCCCCAGCAGTGATGCCTCTTGCTGGGCAAGAGCCATGCACAGCAGGCCTACAGTGAACGGTGCAGTTGCCTAAAGGTCCCTGGCAGGAGAGGAGGGTTGAGTGCTGAGCCAAGGTTATCAGGACCTTGAAGTATAACTTGGAAAAGAAGGGAACCTGCTGAGAAGGGAACCTGGAAACCCCAGGCCAAGACCAGCCCTCTCTTCAGTTCCATTCTGGGGAAGAAACAGGAAAGGGAGGCTCTCTTGAGACAAGAGCCTCAGAGAGGCTGGGCAGGAGGCTGCGACATCAGGCTGCTGGTGCCTTGAGTGTCCTTGAGGTAATACTGACTGGGAAACTCACTGGAATGGGCCCTGCTGCCAGGGCTGCCCCGTCCATCACCCTGGGTCTGCTTTCTTTGTGGCAGTCCCTGGCAAGCTGTGCCCACAGACCCCAGACCTCCTCATCAGGTCATCTGCCACGTGTGTCTGGAGCATGGCCCTAGTGGCTACAGAGGGGCAGAGCGTGAGCCTGACATTCTTGTACAAAAGATCCCTTTATTTAGTGCCAACAGTGGATTTTGTGACCAAACTCCACAGAGGTTAAGGTCACTCAGGTTTGCTGGCCAAGATGCACAGAGAAGATTGAGCCTTGAAATCATAGAAGGTAGTCTTAGAGAAGCAGAGAAACCACCTCAAACATTTTTTAATAGTCAGGGGTGGGTGGTTAGGTAGCTTCTGCCCATCCATCTTACCCATTCGAGGCAGGAGTAAGAAGTCTGGCGTGAGTCCTGGGGATGCCTGGACAGCACCATCTGGTCCCTCGTCTTCCGATCTGCTTGGTCATGCGCATAGCTTTCTCAGAACGAATGCCCAGGCTACAGCTTACATCTCCCCTGTGCCTCGTGCCGCTTGTTTGCTTCCAGGAGGCTGCCTGCACACATTCCGCAGGCACACGGGCTTGTCCCCTGTGTGCTCACTCTTCCACTTGACATATTTACCGAGTGCCTGTTATGTGCAGGTGTTGTTACAGATTATGGGCAATACACCCCTGCCCTTAGGGAGCTTACGTTCTAGTGGTAATCAACTGGATACATCGGGTCATAATGGCAAGAAGAAAAAGCAGTTCGGGGAACAGAGTGACAGGGTTGAAGGAGGAGATTGATGTCTTTTGATCAGTCAGGGCATGTCTCTCTGGTAAGGTGACACTGGGCAGAGGCCTGAATGGAAGGAGGGCTGTGGTGCAGGGAAGGGCATCCAGGGCCCAGGGAATGGGGTTCCTGCATTGGAGGACCAGAGATGGTGGCGTGACTGGGATGGAGTGGGCTGGGGGCAGGAGCAGTAAGAGGCAGTAGGGGCCGTGCAGAGCTTTGCAGGACGTGATGAGGACCCGGAGTTTTCTCTGAGTGCAGTGGGCATGGAAATCGTGAGCCCAGTAGTGCCAAGAGCTAACTGGCATTGAGAGACACCCATCAGGAGGCATTTGCACTAGTCCAGAGGTGCTGGCGGCTCAGCCTGAGGTAGTGGCAGCAGAGGTGTTAAGAAGTGGTCAGATTCTGGATGTTTCCAAGGTCAGAACCATGAGGTTTTGTTAATTGGACATGGGGTGTGAGAGCAAGAAATGAAGGAGGCCTCGCTTGTGTCATAATGGGCTAATAGTATACATAGAGTTTGCATTTCCCCGAGATAGGGCAGGCCTGAGGAGGGGCTTGGAGAGCAGAGCAGGAGTTTGGTTTTGGACATTCTACCCATGCATTGCCTGCCAGCCATCCACATGCTGCGGTTGAGTAGCCAGTTGGAATTCAAGTCTAGAGTGCAAGGGTCAGGTCTGGGCTGGAGTTGAATTTGGGAGCTCTCATAATTAGGTGGTCTTCAAGCCACAAGGATACATGTGATGGTGTGGGGGAGAGAGTAGCAAGAGAAGAGGAGGCCCAAGACTCTAAACTGAGCCAGTTGCAGAGTCATGGAGATGGAGGGCGTGGGGGTATGAGAGACAGCAAAGATGTGGAGTGAGGTGGGGCGAGTGCCCAGAGAGAAGGGTGCCCTGCAGCAGAGTGGTTTTCGAGGAAGGAGCCGTCCTGTGCACAATGCAGCCTAGAGGTCACGAGACACCTGAGACTCACTCACTGGATTTGAATCCGCTGAATGTTTTGGTAGATTGGCAGGTGAAAGCCTGCTGAGTGTTTTGAGGAGGCAGTGAGAAGGGAACCAGCAAGGTGGTGGGTTCAAAACTCCTTCAAGGAGTTTATTGTTGCGGGGGTGGGTAGAAGAACAGGGCAAAGCAGCTGGGGAGGAAGGTGGGATTAACTTTGGGGTTTTTGTTTTGTTTTGTGTTTTTAAGAAGAAGGAAATAGTAGCATGTATGTATGCTGGTGGGAATGATCTAGCTAGAGTGGCTAGCCATCTTGGTTTACCTGGGACACAGGACTTGCAGTTTTAAAACCTGGCTGAGTTGGTCACCCTAGATCTAGGTGATGGAGAGAGTGCTCCTTTTATTTTGCTCCTAATGCCCATTTCCTGTGTGGCTTTCCATCCCTAATCTGGTAAAAGGCAAAAAAACAAACAAAAAAAAATGAACCCTCCTAATCTCCAAGCCCCACCCTCCTTGCTGTCCCCTGGTGGGTGTCTGGGCCCCCAGGGGCAGAGCAGCCTCCGGTGAGCTGCGGTGCAGATCCAGTGATGTTGCTGAGACCTCTGTGGGAAAGCCAACCCCTGCAGCACCAAGCATGGCTACACACTGGTGTCTGAAAGTCACTGGTTAACTGAGCCAGTTATGTTTGTATTTCCGCCAGCAGCGTGGGACGTGGGCCCCCCTCTCACGCCCCCACAGCCTGACTGCTGCTCCGCCCAGCTCTTCCTTCACATGCGGGCATTGCTCGTTACTGAGCTGCTGGTGAGCAAGGGTCTCGGCTGACAAGCTGTGGCTAGTGAGACAGGCCCTCAGTTGTCTTTGCTATCTTCGTGTAGGAGGACTCTGAGGACAGTGAGATTGACATGGAGGGTGATGAAGAAGACGACGATTTGGAAGATGAGAGTGTTGCTCTCTCGCCAGCTAAGCCCAGTCGAAGAGTCCGGAAGCCTGAGCCCCTGGATGAGAGCGACAATGACTTCTGACCCTCTTGCCCAAGGGACCAGACTGATTAAATCCCTCAGATCTATATAGGTAAACAGGAAGTTGGAAGGTTAGGAAGGAAACCTATTTTGTTCACTAAACTAGTTGGACTCAGTAATGAAGCAACACCTAGTTGTTCTTTAGCCTCCTCTGTGTTATTCCACAGAGCTTCAATAAGAACTGAAGTAAGCCCCAAAGAGAATGTGTTTTTTTGCCTTATTTATCTCCTGAAACTTAGGGAATGCATGTGTTCTTAGAGATGTACATGCACGGGACAAACACCCAAGGAGAAATAAGGGTCGGCACCGTCAGGTCTTGGCTGTTGTTGTTGTGATGTGTTTGCCTCTCAGAGTCGGGGGGACCGACGTGGGGCTAGGCACCAGGACTCAGTTTAGGAATTGTGGGGGAGCGTACAGTTTTGGACATTTACTGTATATCGGCTTTTAATTCTAGCTTTTATTTAGTTGTCTTATTTTCTTCTGTATATTCACAATACCAAGCTTGTTCTGAATGAAAGTTAGCTAAGTCAGATGAAAACCCACTTTCGTTAAAGATCAGATAACAGAGAGATGCTCCAGAATATAAATGCTCCATTTTCTCTCAGAAGGTTGACATTCCTCCTTAGGAAAGCAAATTAAAGAAGAAATGTTGGTACACACTTGTGTTTCTGACTCTAAAAAGATGAACCAGAATGCATTAGGTTGAGTAGCACTAGAATAATTACCCTGATGTGAAATGAGAAGTAACATG
This sequence comes from Neomonachus schauinslandi, assembly GCF_002201575.2. Lineage (NCBI taxonomy): Eukaryota > Metazoa > Chordata > Mammalia > Carnivora > Phocidae > Neomonachus > Neomonachus schauinslandi. The sequence goes on from NC_058407.1 coordinate 140,087,770, forward strand.
TGGAGTTGTTTTGTTTTTCTGATATGGAAAACAGAGCAGTTTTCATTTATTTTTCACTTATAAAGTCAGAAGACTTCTGAAGTTACTTGGCTCATAATAAATGTATTTAATTCCTTGTTTTTATATCATTAAATAAGTTTTACTTGAAAGTTTAATTACGTTCTTTATTTGCACTTATAACAAATACTTGGGAGACGTTTACAGGTTACTATGGTACATGTAAATTTTTAGGATATGATGTGATAATTATTTCTATCTTTGCTTTTTTCTTTGCCTTTTCCTAATTCCTACATAAGAGATTACCCCCTTTTTTAAACATTGAGCATTCAACTAATTCACTAGCGATTTGAGATATGCCATTGTTGAAATGATGACGTAAAAGGGAAATGGGAGTGTCAGGAGCCATGTCAACCCCCTCAGGTGCCGTGGCTTCTAAGGTGCAAAAGTCACTGCGTCTTCTTGGATGTTCTAGTTTGGGTTTCCCTGAGTCTGACCTGCCTTATATTTAAAAAAAAAAAAAAAAAATTTCCATTTTCTTTATGGGATGCTTTCTTCTAGTGGGCATTACCACAGGAGTGTGGCCCGCGCCGCAGGTAACCCCTCCACAGACAGAGGCATCCCTTGGTTACCTGTTGGGCAGTCTCACCATGGAATGGCACTTCCTTAGAGCAGCTTCTGTCAGCCAAGGAGCTTCAAGCACCTGATCGTAGTTACGAACATCTGTCTGTCACTACTGTGACAGACCCCGCAGTCAGGTGTGTGCAAGTGCCTTTTGACCTTGTGCCATTGGTTTTGGCCAAGCATCAGAGCTGACTCGTGCCCCAGAGAAGACTGTGTGACTAGGTCAGTGAAAAACCAGTCGTTAGATCATTGTCGACAGTTGTTACTGTTTTAAACTGTGTGATTAAAGGACCTCCTAAAATGCTTTACAACATGAATATTGACAGAAAATGTAAAGAGATTTTTTAAGTCCTTAATTTTTATTGGTGGCAGCCATGAGAACAGAGTCCAAGGACTTGCAGTGGGGAGTCCGAGGAACTGTCTCCCTTTTAGCCGGGACGGGAAGAAGACCTGCAAGCGCTCTTTCGTTAGCATTTTAAACTATACTTTCTGTCTGAAAGTATAGTCACCTGTATATATATAGATATAGAAAGTGTCACCTGTCTGAAAGGAAGCGGAGTCCCTTGATGACAGCAGCACACTGCATAAGTATCCCTGCTGTTGGATTGGCCCAGGGGACTCTTAGGTGCTGGAACCGGGCCTGGCAGCCTTGGAAGAGAACTGAAACTGGCCAGAGCAGAAGCCCTTCCTGGAGCCGGGAGGACAGAGCGCTCATCAGGGAAACATGTCACTGACGGGAAACCCGTGGGTCTGAGACACAGTGTTCTCACTTTACACCTCTGTTGGGCAGTCTGGAAAGGATTAAGCAAGAGTAACATAGAAAATTAAGTTTTTAAATGATGCACTGTTAATTCTAAAAAGAATAATAAATTATATAGGAGAGACTGGCTCAGGAGTAATGAATACTAATCAAGTCATAAGATAAACACTAATGATTTAAACGAATATCATACTCTAATAAGTATGTTGGAAGGACGTAGAAACAAAAAATGGGGATGTAAGCTGATGGACATCCAAGTGCCCTTTCCCATATAGAAGTCAGCAGATAATCTCTAAGATGATAAGACAAGAAATAGCACATGTAGGACTTTTAGTTTCGGGAGTAGGGGTATTCGGGAAGCGGGGGAGGCAAGACAGAGACTGCTGTTTTCCCTTATAAGCCTAGTAGTTTTTGGCTTTTTAAACTATGTGTTACTATGAATATTGTTTTCATGAATTTTTGAAAAGGTAAATCTATAGACAGAAAAAGGGTAAGGGCTGGAGACCGAGGTTTGAGGATCATTTTCTTGTGAGATTTCTCAGGAGAGAACATGTGGGATGGGAAGAGACCCAAGGGTGGAAGCCTGAGAAATGCCTGTGTCTCAGGGGCAAGGGCCACAAGGAGCCAGAAGAAGAGACTGGGAAAGTATTTTCTGAGTTTTCTAAAGTGACTATATTTTACTTTAATAATTAGGAAAAACTGTTCTATTTTCGAAAGAGTGTTGAAGAAGAGGGGTAACGGAAAGGTGGGAGGACTGGAAGGTTCTGCTAGGGAAGCCAGAGCAGGGGAGAATCTCCAAAGAAGTGCTAAATCCTTGTCGTAAATGAGCTTGAGTCAGAGAGGCCCCTGGAATCAGCAGTTAGGAAATCTCTGGTGACCTCAGCCAGGAGCAGTCACATAACTAGCGATGGGTCGAAGAGCGGTTCGACTTTGAAGTGAACACAGTGAGTACTGACGAGTGTTCAGAAAGGTGGGCGGTCACAAGAGGAAAGAGGGCATGGCCAGGGGAGGAACGTGTGGTCGAAGAACATTGTGGAGGGGCGGGGGAGGTTTTGTTTTGTTTTTTGAGAGCAAAACTTGAGCATGAGTTTTCAGCTGGAGGGAACAAGCTTGTGGAAGGGAAGGACTTAAATCTATGAGAGAGTGTGTGTAATTGATGAAGCGAAGGTTTCATTAGGAGTCATTCTGTTTAAATCCATACTTTGTATTGAAGACATACGCACCAGATAACCAGCTGGGCTGACCCTACCATTTTTTTTTAGAGACTTTATTTATTTATTTGAGAGAGAGACACAGAGAGCACAAGCGGGGGGAGTGGCAGAGGGAGAAGCAGACTCCCAGCTGAGCAGGGAGCCCGACGCGGGGCTCGATCCCAGGACCCTGAGATCATGACCTGAGCTGAAGGCAGCCGCTTAACCGACTGAGCCACCCAGGCGCCCCCTGATGCTACCATTTAGGGTAAGCTGGCTTTGGTTGATGTGACAATCTTTTACACCTGGATTTCTATAGTGTCTGCTGTAGATAAGGCCCCAAACAGTTTGTTGACTTGGGCACCAGGTAGAGTACCCAGAATATGGAGACATTGCCCCAGAAGCTGGGCCATAGTAGCCCTCAAATAAGGATGGCTGATCCTGGCTAACAAAACTTAAAACAGCAAGCTTTGAAAAGATCTAGCTGTTTCTAAGGCAAGTGTCCCAGGATAAAGCTCAAGAATTGTAAGGAATATAAAAATCTAAGCCAAACAAGATAAAATTCCCAATATCTGGTATCCAATCAAAAATTACCATAATGAGAAAAATCAAGAAACAGACCCAGAAATGACAGATGATAGACTTAGTAAAAAAGGACATTCCGATAGTTTTTAACTCTCGTCCCTATACTGAGATGGTGGAGGGAGGCATGAGCATATTAAGAAGAGAGAAGGAAGACCTAAATCTCAGAACTTCTAGAGATTAAAGAAGTGAGACAAAGACTGTGCAAACACGCACTGTGGTTTGAGGCACCACGGAAGTGAACAATATGCTGACCGTGAAGACACAGCAAGAGGAACTGTTCAAAATGAAAAGACGAGAAGTCCCACCCCACCGGCGGGTTTATTGCCTCAGCTGTGCTCACCTTCTGGCCTGCCCTACAGTGGTAGAGCTAGTCCTTGTAAAACCTCTCTGCTTTGCTGGCTGGCAAGAGTGTGGGCCTTGTCAATAGGCTGCTAGGGAGACTTTGGAGAAGGAAGGGGCTCTCCTTCCCTGTCTGGTGTGGCTTGCTCTTCAAGTCCCCAGAGAGCATGATTTTTCTCATCACCCCTGAGGTTTCTCTGGCGCTGGATTCCTGCAAGGCACCGCTTTCTCCACCATTTGCCTACTGCAACTCTTGTTCCGTCAAGGTCACAACTAGGTGGACACTGCCCAACGCTGCACAAACCAGAGGACAGGATAGCAGCATCTTGAAAGTACCAGGAGCCAAATACAAGCCTAAAATTCCATACCCAGCAAAAAAAGCTTTAAAAACCCAGCAATCCAAATAAATACGACACAAGACCCACATTCAGATGTCCCCCATTTCCAAATACTTTTTTTTTTTTTTAAAGATTTTGTTTATTTGACATAGAGAGAGACAGTGAGAGAGCGAACACAAGCAGGGGGAGTGGGAGAGGGAGAAGCAGGCTCTCCACCGAGCAGGAAGCCCGATGCGGGGCTCGATCCCAGGACCCTGGGATCATGACCTGAGCCGAAGGCAGACGCTTAACGACTGAGCCACCCAGGCGCCCCTCCAAATACTTTTCTTTATAGCTGATTGTTTTTCTTCAGTTGAGGATCCAATTAGAGATCTTGCATTAAGTAGTTATGTCTCTTTAATCTCCTACGGTTTAAAATAGTCTGCAGCCTTTTGTATTTTTCATGACATCAACATTTTTGAAGAGGTTAGGCTAGTTTTTATTTTTTTATTGCAGAATGCTGCTTGATTTGGATTTTGTCCAATTTTTCCTTCTTGATCAGATTCAAATCAGTATTTTTGACATGGTGTGTCCTCAGTTCATCACATCAGGGGCGCATTATGTCCATCCATCCCATTATTGGTGATGTTAAGTTTAATTACTTTGTTAAGAAAGCATATGCAAAATTGTCCATCTTTAAAGATAAACTTTTTCCCCTTCGTAACTATCCCTTGTGGGGTGAGATTTTGAGACTGGGTGGCTATCTTCTTCCTCGATAGAGTTTCATCCATGGTTTTAGCATCCATCGAGGATTCTTGCCTGAATACTCATTTTTAGAGGCATGTTTGGAACAAAAATGCTTCCTGTTCAAACTTTAAAATGATAATTATAATCTTCATAAGCATTTTCCTTGGTTATTTAGTGGATGACAGCTGTGGTGTCCATTAGGATCTTTTTCCCTTCATCACAGACAGACGCCCAAGGGAACCTGTACCATATGGAGGCTCAGCTTGCTCGCCTTCATGGAGAAGCTGCAGGCATAACAGTGGTTTGGGAAGCCCAATGTAGAATAACATTACTAAGGCATCCACATTTAACGTGCTGTTGATAACCAGTGTGCCAGACCCCACATAATATATGCCAGACATAATCCGTGCCTTTGAGAGATTTTGTAATGGATAAAAGATGGCAAGAACCTTGGACAACTTTTTTTGTCTTTGTCTCTAGAATCCTGTCATTAAATCCTTCATTTCTCTTCAAAAAATTCTCATAATTTTTCCATGTGTCTAAGGATCATACTCCTAAGACCTTCTAGTTTTCTTGAGAAAAGAGAGGTCCCTTCTGTCACCAATGCCAAATTGCTCCTCTATATAGGCTTGAAGATGGCAGCTCGTTTCAGAGTGAGGGGGATGATTTTAACCAGTGGAGAAGGGCTATAATAATAAAAATTAGGGGCACATGAAGACCTCCGGGTATAAATAAGCTCACACCAGCTTCTTACCTGCTGAGCTTTAAGACCTTCCCTTCTCTGTGCCGTAGCAGAGAATCCATCTCACCCCTGCCTGGACTGACCCGGGTCCAGGAGAGGTGCTCCTGACCTCTTTGGCAGCACCTTTCCTGCCTCCTTTTAGGAGACCAGCTTTTGTGTGGGTCAGCATCATTCCCAGACCACAGGAAGGAACCCTGGAAAATGGTCTTTCCGTTCAGAAGCTTCCAGTTGTTGCTCCACCTGTCCTCCCACCAGGTCCACCAGGAACTTGTTTTGCTCACATTTCAACAATGCACGAAGGAGCATTTGTCCTGATAGCGTCTGAGATCATCCTGGCACCAGATTCCCCAATGTGATTTCCTTGGAGACTACAAGAGAAGGATTAGGACAGGACTTGAGAGATGGGCTCAAGGCCTAGAGGCATGCCGGTTCTCTTTAGTAAAGAGCATGAAATGCAGAGCTCCAGCCAAGACCTTCATGCTTCCCGGATCCCTCCCACGGAGAAGGCCCAGAATGGCTCCCCCTTATACCAAGTTTCCCTGCAGAGCTGCTGAAAGACCCGGGAGTCAGCTGTCTCCGAGAAGCTGGGAGTTGTTCTAAAGATGAGCAAGAATGGCAGGGAAGGGCAGGTGCTGCTGGGCCTCACTCACTTGATATGCTGGAGGCCATGGTTTCCAGATAGTGCGGTGGCAACGAATATTGCCCCGTCCATCCCCAAGGAATTCTCTTGAAGACTAGGCAGAGAAAAGATGGAGACACCACCGTGAGCCATTCGGTACGTTAGAACCCGCCCCAGGAAGCAGCACTGCATTATCCTGGGGGGCCGTGGAGGAAATATGCACTTCTGGGGATGATTTGTCCACAGCAAGGGGGTGTTTACCCCTGAGACCAGTGTCTACAAGTAGCCGGGTGGTCCCATCCAAGTGCCATGGAAGGGGCAAGACCGAAAATGCAGATGTTAAGTGACTTAGCTCTGGCATAAGCTAGACAGAATGAACAAACCCATCTGCAAGAGGGACTCTAACCATCAGAGCTATTTATATTCGGAAGGAAGCAGCTACCGAGGAAATCAAGAGCATCTCCTCTCATGGGGGAGGTTTCAGCAGAGAAGTCTGCTGCTCTGGGGCTCAGGTAGGTCTCTATAGCCACTCACTTGAGTCTTCGGAGACTTGAGTTCACCTTCAGAGCATTTGCCAAGGCTTTGGCTCCAGCCACCCCGATGGCATTTCCTCGTAAGCTGTCCAGAAAGATATGAAGCCTAAGGCACAGTGTCAGCTGTGGGGTGAAAACTGTACCTCTTCCAAGAGCATGGGCTCCTGGTAGAGGCAGCATGGACTCAGCAACCATGGGGGTGAGGTTGCTTCTTTCTCACTCCTGGGTGCAGAGTGGAGATCGGACAAATCTGGGTGGTTTGTTGGAGCCCTCCCCCTCCTCCATCCCAAAGAAAGGAGAGTGGGGCTGAGATAAGAAAGGCAACACTTCAGGGTGCCTGGGTGGCTCAGTTGGTTAAGTGACTCCCTTCGGCTCAGGTCATGATCCTGGAGTCCCGGGATGGAGTCCTGCATTGGGCTCCCTGCTCTGCGGGGAGTCTACTTCTCCCTCTGACCACCCCCCCCCCCCCCC
>NC_058407.1:140094793-140220035 GCF_002201575.2 Neomonachus schauinslandi
CCAAAAAAAAAAAAAAAAATTTTAAAAAAAAAAAAAAAAAGGGAACACTTCATCCAGCAGTCCTCACATCCTCAGCATCCCAGGACCACAGGAGCAGGGATGACTGGGACATGCCTGAGAGCCCCACTGAGCTTAACCCTCTCCCCCAGGAGTCTGGATCTTCTCATTGTCTGAGGTCAGTGGCCAGGGACCCCTACACAGGACCTTGGGACGTGGGCAGCCTAGGCAAGGCTGAGAAGAGCAGGTCCTCAAGGAGAGGAGGCCCAACAGTAGTGACTCCCAGGGAAGAGGTATGCAGTGGGAACGGGGAAGCTGGGGCATGCTTGATCTAAAGGACGATGTTTAAATGATTTGTGAGTTTCCATGTAAATTGACATTTTTTTTTCCTTCCATATCTTCATTTCAAATCAACAGCTTGGTTTCTTTGGGCAAGAGACTATAGCCAGAGCCTGGAATACTTACTCGAGAATCTCTAAGGTTCTGTTCACAGCCAGGGCGTCCCCTAGCGCCTGGGCCCCCCGAGAGCCAATGGAGGCCACCTGCAGACTGGAGGAAGAGATGCAGTCAATGCGGACAGGCCTCACCAGCCCGCACCCTGCCTGGCCCAGCATCCACGCATACTTGTCCTTCCTTTTCACCACCCCTGGAATTAGGGCTGAAAATGGCAACACAGCACTGAAGGTTATTGGCCCGTGATCTGTCCAAGGAACGCTGCGCCCCCTGCGTGCACTGTCTGAAGCCTAGGACAGAGATCTGGATGCTCCGGATACAGCAAGGAGAGCTGGCCTCCTGGAGAGTTCGAGGGAGAACACTCCCCGAGCCCCTACTTCTTACTTTCCACATGTTCGATGTCCCAATTGCTAACACTAGGAAAATCAAACACACCTTCCTTGACTGGAAGGCAAAACTGATGTGTAGTGTGCGGGGCCGGCCTCCCGGGCTGCTGTGCACGTTAGCACTTACTAGAGCGCAGTGAGGGCCGTGTTGGCCTTGAGTGCGCTGGCGACTGCAGAGGCGCCTTCGTCCCCGATGGCATTCTCCTGTAAACTGAACACAGAGAGTGACCCCTGGGCTCACAGGGCACCATGCTAGCACTGTGGCAGGACACGCTGAGCTTGGACCTTCTAGATTTCATTCGGACCACGCACACCACAGACTAGACTCCCAGGGACCTTCTAGATTTCATTCAGACCACACACACTACGGACTAGCCTCCCAGGGACTTTCTAGATTTCATTCAGACCACACACACCATGAACTAGACTCCCAGGGTTGCCTTGGGGATAACTGTCCCCAGGGCCTCCTACTTAATATGCAGAGGGCTCTGGGGTCTGCATGAACCTGGACCATCAGAAGCAAACAAGAAAAGGGATACATGGAAAAGAGACAAAAAAGGATGTGCCAGCCAGAGAATTATGTCAAGGCCCTCAATCCCCGGCCATTCTTGCTGGTCAGTGTTTTACATCTTTTTTTTTTTTTTCTTCCCTTCCACATTGGAATAAAGTAGTAGGTCCTAGGGCAGTCAGTGGTTAAGAGTTTAGTTCAGGTGGGCATCGGTGTGTTTAGGGGAGAGTTTGCGTTAATAATTTTAACAGACATTTGAGTGTGTATTGTGTCCACACAATTGTACAGGCCCAGGACTATCTCAGGTGAGGAGTTGTGATTGAACGAGCAGGCACCAAAGGCCACGTGCCAACTGCACGGAGGACCCCAAGGGGTCTCCCACCCCTGTGTCGTCACAGAAACTGCCAGAAGAAATAAGTCTAAACCAAAACCTGAAGGATGGCGTGGGGGAGAGGGTCTGGCATATCCGTAGAACCCAAATCCACTCGAGTTGCCGGCACATGAAAAGAGGCCAAGGAGGTACAAAGGAAGCAGGTCCTTGGGGCCTTCTTTGGAAGCCACGCTAAGGGTTGGCCTTCACTTGGAGGCACCGGTCAGCATTTAGGTCTCTCACCCAGGACAGGGACAGATTTACGTTTTGGAAAGATCTTTGGCCAGCAGTGTGAGACGGTGGACTGGGTGTAGAGGTGTCACTGCAGTGACTCAGGTGAGTGATGCTGCTGGCCATGGGGGCAGAGGGAAACGGTGAGACGTTGGGAGGAGAGCTGCAAGTGGGAAGCGAGAGCAGAGGTGGTGTTTCTAGCTTGCACGACTGGCTGGTTCCGTTCATGAGGTGGGGATGGAGAAGCAGGCTTGTGGGCAGAGAGTTGGAGCGGTTTGAAGTTCCCACGAGGCACCCAAAGGGAGATGCCGAGGGGGCAGGGAGGACATGGGTGTGGAGCTCAGGAGAGAGGTCTGGGGGATAGACGTGGGGGTACCAGGGCTCTGAAGGCAAGGAGCCTGGGAGAGGAGAGCTTCTGGAAAAGAGATCATTCAAGAGAAGACGGCCTAGGACAGAACCCTAGGGAACACCAGGATGTCAGTCAGACAGAAGAACAAGCCAGAGGTGGGAAATCCTGGTGAGAGACAGAGTTACCCTTCGACCCAGCGGTTCCACTCACAGGTGTGTAACCACGAGAAGTGAAAGCACACACCCACACAGAAACCTGTGTACGAACGCTCACAGCAGTGTCACTAGCAAGAGCCAAACAGTGGCAATAACCCAAATTCCATCATTGGATGAGTGGATAAACCCAGCATGGTCTATACACACAGTGGACTAGGATTCAGCCATAGGAAGGAATGAAGCTCTGATTCAAGCTGCCGCCCAGGTGACCCTTGAAGAAATGACACTAAATGAAAGACCTCGGTTGTGATGGCACCTACGGTATGATTCCATGTGAATGAGACGTCAAGTGCAGGTGACTCCATAGAGACAGAGCAGATGTTTGGTTGCGAGGGGCTGGGGCGTGGGGGCAATGGGCAGTGATTGCTGATGAGTCTGGGGTGTCTTCTTGGGGTGATGGATTGTGGTGATGGTTGCACGACTCTGTGAATATACTAGAAACCAATGAATTGTGCACTTGATATGGGTAGTTTTTGTGGTACCTGGATTATGTATCAATAAAGCTGTTAGAGCAGATGAGAACAGAAATGTGCCTGCTGGCCTTAAGGCAGAGGAGGCTGTGTGCTGAGGGCCTCTGGCCCAAGCTGTGTGCCTGGTGGACACCAAGGCCTCAAATGTCCTTGTTCCCCTGTCCTTCCTGCAGCCCCTGCAGAGGCCCCACTTACTCGAGGCTGGTCAGGCTCCTGTTGAGCTGTAGTGCTTGTCCCAGGGCCTTGGCAGCACCGGCCTGGATGAAATTCCACTGCAGGCTGGGCAGAGACAGACACATGTGACCACGTGGCCCAGGGCAGAGCCCAGGAGGGTCTGGAGTCTCCAGAAAGAGGGGACTTCTCCCAGGAGGGTCTGGCAGTAGGAAAGGAGTCCTTGCAGGATGGGGTCCTGGCCACTGATGGGCAGATCTCTTGCAGCCCACCTCAGGTTTAGTCAAAAGGGGTCAACAAGCACTCTCTGGTTAAGGGTGGACACAGGGGCAGGCTCAAAGACTCCAAATGGCCCCTGCATGAAGCTTGTGACACTTGGAGGCATGGCATGGGTGCCCACCTCCCACCATTGGCCTCTCCGTGGATCAGCCCCAGGAAACAGAGCAGGGGGCAGGGCATAGCCTCCTGGAGGCCCCCAGGCTGTGTTGTGGAAGGGCCCCAAAGCCAGACTTATTCTCCTGCCTGAGCTGGTGTGATGGCCCTGCAGCTCTGCAGAGGGGATGGGGTGGGGGGGTGCCAGAGACTCACTGAAGGGACGTGAGGGCCTGGTTTTCTCTCATTGCCACCGCGATGGCCTGGGCGCCCTGGTCGTGGAGGAGGTTGGCTGTCAGGCTGGGAGGAGGGGAACAGGGGTGAGTAAGCAGGAGCTAGCTGGCCGTGGAGCCCCCATACTTACTAACCCAGGAATCTAGCCCCCCTCCTCCCTGAGGACCGGCCTAGCTCATGTTTATTGAGCACCGGCATGTGCCAAGCATGTGTCTTATGCTGTTGTACCAAATCCTGGCAGGCACATGGAGAAGGGGCCCAGGTTCAGCTCAGTGAGGTTCCAGGACAGATCACCCACCTGATCCCTGTACTGCACTGCCCCTGAGACATGGGCCCTCCCACATTGCCGTGGGTAGGGGGGCGAGGGGCAGGCAGCGTCCACAGGTAACGTAGGACGTGAGAGTGGAGGAGTTGCCACCAGAGGCCGTCTCCTGGCTACCCCTCCCCAGCCAGGTCCTTCTCCAGCCTGTAAAGTGGCAAGGCCATGAGGATCTGCTCTCCCCATCCCCAGGGTTCTAGGTAGGCCAGGCCCTCGGCTAAAGGGGCGGTGGGAAGCACAGCCTGCACCCCACTCACGTACTCCAGGTTCTTCAGGGTGCTGTTGATGCAGAGAGCTCGAGCCAGTTCCCGGGCTCCCTCTGAGCTGATGGAGTTTTCTCGCAGGCTGGGGAGAGAGAAGACCCTGAGCTGCTGACCAGACGTGTGGGGACTCTAGGGGAGACAAGCCCCGGTGCTCAGACCTTTCGAGCACAAGGAACCTCAAGGCCTCTTGAGTGATCAGGGCTGAGGTGTGAAGAGCCTCCAGCAAGCCGACTCCCATGGCTAGCCAGCCAAGTGTTTCCCCTGTAGGACTGCCAACAGTGGGACCCGTCAGGAGGAAGAGGATTGGTTGACAGGCCCTCAGAGGTAAGGGGGCTGGGGGCAGGCTTGGCTGCCTCAAGGGCTGGGGTACCGGAAGGGAGCAGCAGAACTGGGGAGCTGAGGGCCCCAGCTGTCCCCTGCCCTCCTAAGAGAGCAGGCAGTGTGCGGGATGCCAGGGCCCAGAACCAAGTTGCCCAACCATAGATTATCTTCAGAACAGGCCCGCAGTGGGAGGTGTGGGCTTTTCTTCCAAGTCCCAAAGTGCTTTCAGACCCCTTGGCCAAAGGGAGACCCCGTCTGGGGGGGAAGCGGGACTTACTTGAGGCTGACGAGGGTCTTGTTGGCGCAGAGGGCCCCCATCAGTGCTGCCACCCCTGCATCACTGATGGAATTGCTCTGCAGGCTGCAAACAGAGGACGGGGCACGCTTGGGGTGACCGTCCCAGGACTCGCAGGGAGCACTGCTCCAGCCTGGGGACTGCAGGCGTCAGGTTCAACAGAGCTGGGGAACCCTGGGAGCAAGTGCCCCCCCCCCCCCCACTGCTCTGCTCATCATCCCTCCTTCCTGTCCCCATTCCCTACGTTCCAGACCTAGGTCAGGGCAGCTGGGTCTAGCATAATCAGCCTCAAAGCTCAGACTCTGCCTTGATTTGAGTGGCTCCAAATAGTCCGGGGTTGGAGTGTGTGTTGTGTCTGCAGCCCCCACAGAAAGTCGTGCCGCTGAATCTCCCCATGTGGGGGCAGCACTGAGCCCCCCCGCCCCCCACCAAGGCCACTGCAGCCGACACCCTCTTTAGCCACCTGTGCCAGCTTTTCAAGGGCACTCAGTGCTTGTCACTCTGAAAACTCCACAACCAGCACCAACCACAACTGTCTAGGGAAATGGGTCTGGTGGGGTGGGATGGAACAGTGAGGTGGGCGTGGAGAGAGACTGAGATCACAGTATGCCCACTGTTGGTGGTTGGTTGGGTTCTGGCAAAGTCGTGGTCCTGACTGACAGCCCTCCTCCAGGACCCGCCCACCTTCTAGATGGAGAAACCAGGGGAGTCACCCACTGCCCACGGTCACTCCTGGAGGGTGGTCAGGCAGACTCACTCCAGGCTCTCCAGGCCCTGGTTCACCTTCAGGGCCTTAGCCAGGGCCCCGGCCCCTCCGTCGCCAATGCTGTTACTGGAGAATCTGTAAGAGATGAGACAAGGATTAGCTGGGTTTCTGGAGCAGCCTGGCAGGGGGGGCCTGGGATCAGGGTCAGGGAAGCGCTCCAGGGCTGCGCTTTCTCTGTTGTGTTAAGGGTGCCCAGTGCAGAGCTCGTTCGGCTTGAGTCTGTGGCTGGTCGCCTCTGCAAGTGACTCCCTATGGCCTGTAAGACATCGAGGTAGCAAAGTACTTGACTCCCTAGTGGGCGGCAGGGCCAACTCTTTTGTGATACTTTATGTGAAGGTAGCCAGGAAGTGTTGGGAAGGCAGTAAATTTAAGTCTGAGACAGTCCCAATCCTAGGAATCTGGAGTCCAAAGCCAGCTATCTTGCACCCATACCACCATCCATCCATCCATCCGTCTGTCCATCCACCCATCCATCCATCCATCCATCGTGCTCACAAATATTTATGATGGGCTGGGCATTGTGCCAGTCACTGAGGATACAAATTTGGCCTTTCTGTATTTCTCACATGAGTTCCTTCAGATTCCTGTTCTGTTTCAGGGTATCTGCCATCTGCTGGGCTCCCACAGGCCCGATGGTATTCTTCTGTAGGCTGTGGGAGAGGAGAAGTATCTTCAGCAAAGCTGGCCACAGCCATTCCCACTCCAGGGACAGTCTGGTTCAAGGTGAGAGCTCAGAGACTACTCGAATGCCCTCTCCATTTATCACAGCATTGGCAGAGTGGTCTCTAGGAAAGGTCTGTGGATTGTTGCCAAAGTGATGTCAGCAGACTGACATGGTTCTGGGGGCCGTCGGAGGCAAGGACAGCTGGGCCCTCCCTCGTCAGAAGCTGGGAAGTGATCAGAGGACACGTAATACCCAGCAGCCTCTCGAGTGGCGACTTCCACATACGAGTCCCTCTAGCTCTTCACCCAGTCAACCCTCCCAACACTCAACAGTCTACCTCCCTCTAGACCACCAGCAGCCTGCCTCCCAACCCTGCAGTCCTCCCTAGGGCAGACCTTCCATTTAGGCCCTTCTCCAACAGCTACGTCCCTTTATACTAAATCTGGAGGAGGAAGATGTTGCCAAGAGCCCCTGTGCCATCCTAGGAGGACAGGCAGGGCAGGACCTATTTTGTGTAAGGCTAAATACAATGTAAGCAAAAGGGAATTTTCCCTGGTTCCAAAAGGGAAAGAGACCTCCCTTTCCCTTACAGTGTTTCTTTGGGAAAACTTGCAGTGGTAAAGCTGTCCCTTTGAGAAGTGTGTAAATCTTTTTAAAAGCTAAATAAACCTCTTGCCAGATTTACAGCTTATAGGGACCATGGAGCCATCTCCTTGAAATGTACACATTAAGGAAGATCGCATGATTCCAAGTTGTCATAAAGATAGGGGAAGTTTGGTTTTTCCTTTGGATAAAGGCAATTAGTAAACAGCTGGCCACCCCAGCTACCAGGTTTAAGAAAAACTCTGTGCAACAAATGGTGCTGTCCAGTCCTCTTACTTGAGGACAAGTTATCTTGAAACACACATATCATGGGTTGTATCTGCTTGGCTGGAGAAAAGGATGAGATTTCTTTGTCTTTGCCGTCTCGTTGGTAGGTACCAATGATGTACACTGCAGTCTAGTTGATTATTCAAATAATTAAACTGTTTCATCCTTTACTACATTTGTGGAGAGGATTCTCTGCATTGGCAGAAGGCTTTATTTTTAATTATTTTCCAACACCTGTTCTATGGAAAACAGTGGACATCAAAATTTCCAGGGGCCATCCAGACGGGTCAGAAAGCCTCAGGACATCTCCCCAATCATCCTTCCTTGCAGAAAACAGACAGAGAGACCCTTGGAGGAGGAGAGGAGAGAAGAAGGGTCTCTCTGCTGGTCAGCATGTCCACTTACTGCAGCACAGAGAGGGTCCGGTTGGCAGCCAAGGCCTCAGCCACAGACCTGGCACCATTATCCCTGATCGAGTTGCTCTGGAGGCTGTGGAGGCAAGGAAGAAGTGCATCAGCAAAGGCGTACATGAGGGTGCCCAGTGGCGGCCTTAACCTCTACGGCAATGTTACCAAGGCCCAAGGCATGGACGGGGGGGCAGCTGTCTGCTTCAAGCGCTTACTGCCCACCACACAGGATTTGGGAAGAGTTGGTTCTTCCCAGTGCTGCTCTGGCCTGAGGATTCCCTCTGGGTTTCTAAGCATTTGTCTGTTGACTGAGAAGAAGGTGCCCAAGGCATCTGGATAACAATAACTAGGTTATCAATAGTCTTAATTATAGCTAAAAGCCACAGCATCCAAGTGTTGACAGGGATGTGGAAAAATTGGAACCCTCACCCATTGCTGGTGGGAATGTAAAATGGGGCAGACCTTGTGGAAAACAATCTGGCAGTTCCTCAAAAGGTCAAACAGAGTTACCACATCACACAGCAGATTCCACTGGTCGGTGTCTGCCCCAAAGAAATGAGGACAGGTACTCAAATGTATGTGCATGAATGTGTGCAGTAGCATTATTCACAAGAGCCAAAAGGTGGAAACAACCCACATGTCCGTCAACCGATGAATGGGTGAATTGTGGTCTGTCCATACAGTGGAGTATGACTCAGCCATAAATAGGAATGAAGCACTGATACCTGCCACAATGTGGCTGAACCTTGAAGACATGACACTCAGCGACAGGAGCCAGACAAAAGGGTCTTATTGAAGGATTCTATATATAGGAAATCTCCAGAGTAGGTAAACATAGACACAGAAAGCAGCAGTCCCTGGTGGCTGCTGGGGTGGCGAGGGGCACGGAGAGTAGAGAATGGGAAGTGATTGCTAATGGATACAGGGTCTACTTTTAGGTGATGGAAATATTTTGGAACCTGATAGAGGTGATGAATGAACAACTGTGAATGTGCTGAGTGCCACTGAAATGTATACTTTAAAATGGTGAATTTCACCCCAGTAAAAATAAATAAACAAATGACAATACACACTCAACTAAGGATGGATACAACCACAGGCCCCTAAAAGCACAGCAAACCACAGCAAACCATAGGAATATTCTGGAAGATGGGCTTTTCATTGTCTTAGAAAACACCTCAGTGGAATATTCTGACACCATGGCCTTGGGGGTTTCCCACTCAAAGGAGGACCAGAGGTTTTCCTCATAGATTATCTTGCCTTTCCATTTCTGTACAACCCCATCATCCTCCTCAATCCCCTGATTTGGCTGTAAACACAGGGACAATGACCAGGGAAGAGCTGAAACCTGAAAGTTGTGTAGGATACAAGATCATGTAGTATCCACCTAGATGGGAGCCAGTATAGCATGCCCACCATTTTGAATCATCTCCCACTCCATGGTTGGCACCTGGGAGAGGGTTTTCTGGGTCCTCTACTGGTTACACCGGGACAGGGAGCAGATGGAACATACCTCAGAAAAGCCAGAGTGCGGTTAATCTTCAGAGCATCTGCCAAAGCCTTCGCCCCTTGAGGTCCAATGGAGTTACTGCGGAGGCTGGCGGAAGGAAGAGAGAAAAAGAACTATTTTTTGTTTGTTTGTTTGTTTGAATCCAAGTCCCAGGGAGGGAAAAAAAAAGAACAGAAATTACATGACCTTTAAATCTATCCTCCTTGAAAATAATGTACTGGGGTTTAAGATTTCATGTTTTGCCGAGATCCTTATTTAGGTGAACAAGTAAGGAATTTCTCAGTATGGCCCCATGTGATGGGGCGAAGAAAGAAGGATTTGATGGACTTGGCTTGGGCCAGGTGTGGAGAGCAGGGAGAATAACGCCAGCTTCAGGGCCAAAATTCTGGTGCCTCCCTGGGCCGGTCCCAACAGCTGAGGAGGAGCCAGGATTTTGCTTGCTCAGCTGTCCTTCCACCCCACCCAGGGGAGAGTGTGGTCCAGGTGACTTCATGAGATGGCTCACAAGCTGTCCGTGGCCCAATAGTGGAAGGTTGGCCTATGTGTCCTACTTACTCCAGAGCAGTCAGACTTCTGTTGACCAGGAGGGATCTGGCCAGAGCTTTGGCCCCTTTGTTACTGATCTGGTTCTCAGCCAAGCTGTGCAAGGAGAAGGAGAGGAGTGGTTATTGCAGGTCTGTAAATCTCATTGCCTCTTCCTCAACACCAGGCTTGTGATCCAAACCTCTTGGTTTCACCAGCATCATGAGGCCCTGAACACAGGTGGAGATGAGGTGAGCCCTGGAGCGGAAGTGCCCAGCCCAAGAAAGCCTCTGAGCCAGGTAAGGTAGGGCCAGAGTGGGGGGACAGACCCTCACATGGGCAAAGAGTCACAGGGCAGAGTTTGGCCAGAATCTGGCACAGAAGCTTCTATACCAGCAGTGCCGCAGAGAGCCTGGGCAGTTACAGAAATCTCCCGGGGAGTTCCCGCGCAGTGGTGTGCTGCAAGAAACAAAATACAGAAACACTGACGTGTAGCATTGGCCAATTTCCGTGGTGTAAACACTCTCACCACGGCCAATTTTAAGCACTCCCAGCTTACAGAAGTTCCTAAAACTTGAATAATCTGCTCTCATGAACCAGTGGCCGAATTCATAGTTCTGGCTCACCACTGGCCCCAGCCATTTTTCTAATGCAAGAAACGAAGAGGGTACTTATTACAGAACTAACTTGAAAGTAAAACAACCAAAAACCAAAAAACACTTGCGTCTGACCTAAAAGGGTGATTTCAGGAATAAGCTGGTGGATCATGTTGCTTCATGGACCCAGTTTCAAAAATGGTGGCTGGTTGAGGTTCTCTACAGTTTCTTAGGCATTTAAAACTGTGGAGCATCCCCAGGGGATACAGTTAGAAACCCAGTGCTTTTCAAGCTGTGTTTCAAGGGCTCCTGGTGTTCCTCAGAAAAGCCTCAGGAGCCCCTAGAGGCTGAGGAGGAACCAAGCATCCCTCTTATTTCAATCCCAGCAGCTCCCAGTTGCCCATCTCTTACTGGGGTCCTGCCTGATAGACCACTTTTAAAAAGGGTTCTGTTGCTTAAACTTTGAAGACCATTCATCCAGACCACCTTCTATATAAATGTTCTCAAGTTCTAGAGCACCTCTGTCCCCCTCCACCCAGGACTTCTATAAAATTTTATAAGTAATATTTCATGAGCCATGTGTGTATTCTGAACGGTGCCTTGGGCATTTTACACAGGGATGTGGCCCTGAGGACCAACTACAGGGAGGTGAAGAAGAGCATGTGGCCATCAAAGAAATTTGGGACTTTTGTTCAGAAAATATTCTGAGCGTTATCCAGACTGCTTTATGCAAAAACACTGGGTGTTGACTATTTTGCTGAAGGCTCCCATGAAGGAATAAATAATGAAAAGTTGTCATTAGCGTGTTTCTGTCAAAGGGATTGCATTTATATCTCTGGCTAACAAGTCAGAGAATCCTGCTTAGAACGGCTGGCCCTTGTACAGTCTGTGCCTGGCCTGTCCTCACACTTCCCTTGCATTAACCTGTTGGAGCTGCTCGACAACCTGAAGAGGTAGGTAGTGTGCAGGAAAGGGTTAACCTCGCCCCCAGTTCCTGAAAGCTGACCTCTGTTTACCAGGGGGACTTGGGGCCCCACAGTAACAGCTTGACCCCTGGAGGGGCTTCCCTGTGGGCAGTGAGGTATGTCTCCATGCCCAGCCCCCCATGAAAACAGCCCACAAGCCCGGGTGAGCCTCGCTGCTGGGAAAGCTTGGTGGTCACCGGGAGAGGGAGGCACTGTGTATATGACCACACCGGGAGGGACAAGTGAAAGCCCACCTGGTCTCCCCCCAGCCTGCCCCACGCACCTTCCCTCTGCAGATTTTCATCTGTATCTTTTTGGTGTGATGAACCACAATCGTGGGTACAAGAGCTTTTCTGAGTTCTGTGAGTCCTTCTAGTGAATCATTGAACCTGAGGAGGGCCATGGGGACCCCTGGACTCACAGATACTGTTTTTACCCCATTTTTATCCTCTTTAGGCAGGGAAGTGACAGTACAGGGCCATATAGGGCCCACCAGTCTCTCACCGCTGTCCTCGGTGACTTGTTTTTGCTCCTGACCCGTTCCATGTTTGTTTTTGTTTTCTCAGATAAAGACGATTTCAGAACCTGGAGGGAGGCTTACATGAAGATGAAGAATTCCTCTCTGGATCCTATGCTCCAAACTCATCTCCCTAGTTCTAGCTACCCCAGATCATCACATCAGCTCAGCTCCAAACCCAGGTGTTACTCAGACTCAGAAATGTTATCACAAGAAGAGATTTCACAAACACAAAAATCTCTTCTGCCATCAGCATATAGACTTTTGTCTATTTACAACATTAAAGATGCAGTGTTTAAATTGTATTTTTTGCATTCATTTAAATAAAAGTTTAAATTTAAACTCATTTTTTAAATTAAAAACTTTAAAATTTGATTTAAAGATGTGATCCCGTGCCTCTGGTACTGTTTTGGGGGCCAACTTTGAGAGGAGCTTGGAGAAGACTGGGCCTGGCACCACATCAGAACATAGAGTATTCAGAGACATGCTTCCATGTCCATGATAGCATCTGACCCTCACCCTATCCTTTCCCTCTTCTCACAGATGAGGTACCTGAGCCTCTGGAACTTTCTGGAATGGGCAGAAACAAGCAGCGTGTATCCTGAGCCACATGTTTCAAAGGCACCTCTCCTTGAAAGCACCCCTGGCCGGTTGAGCAGAGAGGAGGAGGGGAAAGGAGCCCCAGACCCTGTGCAACAGGTGAGCATCCCGGATCGGGTCTCCTGGGTCAGCGTTACCTGATCCTCTGAATGCGACAGTCCTTCCCACTCAGCACGCTGCCCAGCAGTTCCATCACGGGGTCCTGGAACTGGTTGTTGTCCAGCCTGCGGAAGGAAGAGCGATGATGAGTGGTATCAGTGCCCGCAAGCAGGTGGAGCAAGGCGCTGGCAAAGGGCCGGCATCACGGCCACAGAGGCGCCCAGGCCGACGTTTCCATCGTGCTGCAGCCCCCGTTGTGTGGCTCAGGGGTCTGTGCTAGCACACCCACCACGCTCAGCATTTTCCCGTGAGGGTGGACTGGGAGGCTCAGTGTTTTGAGCCCCAGGATCCCTACCCGGAGGGGTGTCTTCCCAACAGCCCCTCACACCCTGTGAGTCTATGGGACACGGGTTGTTAGCTCTCCTCCTCCTGAGGACGTGGCACCTGCTCTCAGGTCCGGAATGGCCCTGGTCTTACAGCCTTCCTAAGGTCCAGAGCACTGGGTGGACTCTGGGCTGGGGGTGGGGTGAGTGGGTGTGGCGTCTGTCAGCACTGGGATGGTTCACAGGGTGTTGGAGGTTGAATTGTGTTCCCCAGAAAGATAGGTGTTCTGACCCCCCAGTGCCTCAAGAATGTGACCTTACTTGGAAATAGAATCATTGTGGATGTAATTAGTTAAGATGAAGTCATTCTGAGCGGACTAGGCCTGCAATCCCACATGGTTGGTGTGCTCAGCAGAGGGAGCACTACACGAAGACAGAGACACAGAGGAGGAGTCCGTGTGCCACAAAGACGGGAGTGATGTGTGGACAAGCTGAGGATGCCAGCAAACAGCACACACGAGAGAGGCAGGAACCGTGTTCCCCTACAGGTTTCAGAGGGAGCTGAGCCCTGCTAACAACTTGATTTTGAATTCTGGTCTCCTGAGCTGTGAGAGAGTAAGTTTCTGATGCCTTAACCCATCCACGTTTAACCCATCCACGTTGTGGTCCTTCTTTACGGCGGCCCCAGGATGCTGACCGAGGGGCGCGTGGTGGAAGGGACGAAGCTTCCGGGGCCTCTGCCCCCCCACCCCACACACCTGGCGCAGCCCGGCCCCAGCGCCCACCTCAGGCTCCGGCAGTACAGCAGCTGGGGCAGCAGGCTCTGGAGGACGCCCTTGCTGAGGCGCAGTGACACGTTGGCCTCCCGGGCGCAGGCATCCGACACCTGCAGGAGATAGGCCAGGGCGGCGCGGTGCTGGGGGCCGGTCAGCGCTGCCAGGCCCCCGCTCTCCATGGCCTCCTGCACGCTGCGGGCCAGCTCCGTGTGCTGCAGCTCGTGCAGGCAGTGCAGGATGTTGACCGCCCGGGCACAGACGGCCACACTGGGGCGTAGGCAGCCCTGCAGGAGCTCCGCCACCTGGGCCCGGTAGCCCTGGTGCTCCCCCTGGGCCAGCAGGGAGCCTGCCAGCAGGGCGTTGACCTTCGGAGACAGAAGTCCTGAGAGGAAGCGCAAGAACACATCCAGCCGCCCGTCCTCGGCCTGCATGGCCCGCTGGGCCGCACTCCGGAAATGGGTGAGGAAGCCGAGGCGGGGCCAGGACACGCCACCCTCGGTGAAGAGGTCAAAGATGGCCCTCTTGGACGCACTGTAATAGTACGCGGCCGCCACGAACTCCTGCAGGGACAGGTGGGTGAAGCAGTAGGCTGTCGAGGAGGCCAGGGTCTCTTCCCGCCGCAGGAAGCAGCCGCACAGGGCGCTCTGCAGCAGGGCAAGATCCACGCCAAACGCCTTCAGGTCCTGCTCGTAGAACACGTACTTCCTCCTGACCAGCCCGTGGAAGGCCAGCCGACCCAGAGTTCCCACCATCTTGCGGCTGCTGTGGGCCACCTGCTCGATGCGAGGGCTCGCCTTGCCCTTCTCCTGCCCGTCCCCACCGAGGGCCATCCTGAAGTACCAAGAGTAGAGCTCGCACAGGGTCCTTGGAGTCCACGGCTCTGCGTCCTGGGGCCCCGGCTTGCTGCGGCTCAAGTGACCCAGTGCCGACCCTGCGAGCCGGCAGAAGGCCGGGACCGTGCACATCAGGTACAGGGCCCTGTCTGCCTGCACCCGCCTCAGGACCCAGTCTGAGAGGGCGTGGTCCTCGGGGAACATCTCTTCCAGACACACCTTGATCTCTTCCTTGGTAAAGCCCCGGATCTCTGTCATCCGGTCCACCAGGCCCCCCGGGATCTGGCCAGCCACGCCGGGGCGGGAAGTGACCCAGACAGAAACTTCCGGGAAGAGGTTGCCTCGGATGATGTTGGTGATCAGATGGTCCACCTGGATCTCCTTCTTGGGGTCTGTGCACGCCACAGTGTTGGAGAAGTCCAGAGGCGTCTTACATTCATCCAGGCCGTCCAGGATCAGGAGGATATTGGGTAGGGCTGCTGCCACCAGGCCAGACTCCCCAATGTGCGGGAAGACAGAGTGGATGAGTCTGTCTGCAGACAGCTTCTCGTGGGTGTTGAGATCTCGGAAGGTCAAAGGTAGCACCAGGGAGAAGTCCTTGCCGACCTGTCCCCGGGCCCAGAGGTGGACAAAGTTCCTCACCAGGGTGGTCTTGCCCACGCCAGCTACCCCGATGGTGATGGAGATTCGGGGTGGGATAGACACCCGAGACAGAGGCAGGAAGAGTCTGTCCAGGGCGATGGTCTTGGCCGGGTGCCAGCCCCCACGTGTGGTCTCCACCTGCGTGAAGTCATGTTCCTTCAGCTGCAGGTCTGTGAGCCCCTCCACCAGCAGGAGATTGGTCAGCCTGGGCGAGGGGCCGCTCAGCTCCGGGCTGCCCTTTGCCCTGTTCAGCAGAGCCTCCTGGCACTTCTGTATCCTCGAGTCTGTGGGACAGAGGCCAAAGGGGAGGGTTGGGGAGGGTGGGGGAGGGGAGGGAGGGGTGAAGGGGGAGGGCCGGGGGACACCCTCCCATCTGCCTACCATCACTGTGTGGCGTCCTGTCTGTGGTCTGTGGGGCCTGGGAGCCCTGACTGCTCTTCCCGGCCAGGAGGTCCACGAGGGCTTTCACCTGCCCTGCCGGGGAGCTGGGGCCTCGGCCCTGGCCTGCCTCCCCACCCGTCCGCACCTCCTGCTTCCTCATGGAGTCCAGGGTTGCCACCAGGAGCTGTGAAGAGAGGGCCTGAAGTGCTGTGTGCCGTGTCACCACCCTGGCCTGGGACAGGTGAGTGAGCCTCCAGGGATGGGGAGGCATCCACTCTCTGTCCTTCCCCAGACTGCTGGTGGCCCTCGGTCTGGCCTCCACGAAGGGCTTGGAAGTGCTGTTTGTTCCCAGATGGTGAGAGGGGCCCCTGATGCCAGGAGCATGGCTCAGACATGGGGGGCCAGTGGATCAGACCCAGGGCTAGTGGATCAGACCCGGGCCCGGGCTGTATCGTGAGCTCTGCCACTTACTGGCTGTGTGACGCTGGGCAGGCCGCCTGAGCTGCTGGTGCGGTGGTGTCCTCATTTGTGACCTGGAAATAGACAGGAGGGTAAGGGCAGTTCCCCTCACATGAAAGGGCGAATGAAGGGTGGATAGGTGGAGCCCAGGGGCCTCTTAGGACAGTGAAGCCACTGTGCATGGTCCTACAGTGGTGGGTTCGTGCCATGGTGCGCTTGTCCAAACTCCTACAGTGGACATCGCCAGGAGTGTTGCTGTTTATCTCAGTGTTTCCCGGGGTCTCCTGACCCTCAGCAGCGCTGTTTTCTGCAGCCACAACGAGGTGGAGCACCTGCTCACATTCCTTTTCCTCTCTGAGGATTTGAGTGAATCCCGTAGCCAAGGCTGGCCGCCCCCATGTGTCCCTCCCTCAGCTAAGGTGGACACTGGAGGACCCCAAGCCCACCCTGCCCTCTTCCTCTCCTCACCTGCAGCGGGTGGGATGTCCAGCCCATGGCAGCCCCTCTGCTGGGCCTCACGAACTCAGGGGATGGGGGTCGGCCATCCCTCGTCCACAGGTCTAGGAGAGAAAACAGGACACAGCACTGGGCAGAGGTCCCAGCTAGTGCTCCAGGTGGCAAGAGCTCACTGAGATGGGTCTGACCCATGCCTCCCAGCCCTGTGGTTCTCTGGGTCTCAGTGACAGTCACTTACGAGGGGTCAACTGGCTGAGCCCCAAGGGTGCAACAGACTCCCTGACCTTGTATTTGCATTGGGCTTTCCTAGCGTTTTAACTCAGGATGAACCTTTTTACCTGGAAAATGCTGAAAGAAGCTCAGCGACAAGTAAAATAGCATTTTCCAGCATTTTCTGTTCATAGCACTGTTGAAGAACTAACTAGCGCAGTGAATTCAGGGTAGATGGTGTCCAGCCCAGCCGGGGGAATCTGGGAGCGTTAGTAGAAGGCCAGGCAAGGCCACGCTCCTTATACTTCCTCAGATCCTCTCGCTGTTCTCACGCTTTTGTTCTAAGTGTCAAAACCGAGGAGAGTAGAAACCAGTTTTGGACTGAAATCGCGTTAATGTGTATAGACTGGTGTGGGTGTCATTGGTCTTCCTTTAGATCCTTTAGTAAAACTGTTTTCCCTCATGTGGATCTTGCCAATCCTATTTGTATTTAGATATTTTTAAAGATTTTTAAATTTTTATTTATTTATTAGAGAGAAGCGAGAGTGAGCATAGGCAGGGGGTGGGGGAGGGGCAGAGGGGGGAGCAGGCTCCCCGCTGAGCAGGGAGCCCCATGTGGGGCTCGATCCCAGGACCCCGGGATCATGACCTGAGCTGAAGGCAGGCACTTAGCTGACTGAGCCACCCAGGTGCCCTGAGGAAGGCTTTTTTTTAAGCAAGACATAAAATCTTGGATCACAAGGGGAAGACTAACAGACTTGCCTTAATTTAAAATTTCCAAATAACATTAAAAGCCATCAATCAAATTGAAAGAAAACCTCAAGCCAGGAGTCAACCTTTGCAATATACATGAAAGAGGACTGATATCCATGATATATAGAGCTCTTGTAAATCAATAAGAAATTAATAAGTAAACAAATAGAATTATTTGGATACAGACAGATACAGACAGATAATTATGGACACAGACAGAAATAGAGAAAAGGATACAGATAATTCATGGAAGTGTAAATGACCAAGACATTGAAAAGATGCTCATTTTCGCTAAAGATCAAGAAAAAAACAAAACAATGAACTATTTTTCATCTGACAAAGATTATAATGACGTAACAGGCTACATTGGGAGTGGTAGGAATTGTAACACAGAGTTGGTGAGAGGGTAAATTAGTATGATTCTGGATCATATTTTTTTTTAAAGATTTTATTTATTTATTTTAGAGAGAGAGAATGAGAGACAGAGAGCATGAGAGGGAGGAGGGTCAGAGGGAGAAGCAGACTCCCTGCTGAGCAGGGAGCCCGATGCGGGACTCGATCCCGGGACTCCAGGATCATGACCTGAGCCGAAGGCAGTCGCTTAACCAACTGAGCCACCCAGGCGCCCGATTCTGGATCATATTTTGCCATTATCTGTTGCTATTAAATATCTTTTGACCCAGAAGTTCCACTTCTGGGAATTTATCCCAAAGAAATAAGTGGATAAGTGCACAAAGATGTGACCACAAGGATGATCCTGAAGCATTCTTTGTAACAACAAGAAGTTGAATGGGAAATACCTAAATTTTTGTTCAAAGAGGTTTGGTAAAGTTACTGAGGCCCAATTATACAATGGAAAACTCTATGGCCATAGAAATTAATAAGGTCAAACTAGAAAAATGTTCACAGTGTATGTTTTAGCTATTAATGTCATAAAGGTTTTAATCACCTTTTTGAGGTATAATTTATATACAAAAAATGCACCCATTTCAAGCATACAGCTAGATTAGTTCTGACAAATGTATACACCCCTGTAACCACTACCACAGTCAAGACCTTGAACAGGTCTTCCTCCAAAAAAATCCCCTTGTGCACCTTTGCAATCTGTCCCAACCACAGCCCTCTGGCCCTGAGCCATCGATCTGCTCTTTTTCTCTAAGATTAGTTTTGCCTTTTCTAGGATTTCATATAAATAGAATCATACAGATCTACATAGGGTTTTTTTCATTTAAAAACTGTGGTAAAATAGGAGTGTCTGTGCGGCTCAGTCGGTTAAGAGCCCCACCTCCAGCTCTGGCTCTTTAAAAAAAAATAAAGGTTTATTTTTTGAGAGAGAGAGAGTGTGTGTGCGTGAGTGTGAGGTGGGGAGGGGCAGAGGGAGAGAATCCTCAAGCAGACTCCTCACTGAGCGCAGAGCCCCATGCAGGGCTCCATCTCATGACCTGAGAGGAACACAAGAATCCAACGGTCAATCGGCTGAGCCACCAAGGCATCCCCTTGCTTTAAATTCTTGAGCGTATACCCACAAGTGGAATTTCTGGGTCACATGGTAATTCTTTTTTTAATTTTTTGAGGAACTGCCAACTTGTTTTCCACAGCAGCTTTACCATTTTACAGTCCCACAAAAAGTGCATAAGTGTTCCAATTTTTCCACTTTCTCACCAATGCTTGTTTTTCCTGTGTTTTTGATAGCAGCCATTCTAATGGATGTGAGGTGGTATCTCATTATAGTCTTGATTTGTGTTTCACTAATGATGAGTGATGTTGAGCATCTTTTCATGTGCTTAAATGCCTAGTTGGATATCTTCTTTGGGAAAATATCTATTGAAATCCTTTGCCCATTTTTACATTGGTTGTTTTTTTTTGTTGTTGAGTTGTAAGAGTTCTCTATATATTCTGGATATTAATCCCTTATCAGATATATGATTTGCAGATATTTTCCCCCATCCTGTAGGGAAAAGTTCCCTTTTACTCTGTGTGTGGTGTCTTTTGATGCACCAAAATGTCCAATGCTCATGAAGCCCAATTTGTCTATTTCCTCTTTTTTTACCTATATATACCTATACCTTTGGTGTCACATCCAAGAAATCATCACCAGATCCCATGTCATGAAGATTTGTGCTGTTTTCTTCTAAGAACTTTATTGTTTTAGGTCTTACATTTAGGTCTTTTATCCTTTTGGAGCTTATTTTTGTATATGGTATTAGGTAAGATAGGTAAGGGTCCAACTTCATGCTTTTGCATGTGGATGTCCAATTTTTACAGCACCATCTGTTAAAAAGACTGTCCCTTCCTCATTGAACAGCCATGGCACCCTTGTCAAAAATCTTTTTACCACATAAGTGAGGGTGCGTTTCTGGGTTCTCTGTTCAATTCTGTTGGTCTGTATGTCTGTCTCTATGCCAATATCACAATGTCTTGATTACTGTAGCTTTGTAGTAATTTTTGAAGTGTGAGTCCTCTAGTTTTGTTTTTTTTCAAGACTGTTTTGGCTATGGGGGTCCCTTAAGATCCCATTTGAATTTTAGGATGGATTTTTCTATTTCTGCAGAAAATGTTATCGGGCTTTTAATAGAATTGCATTGGATCTGTAGATAGCTTAGGGTAGTATGGACATTTCAATAATGTTAAATCTTCCAATCCATGAACATGGGATGTGTTTCCATTTATTTCTTTAATTTCTTTCAGCAATGTTTTGTCACTTTAATTGTGCAAGTCTTTCACCTCCTTGGTTAAGTTAATTCCTAAGCATTTTATTATTTTGGATGCTATTTTGAATGGAGTTGTTTTTATAATTTCTTTTTCAGAGTGTTCATTGTTTACATATAAAATTACAATTTCTATTTGTGTGTTGACTTTGTATTCTGCTATTTTGCTGAATTAATTTATTAGTTCTAAAAATTGTTTTGTAAAAGATCATATCATCTGCAAGCAGAGATGATTTTAATTCTTCCTTTCCAATTTGGATACCTTTTATTTCTTTTCTTGCATAGTTGCTCTAGCTAGAATTTCCACTACTATGTTGAAGAGAAGTGGTAAAAGCAGGTATCTATATCTTATTCCTGATCTTAGAGGAAATGCTTTTAGACTTTCACCATTGAGTGTGATGTTTGCTGTGGGTTTTTCACATATGGCTTTTATTATGTGGAAGTAGATTTCTCCTATTCCTAGTTTGTTGAGTGTTTTGTTTTTTTTTAAAGATTTCTTTACTTATTTTAGAGAGCGAGAGAGAGAGCACGAGTCGAGGAATGGACAGAGGGAGAGGGAGACAAGCAGACTTTCTGCTGAGCAGGGAGCCTGATGTGGGGCTCGAATCCCAGGACCCTGAGATCATGACCTGAGTCTAAATCAAGAGCCAGGGCGCCTGGGTGGCTCAGTTGGTTAAGCGACTGCCTTCGGCTCAGGTCATGATCCTGGAGTCCCGGGATCGAGTCCCGCATCAGCCTCCCTGCTCGGCAGGGAGTCTGCTTCTCCCTCTGACCCTCCTCCCTCTCATGCTCTCTGTCTCTCATCCTCTCTGTCTCAAATAAATAAATAAAATCTTAAAAAAAAAAATCAATCAATCAATCAATCAAGAGCCGGACACTTAACCAGCTGACCCACCAGGTGCCCCAGAGTGTGTGTTTTTGATTAATTGATTTATTTAAATAATCTCTACACCCAATGTGGGGTTCAAACTCATGGCCCCAAGATCAAGTCACAAGCTCTTCTGAGTCAGCCAAGTGTCCCCTCTTGAGTGTTTTTATCATAAAAAGATATGTAGGGGCATGTGGGTGGCTCAATTGGCTGAGTGTCTGCCTTCAACTCAGGTCATGATCCCGGGGTCCTGGGATCGAGTCCCGCATCTGGCTTCTTGCTCAGCAGGGAATCTGCTTCTCCCTCTCCCCCGCCTGTGCTCTCTCTTTCTCACTCTCAAATAAATAAATAAGTCTTTAAGGAAAAAAAAAAGGATATTCAATTTTGTCAAATGCTTTTTCTTTATCAGTTGAGATGATCATGTGGTTTCTTTATTCTGTTGATGTACATTACATTGATCAATTTCCCTATGTTGAATCATCATGGTATTCCAGGAATAAATTCCTGAATTTATTAAATGATTAAATTTATTAAATTCCTGAAATTTGTTTTTTGTTGAGGATTTTTGCATTAATGTTCATAAGGAATATTGGTCCATAGTTTTCTTTTCTTGTAATGTCTTTGGCTTTGGTAGACTGACCTCATAGAATGAGTTAGGAAGGGGTGCCTGGGTGGCTCAGTTGGTTAAGCCTTTGGCTCAGGTCATGATCCGAGGGTCCTGGGATCAAGCCCCGCATTGGGCTCCCTACTCTGTGGGGAGCCTACTTCTCCCTCTCCCTCTGCCTGTGGCTCCCCCTTCTTGTGCTCTCTCTCTGTCAAATAAATAAATAAAATCTTTAAAAAACAAAAAACAAAAAAAAACAAGTGCCCTTCTTAATGTTCATTGCCCATGTAGCCCATTCCCCACCCACCTCCCCTCATCACCCCTCAGTTTGTTCTCTATCACTAAGAGTCTCTTATAGTTTGTTCTCCTCTCTCTCTTCCCCCCTTTCCATATGCTCATCTGTTTTGTTTCTTAAATTCCACATATGAGTGAAATCATATGGTGTTTGTCTTTCTCTGACTTATTTCACTTAGCATAATACCCTCTAGCTCCAACCATGTCATTGCAAATGGCAAGATTTCATTCTTTTTGATGGCTCAGTAATAGTCCATTGTGTATATATATATATATACACCACATCTTCCTTATCCATTCATCAGTTGATGGACATTTGGGCTCTTTCCATAGTTTGGCTATTGTTGATAATCTACTATAAACATTGGGGTGCATGTACCCCTTCAAATCTGTATTTTTATATCCTTTGGATACATACCTAGTAGTGTAGTTGCTGGATGTGGGGTAGTTCTATTTTTAACTTTTTCAGGAACCTCCATACTGTTTTCCAGGGTGGCTGCACCAGTTTGCATTCCCACCAACAGGGCGAGAGGGTTCCCCTTTCTCCCCATCCTCACCAACATCAGTTGTTTCCTGTGTTGTTAATTTTAGCCATTCTGACAGGCATGAGGTGGTATCTCTTTGTGGTTTTGATTTGTATTTCCCTGATGATGAGTGATGTTGAGCATCTTTCATGTGTCTGTTAGCCATCTGGATGTCTTCTTTGGAAAAGTGTCTATTCATGTCTGCTGCCCATTTCTTAACTGAATTATTGTTTTTGGGGTGTTGAGTTTGGTAAGTTCTTTATAGATTTTGGATACTAATCCTTTATCAGCTATGACATTTGCAAATATCTTCTCCCATTCCATAGTCTGCCTTTTAGTTTTGTTGACTGTATCCTTTGTTGTACAGAAGCCTTTTAACTTGGTGAAATCCCAACAGTTCATTTTTGCTTTTGTTTCCCTTGCCTCTGGTGCTGTGTCTAGTATGAAGTTGCTATGACTGAGGTCAAAGAGGTTTCTGCCTGTATTTTCCTCTAGGATTTTGATGGTTTCCTGTCTCACACTTAGGTCTTTCATCCATTTTGAATTTATTTTTGTGTATAGTGTAAGAAAGTGGTCCAGTTTCATTCTTCTGCATGAGGCTGTCCAGTTTTCCCAACATGATTTGTAGAAGAGACTGTCTTTTTTCCATTGAATATTCCTTCTTGCTTTGTCAAAGATTAGCTGACCATATAGTTGTGGGTCCTGTAGTTGATTTTTTGTAGGGAAAGGTTTAAATTCCTTTCATATTTTCTTTTGTGTATATATTATAGCTATTTTCTTTGTGGTTACCATGGGATTACATTTAACATCCTGAAATTCCAACGCTAATTTGAATTTATACCAGCCTAACTTCACAACATACAAAAACTTTGCTCCTTTACAATTCCATCTGACCCCTTTTGGTTATTGATGTCACAGTGTTACATCTTAATACATTGTGTGCCCTCAAACATAATGATTTTTTAAAATTCCTTAGTCTTTTTTTTTAATTTTTAAAAATTTTTACGTAATCTGTACACCCAGTGTGGGGCTTGAACTCACGACCCCGAGATCAAGAGTCACATGCTCTACCAATTGAGCCAGCCAGGTGCCCATTCTCTAGTCTCTTAAATTATGTAGAAACAAAATTTGGAGTTATAAACCAAAGTTACAGTACTACTAGCTTGTGCATTAATTTTTTTTCTGTAAAGTCTGCTAATAATCTTATTGAGGATCACTTTATCTGATAGTTTGCTCTGTCTTGCTGATTCTAATATTTTCTCTTTGTCTTTTGAAAGTTTGGTTATAATGTGTCTTAGTACAGGTCTCTTTGAGTTAATCTTACCTAGAATTTGTTGAGCTTCCTGGATATTTTATAGTGTATTTTTATATGGAAAAAATTAAGGTATGGAGAATTATGATAGGATACCTTTTTGGGGGGGCGCGTTGTGATAATCAGATCCCATTTTTGTCTGGCCTTATATAGAAAAGCTGGAAATATAGGACAGTGTGATTAAGAAATTGTTTTTTATTTTGTAAATTTCTTTTTTCTTTTCTTTTTTTTTTTTTTTAAGTAGGCTCCATGCCTAATGTGAGGCTTGAACTCACGACCCTGAGATCAAGAGTTGCATGCTCTACCAATTGAGCAGCCAGGTGCCCCTATTTTGTAAATTTCAGTTGCTTAGATTTTGCTAACAAACATTTATTACTTCCCCACCTCATTTAAATAGATTGCTTACAGAATTATAAAAGTAATACATGCTCATTAAAAACATTTAAACAATATAAAAGCAAGTAAAGTATATACTTCACTTTCATTCCCTAGGAGTAACCTTTTCTGGTTGATGTTTTGTTTCATTTTTTATTTTTTATTTTTTTATTTTTTTTACTTGACAGAGATAGAGAGCACAAGCAGGGAGAGTGGCAGGCCGAGGGAGAGGGAGAAGCAGGCTCCCTGCAGAGCAGGGGGAGCCTGATGTGGGACTCGATCCCAGGACCCCGGGATCATGACTTGAGCCGAAGGCAGTCAGTTAACCAACTGAGCCACCCAGGTGCCCTGTTTCATTTTTTAATTAGGTGCTAGTGCAATAGGGAAAATGAAAGAATAAAAGGTATCAGGATTGGAAAAGGAAAAAAAAACTGTCCCTATTCACAGTTGACATGATGGTATACATTGACAATCCAAAGAATCCACAATTGATTAGAACTAATACATGAACTTAGGTTTCTGAACACAAGATCAATACATTAAAAGATCATGTATATTTCTGCTTACTAGCAATAATGAAATTGAAAGTAAATTTTTTTAAAGATTTTATTTATTTATTTGACGGAGAGAGACACAGCTAGACAGGGAACACAAGCAGGGGGAGTGGGAGAGGGAGAAGCAGGCTTCCTACTGAGCAGGGAGCCCGATGCGGGGCTTGATCCCAGGACCCAGGATCAGGCTCAGGTCGTGATCTGAAGGCAGACGCCTAACGACTGAGCCACCCAGGCACCCCGAAAGTAAATTTTTGAAATATTTAAAAAGCAAATACTTAAGAATAAATTTAACAAAAAATCTGTAAGACCTCTACACTGAAAACTACAAAACAATACTAAGAGAAATTAAAGAAGACCTAAAGGAGGGATTTACCATATTCATGGATTGGAAGGCTTAATATTGTTAAAATGTCTGTTTTTCCCAAATCGATCTATAAATTGAATGACTTCCTAATCAGAATTCCAGCAAGCTTTTTCGGTGAGGAAGGGAGGGTAGAAATTGGCAAGCTGATTCTAAAATATATATGTAAAGCAAAAGACTCTGGAGTAGCCAAAATTATTTTGAAAAAGAAGAACAAAGCTAGAAGACTTATACTACACAATATCAAGGCTTAGTGTAGAGCTTTAGGTATTCGCATAAGTGCAGACAAATAGACCAATGCAGTACAACAGAGCATACAGAAACAGACCCACACGTGTATGGTCAACAGATGTACAACAAGGCCTCCACTGTAGTTCAGCGGAGAAAGGACGGTCTTTGTATTAAATTGTGCTGCTCCAATGGGATATTCTTATAGAAAAATGGACCTTGACCCCCTCCTTTCCACCATACACAAAAATTAATTCAAACTGGATCATAGATCTAAATGTGAATGCTAACACAGCCAAGCCTTTAGAAAAAAGTACAGAATACCTTCAGGAATTTGAGCTAGGTAAAGACTCGATGGAGCACAAAAAAAGCACTAACCAGGAAAGAAAAGAGTGATATATTGGGATCCGTTAAAATTAGGGATATCTGTTCAACAGAAGACAGTTTTAAAAGGGTGATAAAGCAGACTGTCTCCAGTTTGTATAGGAGATGTCTCCAATACATTTAAAAATCAGTAAGAGACAGCCCAGTTAAAAATGAGCCAAAAAATTGAAGATATGTCACAAAAGATAATATCCTTAGTCATCAGAGGTCTGCCTGGGTGGCTCAGGTGGTTAAGCATCAGACTCGTGATTTCAGCTCAGGTCATGATCTCAGGGTCATGAGATCGAGCCCTGTGTCAGCCTTTCTGCTGGGCATGTAGCCTGCTTAAGATTCTCTCTCTCTCCCTCTGCCCTTCCGCCCTCTTAAAAAGAAAATTTTTAAAAATAGTAAAATATATATATAATTAAAATATATATATAATACCCTTACTTATCAGAGAAATGCAAATTAAAATCACTTTGGAAAAATGTTTGGTAGTGATAAGACTAAATATGCCTATTTTTGTGATCCAGCCATTCTCTGCCTGGGTATATACCCAACAGAAACAAGTGTTTATATCCATCAAAACAGTGTATCAGAATATTCTAGCAGCTTTACTCATGGTGTCCAAAAAAGTGGAAACAACCAATATCCATCAACAATGGAATGGGATTCCTTTTTTTTTTTTTTTTTTGGTACATTCATACAATCAAGTCCTGCATACTAATGACAAAAAATAAACCACTGACACACTCAGCAGTGTGGCTGACTCTCGCAGACATGTAGAGTAAGAGAAATGAGAACATACTCTGTGATTCCACTTACGGGGAGTTTAATGTCAGGCCCAACCAATGAGGCGATTGGAGTCAAAACAGTGGCTGCCCTTGGGGGCGGTTCCAACTGGGCAGGGGCCTGTGGGAGTTCTGGGGCACTGGAAACCTCTACACATTGATCTGGATGATCAGTATGATCATTGATTGGTACGGACACACAGATGTATACATATGTAAAACTCCACTGAGTTCACTTTACTATCTGTAAGTTATAGGTCAGTTTAAAAATGGTCATGGGGCACCTGGGTGGCTCAGTCGGTTAAGCGTCTGCCTTCAGCTCAGGTCATGATCCCAGGGTCCTGGCATCAGGGAGCATCGGGCTCCCTGCTCAGCGGGGAGTCTGCTTCTCCTTCTCCCTCTGCCCCTCTCCCCCTGCTAGTGCACTCTCTCTCTCTCTGTCAAATAAATACATAAATAAATAAATCTTTTTTTTTCTTTTTTTCTTTTTATTTTTTTATTTGAGAGAGAGAATGAGAGAGAGAGAGCACATGAGAGGGGGGAGGGTCAGAGGGAAAAGCAGACTCCCTGCCGAGCAGGGAGCCTGATGCGGGACTCGATCCTGGGACTCCAGATCATCACCTGAGCTGAAGGCAGTCGCTTAACCAACTGAGCCACCCAGGCGCCCCAATAAATAAATCTTTAAAAAATAATAAAAATAAAAACAGTTATGCTAGCAGCTATCTACAAATGTAAATGTGCCTAAACCCAAAGGAAGCAATATTACTGCGGCCTCTTAGTGCATGAGGCCAGGATGCTAGGGCCTCTGTCCGGCTGTTGGCATGGGTGATGTCAGGGCACGGCCCAGGGCTGGACTCCAGAGGCCCCCACGGGTGACAGACTGCTGCTGCTGGGGGTGGGGTGGTGGCCGGGAGTATGAGGGGACCATGGTGAAGAATGGCCAGGCTCAGAGCTTCTCTACTCTGGCAGGACAGTGTCTAGAGCACTATTTTTTAATTTAATTTTTTATTAAAATATGTACAGCATAAAAATTGCCATTGTAACCATTTTTTAAGTGTACAATTTAGTGGCACTGAGTACATTTACAATGCTGTGAGACCACCACCACCAACTACCTCTAGACTTTTTCATCCCCCAAGCGGGAACTCTGCCCCTACTAAGCACTAACTTCCCGTTTCCCTCCTCCCAGCCCCGGGCACCCACCCTTCTACTTTTTGTTGCTATGAATCTGACTACTCTAGGGACCTCATATAAGTGAAATCATGTAGTATCTGTCCTTTTGTGTCTGGCTTCTTTCACTGAGCATGGTATTTTCCAGGTTCATCCTTGTTTTAACATATATAAACATTTCATTCCTTTTTAAGACTAAATAATATTCCATTTTATGGATAGACCACATTTTGTTTATCCATTCATCCTTCAGTGGACATTTGGGTGGTTTCCACCTTTTTTCTCTTGTGAACAAATGTTGCTGTGGACACGGGTGTGCAAATACCTGTTCACATCCCTGCTTTCAGTTCTTTGGGGTATATGTACTCAGAGGTGGAATTGCTGACATACTGTCCTTCTATGGAGCACTGTTTTTAAAACGCCTCTGCTTAGCGCAACCACCTAGAGATGTATTTGGTGTGAGGTAGGGCCTCAACATGGGTGTAGTTTAAAGCCACCCGGGTATTGTAAGGAGCAGCCAGAATTGAGAACCATTAGACCAGAGAGGCTGGGCAAGTGACAGAGGAGGGACAACAGCACACAAGAGTGAGGGGAGAGGGGATCGGACTGAGTCTGTATGGGAAGGTGGGAGGGGTGAGCCTCTCCGTGTTGGAAACCAGCGCTTCCTCTGCATCAGACACCCATCTTTGTTGCCCTGCTGACCCCAGGGCTAGAGGTCCAGATTTAGCAAATTAAGATACAGGACACCCAGTAAAATTTGAATTTCAGATAAACAGTGGTCCTTTCAGTATAAGTATATCCCAAGCATTACATGGGATATACTTATACTTTAAAACCCAGGGCCAATATCGGAGGCTGACAAAAGAGCTCCCCCCATGGGACAGCTACCTGGCTGCTCATGTGAACAGGGCTTGTGTGCAGCCCAGATTCTGCCCTGCAGGGTAGAACTCGCCCCAGACCTCTGAGTGGAGTGTGATCTGGTGGCCACACGTCCACCAGGGACAGTCAGGTCCTGTCCAGTGTAGACAGCCTCTAGGGAGAGTGGGAGGAGGCCCCGCCAGCCTCAAGGGGAGGAAGACGGGGGGCGGGGGGGCCTTGGGCTGCCTTGGGGGATCTGAAGGCCAGAAGTCGGTCAGTATGAGAAGGTCTGCGCTGTTGTGGGCAGGGCCAGGCCAGACAGACGCCCCTCCCCAGGAGCCTGGCTTCCCCTTGCCCATGCGTCCTCCGGAGCCTCATGCATTGGGTGGGACGCAGCAGAGGACCTGTGCTCCCTGGTGTTGCTGTCACTCAAGTTCGACAGCTGAGCTTCTGTCTCATCCCTGAGAAGACACAGGTCCCACTAACTCATCGTCTCTGCCAGCAGGTCCTGTCTTGTCCTGTGCTCCCCTCGCCCGGGGCCTGAGTCCTGGCCATCTGTGGCCCGTGCACGACAGCTAGCCTCTCCCTGCCCGCCTGCACGCCGCGGCTGCAAGGGCCCTGCAGTGCTGACCTCCTGCCTGGGCTGCCCTTCCCTCAGGCCACGGCCTCTTGGGTGCTCCTCTCTCCCAACTCCCTGCCCCCACCCTGCCTCCCAAGGCCCAAGAGCGCAGTCCTCAGCACCCTTGAGGTAGCCCAGCACCATGGCTACGGACCACTTGAAACCAAACAGCCTTTCGCAGAGGTGGGAGGCAGTGGTGCCTTTGCCGCAGGACACAGCCTCCTGCCACTGCACCACCCCCGGGACAGAGGAGGGCAGCTAGCCTGCGCCCCCACCTGGGAGCCAGCCCTAGGGTGGCCTCTGATGGCCAAGAGTGAGACCCTAGCTCAGGGAAAGCCTTGCCCCCATTGAGGAGACCCAGAGGAGCCCTGGGAGCCCAAGAGCCTGGCCATGGGGAGGACCCCACAGCCAGCAGCCACCCCTGGCCCACCTCAGTGGCACCTCTTCTGAGAAGGCCTCTGTGGTTACCATCTCTGTCAGAATGATGAGCCTCATCTCCATCCGAAGGTGTGGCTGGAAGAGACCCTTCAGGACTGCTCACCCAACACGAGGGTGGTGTTTGTGCTGGACCCCAGCCTTCCTGCACCGTCTACCCTTGGCCCCTCAGGACCCTGGGGCAGGTCTGGTACTGTCCCCCCATCTTACAGGTGGAAATGGGGTGCCGAGAATGGAGCCCGGGTCTGCAGATTCCAGGTTTCAGCCCTGGGCTGCCCGGCTCAACCTCCCTTCTGCCTGCCTGCCGCACTTTCTGGTGACTTCCTGCTCCTCCTAGCCCATCATTGGTACCTGGGGAGCTGGGCTTTGTCCCCTCGGCCCATCATGGGCTGTCCTTGGGCACATGTTTATTCCACACGGTGAACTAGTCCTGCTCAAGCAGCTCCCAGCACCCATGGGGACACCTCAGTGCCACCCAGCCACTGCCCCCTAGAGAAGCTCAGGCCTTAAAAGTCATGGTCCTTCCTGTCAGCAGTCTCTTCTTCCTCCCCCATCCTGTGGTGAGGCAGCCTGGGCTTGACTTACCTCCCGGGCCTCGTGGTCCTAGGGATGCCGAGACTGGGGGGCTGGGGATGCTCCATCCCGGTGCTCCCAGGCTCAGCCCTGCTCCAGTGGACAGAAGCAGCTGTGTGGTGGTGGGGATGTCCTGGGATTCTCTGTGGCCGGTCAGCTGGGCCCCGAGCCCTCAGGATCTGTGCAAGGCAGGAGCAAGGTCCTGTGGGAAGGAATGGGGAGGTGCTGACAGTGCAGGGCAGTGGGGTTGCAGTCTGCCGGCTCCTGCAGTCCCCCAAGCCCACCAGCTGTCATGGCAGCTGGGGCTCCTCACCTCTTCCTGTGCCGGGCTCCACCTCAACCCTCCTTCCTGTCTGATTTCAAAAGCCAACAGCCTCTCAGACAAATCAATGAGCCGCGGCTGCCCCCATTGGCTCTGTCACCGCCCCGTAAGTCAGAGAGGCAGGGGGTTCCGCCAGGATCTGGATTTGAGGACCCCTGTAGACGTCATGCTCAGGAGAGGGGTTCAGCCAAGGCCACAGAGGAAGACAGTCTCACCACCTGCAGACCTTTGCTTTTGGGGGGCTCTAGGGAAACTAGACTACCTGCAGGGACGTTCAGTGACTTGCCCAAGGCCACACAGCAGGAAGCTGGCCACTGTGGAGCAGAGTCCTCTCACTTCCAGGCTGGCATGCTCTGCTGTGGCCGAGGCCCTTGTCATCCTGTCTAATCCCCCGTGCTTTGCTCTCTCTAGCACCCAGCAGGCACCTGCGACCCAGCTGTACCCCACAGTGTCTTCCCAGAGGCAGGCCGGCTGCACCCTGAAACAGCGGAGTGTGGCAGTTTCCTCAGGCCCCGGAGGTGGGCCTCAGCATGTGGGCGGCACTGAGAGCAAAGGGGTGAAGGGGAAGGGCATGCCCAGAGTGGACGACAGGAGAAGCACAATAGAGGAAAAGTATAGGACATCCTCCAGTGACAGGGAGCAAGCCATGGAGACAAGGTGGGAGCCAAGGGATGGGTGCCTCACTTTTCCTAAAAAAGTCAACTGGGAGCCATTGATGGTTATAGAGCAGGAGGGTAGTGGGTTCAGATGATGTGGCAGCTTATGAATAAAGGGCGGTGGGAGGGGCTGTGTGCTTCTATCAGCCTGTTCTCCGGAGCTGTGTGCAAAGGAGTGGGGGCAGAGGGGCTGAGGTGGCAGATTAGAAGCACTCTGTGCAATGACACCCTTCTGTTCCCCCCTCCCTGCCACCCTTCCAGCAGTGCCTTCCGAGGCCCCAGCAGCTTGCCAGGTTCCAGGTGAGACGCATGGGGCTTGCCCTTGAGAAGCCTGCTGTGGCTGCAGGCCATCAAAGCGCACTGTAGCCACGACTGTGAGGTGCACTGAAGGCGTCTGAAACCAGGCCGCCCACAGGATGTTGGAAGCCGCAGGGGCCTGGTACGTATCCGTCACATGAAAGAGGCCAAGAGGCCCACTCTGCTCCCCCCTCCACAGCTCAGGGAGGAGGGATCCTGAGCACAGGAGGAAGTAGCCTCCTCCATGGGGGTCTCGAGGCACTCTCCTCTGCAACTTTGGCCTCCACCTCACACAGATGGCCCATGGCCAGACAGGGCTGGTCCCTGGGCTCCCGCCGGGGGGCCGTCCTCCTGACTCTCCTGGGTGTTTGTATGTTTGGGGCACAGTCTCCCACAGTTGTTCTCACTCTGGGGCTCTCTGTCCACCCAGACCTGTGACAGCCAGACAGGCAGTGGCCTCGGCTCTTCCCAACTCAAGAGACAGCTTGAGGCTTCCTGCCTTCAAGGGCGGGGGCCTCCCTGGGGGTTGTGCAGGCCCCTGGGGGCCCCCTTGCCTGGGCCCTGCTCGAGCTGGGCTGTGGCTCTCCTGTGGTTGCCTGAGTGACCATGGCTGGGCCGGCCACAGGAAGGGGACAGGCCTGGGAGGTCTCAGCACAGCAAAACCTGGGTGCCACATGCTTTCCACTGCTCCGGGGCTCAGCATGCTCTCTTCCTGTGCTAAGGACCCCTCACAAGCCTAGGCAGAGCTTCTGGAAAGGAGCGTCTGCCCGCTGTGCAGCATTAGGTCCACTGCGGGCCCTGGTCCTCCAGCCTCACCACAGGTGCTGGGATGGGGCAGCTCACCATTTTCCTTCTCACCCAGCAAGATGGACCTAAGTTTCCAGTTGCCCAGTTCAGTAGGTCTGGCTACTGTGGAAAGGTCAAGGACACTGCCAGTTCTCTGGTTGTAGGGCCATCTTCACTGCAGTGCCGGTTTTTAACCCCTTTGCCTGCCTTGCATATGGGCTCGGGCCCTGGCCAGGCCCACTGCCGGCCCCTGGGGGCACGCTGCCCGGACCTGACCTGGCCAAGGACCTCAGCCACCAGGCCTCGATTTCCCCCCCACCTTCCCCTGGCCTGCGGCTTTTACCTGTTTCAACCCCTCCCCCAACATCTTATCACCTGCAGGTGGTAACCTTTTGCTAGTCTGGGCTGCCTTCCAAGGACCAAGGGCTCCCAGTATACCCAGAGCTGCTCGTCTGAGTCCAGGGTCTCCACAAGGAGCCAGTGAAGCCAGGTAAGGGCTCCAAGTGGCCTCCCACCTCCCAAACCCCACCTCACATCCCTGAAAGTCCATACTAGGGTAGGAGAGCAAGTCCTTGGTATAAGAAACACAGGCCAGACTCCATCTTCAGTCTCCTGTGCTGTTAGCTGTGCGATCTGAGCCCTGGCATCCCACTGTTCCCTCTAACCCGTCCCTGGACAGTGTGCACAGGCAGGGCCCGGCCCTCTCCACCTGGGCATAGACCAGGACCCACAGCATGTGTTCAAAAAACCCTATTTCACCTCCCTGGATGCTGCGCGCACCTGAGGCCCAGCTTACAGTCCCCCTCTTGCAGGAGGCTGTCCCTTGAGGCCATCTGAGCACCAACCCTCACATCCGGCACAGGGACAGGCCAGTCTGGCTGAAGACTAGAAGCACCAGCTGATTTCTGACCTTTCTCCATGGGGCCGAGCCCACAGGACAGACAGGGCTTCACAAGTTCATCCTGTTAAAATGCAGATTCTGACTCAGTAGGTCTGGGCAGGCCCAAGCCGTATCTGTAACAATCCCCAGGGTCACGCTGCTGGGCCCCGGGCCTCATCAAGGGCTGGAGCTCAGTGCTTGGTAGGGGCTGTCTTAATGTGGGGCTACAGATTCACAAATATGGATGAATGGATGAACACACATCTCTTATCTACGAACCAAAGGGACATGAGGAGCCAGCAGGCCTGGGTCACCCTTTGCAATGAAGGACAGGCACAAAGGCCTTCTGCAGACACGGCTATGGGGGCAGCGAGGGAGCTGTGGGTGAATCTCCCAGCCAGCTTCCCTCATTACCTTTCTGCAGTGTAGCATCTGGAAGATTTTTATGAAGCCTTTTTGTTTTTATTGCACATCATAGAAAATGGACTGTATTTAAAACAGACGAGACATTCACAAGGATGTAGAGACCCCAGCTTTTCTTCCTTTCTGGCTGTCACCTGTGCTCCACACTGCTCCTGGGGCTGAAGACAACCTTACCACACCAACAAAGCCGGTTACCGAAGAACATGCGAATTCTGTGTGGGCCCTCCTGCACTGCCCAGTTTGGAAATTGCTGGTGACAAGGACAGGTGTCTGGGCAGGATGGCTGGGCCAGCAGAGCACCTGAGGCGTGGCAGTGTAAGAAGCTCATGGACACCTGGTGTGCTGGTGAGGCTGGGATTACAGTCCAAGGGCTGAGACGGAAGTCGGGGCAGGGGCAAGCTGGCGAGGACATGTGCCTGACAGACCCCGCCCTGGCCAGCTGGTGGCTGCCCGGGGCCCTTGTGAAGCACCCGGGGGCATGGCGGGGTTAAAGGGAGACGAACTGTGGGCACCGACAGAGGGAGGGGCCGGGCCCTACATCCCGGGGGTGCCGCGCTCCGAACACTACTCCAGGAAATGGAGTTGGGGACAGCTGACCCAGCTCGGTGCCGTGGCCGGCCCCTCTCATGCTGGCTGGATTCGGGCCCCAGGCCCAGAAACACCCATGGAGGCCTGGCTCGCTGCCGGGGGCTGTGGACCCTCACAGGCTGCTGACGGCCAGGGGTGGGGAGGGGCGGACAGGCCTGGTGGCTCGGCCCCGCTTCTTGCCCACAGGCTGCCGTCTCTTCTGGTGGAGCTTCTCCTTCCGGGCCGCGGCGGTGGTGAAGGTGATGCAGTGGGCATCCAGGAAGTCCAGCAGCTTCGCCGTGGCCACGCGGATGCCGTGCTGCTTCAGCCCGGCCTGCAGCTCTGCCAGCTCGAAGGGCTGGTACAGCAGGACCTTGTGGTAGAGGGCCGGCCTGGAGCGGATGTAGCGCCTCACGGCCTCCTCCGTGGCTGCCGTGTGGACTGCCGCCTGGGACGCGCTAAGCTCCTCTTCACCCTCCTCATCCTCTGCAGACTCAAAGGCCACTCCAAACTCACAGGAAGAACTGAAAAGAACCAGACCAAAACATTTTGTGACGCTCCTTCTCTCCAGCACCCGAGACCAGGAGCCCCTTTGATGGAAGGAGTGTCTGTGTCCCCTGCGGAGCCCGACACAGGCTTGGATGGCCTCCCCGGGAGGCGGGAAGCTCCAGGCTGCCGTGCTCCTGGCACCCCAGCTGCCAGCCCCCTCACGAGAGCATCCTGTGCGGCGAGGACACAGGAGCTCCGAGGGTCTGCTCAGGAGGCTCACAGGGGACTGTCCTTTGCCCCAACTGGGTTTCCCACAGTTCAAATCCAGAAGGCAACGGGATTTCTCAACCTCAGCATTAGGCCTGGCTTATGCCAACTCACGGACCCGGGGTCAGAAGACCTATGAAGCCACTGGCCCTGTCCTCCCATCCCGTTACCTTTGTGAGCTAAAGGAGCTGTCACTGCTGTCCCCAGAGGAGGCCACCGATTCCTGGGATGCTGGGAGCTGGGCATCCCCATCAGGGTCTGGAGGCTCCTCGTTGGCCTGTGACATGCTCATCGGAGGGATGCTTCCACCAGGCTGTTGCTTTTGCTGTCGGGGACCCTTGGTCTTAGTGGACTCCTTGGACCTTTGAGGAAGAGGGCCAGAAGTGGCCTCCAGCCGGGCATGGCCAACGGCCCTGGGAGCCTTGGAGGTCCTGCCGGCGTGGGTCTGGCTGTGAGGAGCCTCCAGGAGCACCTGTGAGGACTGGCTCTCATTCTCCGAGTCGGACTCCAGAGTCTGGTGAGTGTACTGGAATATCTCCTTCAGTTTTAGGACCATCTGGCGTTTGGGTAGAGGGCGGACACCAAACCTGAATGGGGAAACAGGTGAACTTCAGCACACAGCAAAGAGTTATCAGCAAATTAATGGCTTTGTGTAAATGAAATCTTACATGCCTGACTTTTGTGAGCATTCAGAGGTGTTTTTCTGCATACCAACTGAGCTTACTCTGAAGAATACTCCAGAAGGGCCATTCCCAGGTTTGGCGATGGTGGTAGTGATAACACCTCCAGGGCCCAAGGTGAAGAGCAGCACTGATTGGGATGTGACAGTTTTTTTGATGTTCTTTTAAAAAATCAGGTCTCCTTATTCAGACTATTAAGGCAAGGGCCCATCTCCATCCACTGGGCACATGGAGATCTATCAACTGATGGGTGCCTGGAGTCTCATCTCTTAGCTTCTCAGGGAACTGGTAGTTTGGGGAAGAGCTGTCACACATGCTCCCATCACCCAGCGGCTCCTGTTACCAGAGCCCCATGGCTGGTCCTTCAGCTCCCAGCCCCACTAAGCCTGGACCTGCATAGCGGGGAGTGGACCACCCCTGAGCAAGTTTTCAAGAACACCACCCACCTCTCCAGTTCTTTCTTCAGTACTGGAGTCTCCATGATGGAATACCTTGGCATGGGTGTTATGGGCACTTTCGGGGGCAAGTTCTTCCGATTAGCACCTTCTAGGTAGAACAAAAGAAACGTTTCAGCACAAGGATCTGGACTTCCTTTTTTTTTTTTTAAGATTTTATTTATTTGACAGAGACACAGCGAGAGAGGGAACACAAGCAGGGGGAGTGGGAGAGGGAGAAGCAGGCTTCCTGCTCAGCAGGGAGCCCGATGTGGAGCTTAATCCCAGGACCCTGGGATCATGACCTGAGCCGAAGGCAGACGCTTAACGACTGAGACACCCAGGGGCCCCTGGATTGACCTCTTCTGAGCTCAGCAATAGCACCAAGAGAAATAGGGCGTTTGAAGAAAGCCCATCCACCGTTCTGCTCCACCTTTCACCGCTGGACGCGAGAACGGTCTTCCCATTGGAAAGCATCACACACACGTGGCCAGGGCCACGGCCCCGTGTGGTGCCAAAGCTGTGGGAACAGGGCAGAAAGCAGATTCGTGGCTGCCAGGGGCCGGGGGGAAGGGGCACCAGAGTGACTGCCAATGGGTGCAGTGAAAATGTTCTGGGACTAGCGGTGATGGCTGCCGAACACCGTTCAGGTAGGAAAAACCACTGAACTGTGTGGTCCGGCTTTTGTTTTGTGGCTACCATCTGTCACCCCGTGCTATGATACCACTGTCCGTATTCCCTGCTGTGACTTACTCATTCCATAACTGGAAGCCTGGATCACAACCCCCACCCCCCGCCCCGGCCCCATTGTTCATGTACTAAAAACCACTGAATTGTATATTTTAAAGGGTGAACTTTATGGTATGTGAGTAACAGCTCAATAAAGCTGTTACTTTAAAAAAGAAATCAGTATTTTAAAGACAAATGGAACAACTCAGGAATATATGGACTTTGGTTCTTATCCTTTTTATGAGCACGGAGCCCTTTGAGACTCCAGTGAAAATAGGCTATCTCCTAAAAAAAGCACAAAATTCTTTATATAATTTGAGAAAAGTTGTCACCTCCTGGAAGTCCACCTCAAGTTTCAGACTAAGGTCCCTGGTGTGAAGTCTGGTTCTCACAGCACCACCTGGGAACGGGTTAGAAATGCAAATTCTTGGTCTCCGCTCTGGGGTGGGGCCTGGCCACGTATGTGGAAGCTCTCCAGGCAGTTCTGATCCCCACTCAAGGCTGAGAGCCGGTCAGTCATGCCCAGCTGGTCTTGGATTTTAGGAGGAAATGCAACACCAGGTCGCATGCAGATCCTCTGCCCATAGGCTGCTTCCCTGCGACCAGCCGCTGCTTCGCACAACCCTGCCCCTTCCTGGCTCTCCCAGCATCTGCCTGGCAGGGGAGCGGGTATGGGCAGCAGCACCTCAAGGGGCTGACCCTCAAGACCCTGATTCTCCTTTATGACTGACAGGAGCTGGGAAACTGCACCCTTCCATGGGCTTGGGGGGGGGTAGATGAGGGAGGACCGAGACTCACAGCCAACACCCCACCCTCACCCCATCTGCTGTTGTTTTAAAGCAAACAATTCAGAGGCACTTAGTACATTCAGTGTCCTAATTCACTGCAACCACCACCTCTAGCTCCAAAGCATTTTCATCACCCCCAAAGGAGGTTCTGTACCCAGCATACTCCCCGTTCTCCCCTGCCCCCCGTGTCCTGGCAACTGCTCGTCTACTTTCTGTCTCCACATATTTGCTCACTCTGGACATTTCAGATAAATGCACTTGCATGCTGCGTGGTCTTCTGTGACTGACGTCTCTCACTGAGCGCCATGTTTTTGAGGTTCATCCACGAGGTGACAGAGGTCAGTGCTTCATGCCTTTCTATGGCAGATTATACTACACCGTACGAATGGACCACGTTTTATTGGTCCACTCATCAGCTGACGGACATCTGGGTTGTCTCCCCCTTTGGGCTACCGCGAGTACGGCTGCTGTGAAATCTGTCCGTCCTGATCTCCGTTATTCTGGGAGCGCTCACAGGAGGGGAGCAGGTGGGTCCTCATGGCAACGCTCTG
Source organism: Neomonachus schauinslandi (assembly GCF_002201575.2). NCBI lineage: Eukaryota > Metazoa > Chordata > Mammalia > Carnivora > Phocidae > Neomonachus > Neomonachus schauinslandi. Next base: position 140,132,603 of record NC_058407.1, read on the forward strand.
TGTAACTGTGAGGAACCACGCTTGCCCGATTTTAAGTGCCCCTGAGGTGCTTGCCTTAGCCTTTCAGAAGCACTGGTTCAGGATTCTCGAGTGGGGTCCACAGATGGGGGTTTTTTAACAGGGGCCCAGGCGAGCCATGGGACCCAGGCAGATTGAGGAACTGGCTAAGCAGCACGTCTAAGGGCAAGCCCGTTCTCCCTCTGCAGGGGAGGGTGGGGAGGAGGCTCGCCGCAGCCCAGCAGGCCCTGCAGCCCCACCACCCTGCGCTGTCTCTACTGCCCCTTCCAGCCCCTTAGCGTAAAGCAGTGTTAACAGCTACCCTCCCGCTACTCACTTGGCGTCTCCAGCCCTTCTGAGTTCAGAGCGGTGACATCGGCATTCAGCCCCTGGGCCGGAGGAAGGAGCTCTGGTGACTTCTGCTCCTCTCCATCCCAATCGTCCCACAGAGCGGAGTTCAAAAAGCTTGGCCTGCTGCTCCCAGGCGAGCCGGCCCGATGGGCCTTCTCTTGAGACTCTGTGTGGCCGGCGTGGCTTCCTGGGGCGGGGGCGGTGCCCGGGAGGTGGGGGGAGCAGCAGCTGCGGCAGTCTGGGGCCTCCCTGGCCCTACTGCCCGGACCGCTGGTGCTCAGGGGGCCGGTCCGCTCGAGGTTCAGGCGGTCAATGGGAATCGGTGAGAGGGGCTCCACGTGCCAGTGGCAACCGTCCAGGGGGATCGGAGGGTCGCCGTCCAGCAGGGGGCTGCTGCTCGCCTGACGGGAGGCCGCCTCCTGCTCATCTTCGCTGTCTTCCACCTCCACCACCTCACTGGCGATGGCCTGGCTCAGCAGGCTTGGCCCGGGGGGTGAGCGCTTCTGGGGCTGCCCGCTGAGATCGGCAAGGCCGCCAGAGATGGGACAGGGAGCCAGAGAGCAGTGCTGGTGGCGCCCGGGGTGGGGCCTGGAAGGGCTCCTGCCGTCAGGGCTGCCTGCACGGACGGGGACCAGGCATGACAACGACATCTGGGGCGTGATGACCGGAAACTTACTTGCGGCTGCGGGGCCACCCCTGTTTTCTAACGGGGCCCAGGGCTTGACCTGAGCCATGTGATCCACCGAAGCCCTGGACCTGAGGCCTGTTATCTGCGTCTGTGAGGAAGAGTCCCGGCTTCCGCTGGCCAGTGGCGTGGCAGGCACGAGCCATGAGGTATCCGTGGTGCTCTCCTCCTCGGGGCCGCTCTCGGGGTCACACGACAGCCGAGGGGTCCCTCTGCCCCCCACACAGCCCCGGTTCCCTGCCGGCCCCTCCTCCCCGCCCTGCAGGGAAGCCTCTCTTCTTGCTGGGCTTTGGAAAGGTTCTTGATCTGCATCGACGTCGATGACAGAAAACAGCTCAGAAGACTTGGGGCTAACTTCTAGAACTTTCCTTTCTTCCAGGGGACCATTGGAAATGGACTTTATTTTGGTTTGTTCTAGCTCTAGCTCTTCATCTGAATCCAATAAAAGGATAATCTCATCTTCCCTGTTCTTGCTGGATGGAGTATTCTGAGATCTGGAGCTCAAATGTCCAGGTTTTGACTGGGTTAGGTCGATGGATGGAGACTTTTCTGGGGAGACTAGAACCCCTTTATTTCTGCATTCCAATGAGGAACCACGTTCTTTGCCCTTCTGGAGGCCTGGATCTTTAAGTAACGTGAGGAGGCTCCTGCCCCTCCTCTGCTTTGCTGGGGAGTCCTGGGCGGCCCCCCTGGAAGCTCTGCCCTGCGGCTGGAGCCCTGGTGAGGGCGACTCACCCCAAAGAGGAGGACGAGGGTGTGGCCGGCCGGGACTCCGGCCCCCAGGGGGCTGTGACAGGCACGGGCGCCACGGGGGTGTCTGCCAGTGAGCAGGGGGAGAGGGGCTCCCCGCCCTCTTTCCCGAGACGGTGCCGTTGCCTTCCCGGAGATGGCTCATTATCTGGGACAGTCCACAGCATTTTCTGGGAGTTGATGAAAATGGCCGGGCCTCAGGAGCATCTGCTGAGCACAAAAACACGCCTTCCTTTCTCCCTGCCTTGCAGCCCCCAGAAGGGCAAGGGGATCTGGAACGACCCAGTGCTTCCTCTGGGGACCCTGCTTTCTCCTCGTCCGCACACTGGCCCTTGAGTGGCAGGGGCGTGGACTGTCTCATGCTTTTCCATGTGGCTGGGGCCTCTTCTCTTCCCTCACCAGACGGTTCCATTTGTTCTGCATTTTCTGGCTGTTGGCTAACCTGGCCACTCACTAAGATTTGCGCAGATGCTGGACCATCGTCCCCGAACTGGTCAGTTTCTTCCTTGATCTCTGGAGCTCCTTCCCCCCGGAGCAGCTTTCGCTGAGTGGCTGCAAATTCATAAATTTCTTCCATTTCTGCTTCATTCACTTTTTCTCTGTCTTCTTCATGGCGCTCAGATTTCAACAAAGCCTCCACTTCTTCCTCTTCATCTATCCACATGGACCTCAAGAGTTCTTGGAAGTTCTCCGCGCGGCTTTCACAATCCTCGTCTTCCTTCTCCTTCCACGGTCTGTCCTCTGAATCGCTCACGTCAGGGGCTTGTTCACACAGAAGAACAAGCTCACTAACACCAAACCTGCAACAGGAAATGCCATGCATCACTGCCCTGCAGAGGCGGTAGCCAGACGCCCCAGCGCAGGCGAGGATTGGGGCGCAAGTCCTGGCAGGGAGGACAACCGTGCTTGGTCCTGGCCCTTCCCCTGCTCTCTTGCAGCCACGGTGCCCATGCTCCCAACCAGCAACACCCCAGGCTGCTGAGCTTGAGGAGAGACTCGTGGACCTTTAGGGCAGGGTTCACTAACTCTACTGCCCAAACAAAAAGGGGTGCGTCGGGCTGAGCTGAAGGTGACAGGAATCGGTGATGCTGCAAAGCTGGAGAGCGTGCTGCCCTGAGAGGCATCTGAAGCAAACCCCAAAGACCAAACCTGTCCCAGTCAGCCCAGGCCGAGGGGTACATCAGCCTGCCGCCTCCGTGAAGGCTCCCTGGTCTGAAGGCTGCACTCAGGACCCCAGAGGCCGAGCTGATCCCTTCCCAGAAGTGCACCTGGGGGATGACAGGGCCTTGGGCGAACACGGTTTTATCCAAGGGGCCCTCAGCCCTGTCAGGAGATAGAATGTGCGTGCAAACCCACGGGAGTTACACTAGGCATTACACTCCTGTTGACACTCCTATTTCCTGGGACCTGGGAAAGAACAGCCACCATTCAGCTTCTGTGGCCGAACGACCAAGGAGTGGCAGCACCTGGGGGCAGCTGAGGCTAAGGACCACCCCCTCATCACACCCAGGGAGCTAAGAGCCACGTGACCTGGCAGAGGCCATCCTCAGCCAGCACTGGGCTCTCCTGCCAGTGTCCATTCTGGCCAGACTTCCAGTCACTACGTCCCGGGCAAGGTCACCACTGAGCATAAACCCGGGGTTAACAGGTACAGGAAGGACTCAGCCCTGAGCCCCCTGCGAGCTGTCAACCTGCTCGTGCTTGTCGTTAATGTCACATGCTAGGAGGTCCATGGAAAGAGCCGTCAGACCTGTGGGCCAGAGCGCCCAGGCCGGGGGCCAGCCGGGGAGGCACGCCGGGGTCCGCGGCATACAGGTAATGCAGGAGCGCCCGGGCGGCCTCGGTGCTCACGTCACTCAGCAGCACACGCTGGCTCCGCACATCGCCATCCTCCACGGCGAAGAAGCCCTCACTGTTCACCTGAGAAAGAAGTAAAGTGCAGAAGGTTTACAACCTCACAGACGTGACGTGGGGCCGCACAGAGGGTCGTGCCGGGCTGCTGGTCAGGAACTCTGCAGTCAGGCCCTACAACTTCTCTCTTGGCAAAATCGGACTGTGATAGAGGTTCAAGCACCCAGCTGGTTTCCTCTTGACAGACACATCAGAGGCACGAGAACTTTCTGGGAGAGACCAGCAGCAGTTTCCCGGATTCCTGCAGCACGACATTGAAGTCCAATGCATGTTGGCACAGGTCAGCATAGAAATGTCTGTCAGCAGGTCGATTAGGACTTCATAATTACAGAAATAGAGGAAAAGGAAAGAGTTCTAGGGAAAATGGATTTTTATTCAACTGATCAAGAAATCTGATGTTCCCCAATCCTCAGCTCATCTCCTCACAGCACTTCCTAACCTCAAACGTGTCCGGACGGAGGCAGGTACACTGACAGGGAGGGAGGGAGGCGGGTGCATGCGTGGGGGGTGCGGAGGGGAGTGAAGGGGGCAGGAGGCCAGAGGGGAGTGTGAGAAAGCGCGCGGAGTGGGAGGGAGGAGGGGCGGGGGCCCGTACTCACATACTGCATGAGAAGGGGGCATCGGGCATAAAGCACGAACTTGTGGGCGTAAAGCACGTCCCCACTGTCCATCTGCAGCTGGACGTCACTCAGGTGTGGGTTATTAACCATGGCTCTGAAGTCGGCCAGCAGCAAGCCTAGGGTGAGCTGGAAGGAGGGGAGCACACGGGTCTCACAGCAAGTTCCCCAACTTCAGGGGTGCTAGCTTCTTTTTTTTTTTTTAAATTTTTTTTTTTTTTTAGGATTTTTTTTTTTTTTTAAATTTCTTTATTTGACAGAGAGAGAGCACAAGTAGGCAGAGTGGCAGGCAGAGGGAAAGGGAGAAGCAGGCTCTCTGCTGAGCAGGGAGCCCGATGCGGGGCTCGATCCCAGGACCCTGGGATCATGACCTGAGCCGAAGGCAGCCGCTTAACCGACTGAGCCACCCAGGCGCCCCCAGGGGTGCTAGCTTCTTTCTCAAATTCTCCATTACACTGAGTCCCCTGGCCTAACACGGGGCAGGTGGGGGGTCGGTGAGCAAGGGGAGGCACGATAGCCGCTGTGAAGCTGCAGCTGGGCCGAGCGCTTCACAAGCACCGTGTGCGGCCCCGGTGTGACAGGCAGGGACTCCGAGCCCACGCCGTTCGGGTACCCGGCCGAGAAGAGTCTCGGTCCTTCTCTGACTACGCGCCATGGTCATCCGGCAGACCTTGGGGTCAAGTGTTTGGCTGATATACTAACAGGCTGACATCCACTTTGAGGAAAACCCAACTTCCAACCCAGCGTCACTGACACAGAACGTGAACCCTTACTTGCAGACCAGCTGGGACCTGCACGTCAGAGGCGCACAGCTGGTCCTGAACGAACGAATGAAACTTTGGGGCATGAGGCCACCTCACAGAGCAATGGGGATCCCTGCGGGCTCTCAGGACAAAGCGGGCTCCTGGGGCCGGGCTACTGAGGTGCCCCCAGAGTTCAAGGACAGAAGGGACAAAAGCCTCATGGCAGAGCCCTAGAGGGGAACAGGAGGCTCCCGTAGGCTCTCGCCTGGCTTAGCTCAGAGGCTGTCGAGGGGGCCAGCGGACTCGTGCGAGGCTCTGGAGGCCAGCTGGGAGCTGACCGTGCGGAGCAGAGGACGAGCTCCAGTGGCCAGGACCACGGAGCAGGGCCAGGCTGCACAGCCCACAGCAAGGAGCCCCGGTGCTTACCGAAGCTTGGCTATCCCTCTCCGGGGGCTTTTCCTTAGGGGGCAGGACAAACCCAGTCGGTGGAAGGCCAGTGGGTGACACATCCATCCCTGAGAGAAGGATCCACAGGTTAAAAGAACATCACCTCCCGGCAACGTCAGTCTCCGAGAAAGAGCATCAAGTGTCTGTCAGCCGACCCCACGGTGCCCAGGGGATGCTCTTTACCCGAGGGCTTCTTCACTGTGAGTGAACCACCCACTGAGTTTTTCCCTGCTCCCCAGAGGGACACAGGTAGTAAAAACAGAGAGTCTGCACAATCACTGGCTCTGGGCAAGGGTTTTGTCCTTGGTTAAAGTTGGAGGAGATTGTGACGGACTCACCTGTATGACATCCATCTTTGAGGAAAAAAAGGAAAGCACTTACAGAGACTGTGTTCTCCCCATCACATGGGGATAAGCCAGGGCACCTCGGATCTGAGCGGCTGTCCCCAAGCCCCAGGGACTAGCTGGTCATGGCCACCGCCAGAGGGAAGGAGGGCCGGGAGGGCGGGGCTGGCCCAGGTGTCCCATCCAGGGTCTCACCTGCGGCCCCTCCTGAGCTGGCCAGGCCCCCACTGCAGGGCCACGGGGTGGCACTCAGCCCCTCTCCCGCCAGGTCCACAAGGTCCTGCAGGGCCTGGTGCTCTCTCTGGCTGGCGGAGGGTGAGGGGTTCCCGGGGCCATGGCCCGCAGGCGGGGCACTGGGGAGAGCAGGTGGTGTTCGCACACCCAGCTCTGGCTCGTCAGGCAGCACTGGCGGCAGCGTGGGCTCTTGGGTAAGACCCTGAAAGAAGTCAGGAAGCCACGTGACTGTGTGGCCACTGCAGCAGCCACCACACAGAGGGCCCCTGAGAGTGTCAGCCACAGCCCAGAGCAACCCTGGGAGGCTTTCTCCCATCACCATCAGCAGGCTTCTCTGTCACGGTGAAGGCCATGCCTGTTGTGTCTACATCAGCAGAAAGGTCCCTGAGGGGCCCGTCCCCCTAATGGTATCTCAATGGCCTCAAGCATGCAGTGACTCCAGGCCCACCTGCAGCAGCCTGTCTGGTTCCTGGGCCCCACCACACGCATATTATACCAGCCCCCTGGGGGTGGCGCCCCGGACTGCATTTCAAACAAACCCTCCAGGAACAGGATACATTTGGGAACCAGCGGGCCTCCCTGTTCTTCCCAGGAGAGCCATCAGTTGCTGCACAGAGAAACACGCTACAGCAGGCATGCCGGACTTCCTGCCCTTCCTTCCTTTTCGGACTTTCTGTTGATGCCCAGGCCCGCCGTCCTGACTGCCGCCTCTGCCCAGAGCCCCCCGCATGCCTAGAGGGGAGGACCCACCTTGGCGGGCCGCTGGGGCACCATGGGAGGGACCAGGCTTGCGGTGTAGAAGGCTTCCAGAGCCCAGGCCCCAGTCAGGGCGCTGCCCTCCCACAGAAAGTTCTGCTTCAGATGCTGGCTGGCCTTTTCCAGCTCTTCCTTTACCATCCTGCTCTCAGGAAGTGGCGGCGTGCTGGACAGCTCCATCTCCTCCGCGAAGAGCTGGGCCACTCGGTCCTCTGTCTGCCTCCGTGTGGTCTCCGGGTCCTGGACTAACAACGGGGGAGGGCATAAAGGTGATTTCCTCTTACGACTCTTCTTTTCTGAAGGTAAACAGAAACACAGGGTCAGTGACAGAGCTGCCACACACCCTGAGGCCCAGCAGTAGTCACCTTTGGCCAGCAGCAGTGTGGCAAGGCACTGCCAGCCAGGAGCCACACCTACCTGCCCCCAGTCTTATCCTCTCAGGGAAAGCACTTTCTAGCCTGAGCACCGTGGGCACGGCCTCCCGCTCCATCTTGGACTGGGACAGAGCCATGGCCACCAGCAGGTCCTCGGACGGCGCCTCGGGCTCATTGACCTTCCGCTTCTTCTGCAGCTCCTTCCTGTTGGTGGCTCCCTTCCGCTTCAGACCTCCAACATGACTGCTGAAGCTTAAAAGGCAGCCAAACAGAAAAGTTAGCGAGGCCAGAGGTGTGAGCACTTCCTGTTCTGAGGGCATCCCCGCTGGACCAGAGAGGCCTGGACCCCTTCTCCTCTAAGGTAGGAGAGAAAAGGGATAAATGTGGACCCGTTAGACAGAGGCTTTGACTGATTTGGGCATTCACTGTGCTTATTCTATTGCCTCGTGTAAGCTCACACCATCCTGGGCCAAGTGCAGTGCAGTCCAGAGAGGTGACGGTCTGGGTCCTTCTACGTGATGCTACCCTTCTGAGCTAGCTGTTGCCAGGTGTGAGTGGTTAGCTACGAGTGGTCCCTGCACGCCCTAGCTGTGGCCAAACCCTTCCAGAGGAGTCAGCACTCAGTGGCTCTGAGTCAGCTTCCTGGATTCCACCAACTTCTGCCCATCGACACTTCAGATGCCCCTCAGGCAGTCCTGGCCACGCTGGCCATGACAGGATCCTTTCCCCTCCCGCAGGGGCCTGTGGGCATTTCCTCTGCCCAAGGCCCGAAGGGAAGGCCTCCCAGGTTCGACCACCAACATGGTCAGCCAGCCTGGAAGTCAGTGTACAGCAGCATTTGGCTTGGAGGAGATTTGCTTAAAGGATTTTCCAGCTGGAGAACCTAGATTGCCTGGTGAACCCCAACAGGCTGAGCAAGAAATAGGAGGGCAAAGGCGAGAGAAAAACTGGGAGCTCAAACCCAGCTGTGGGGGTGCTCTGGAAAGCTCCCTTTGCCAAAGCTCATGCTGTCCCCTGGGCCCGGGATGGCTTAAGAACCTCAGGTATCAATTCGGAAGATCTAAGCAAGGCCTAATTGAGTTCAACTTCCCAGGAACCCCACACGATAACTACAGCCTCCCAGAAGGCAAGGAGCTGTCCCAGCATCTGACTACCCCAGAGTTCCACACACCCCAGGCTTGGCCTTTGGGCAGAAAGGAGGCTCAAAGCCTAGGTGAGGGTGTCCATTTGCTAGAGTTTTCTACTTTATCAACCTTCTAGGACCCACACACATCTCGTTTCTCTTCTCAGGTATTGAAAAAGCAGATATATTTCATCTGAGTAGGTGGTTCCCATCCAGTCCTGGCAAAAGGCAAGCAATGGCTTAGATAATGTCTATGCTAGGGCCTTAAGGCTTCCAATTCTGAGATGCTAGTGTTGGTGTGCTATGATATAGACAGGCTCACCGGCCAAGAATCCAGCTCTGCCCACCCAGTCTCACCACGGGCCCGGCTCAGATGCCCATAACCTGTGTGCAAGGCAGTGGCCAGGACAAACAGAGCCACCACCCTTGGCCTTCCCTTTGCTCTTGACAGCTGTCAAAGGAAAGAAGGCCCAAACCTACAGAAGTCCAGGACCTGCACTAGTTTGTTCCCTGTAACGTGGCGTCCACAGAGCCAGGGGCAGTACGGAGGGGAGCGGAGCTGCTTGGCCTATGATTTGCACGCCAAGGACTTGTTCCCAGCTAGGAGCGAGGCCTCCTATTGCAACACCTAAGCATTTAATTCATGCATGTTGAAAAAAAAAAAAGGCCTGTGGTTCTGTCTTGCCAACTCTGTGAACTGTGCAGAGTCCTCTTCCGAGGACAGTAGGAGACTCGGGCCGCACAGAGACGGAAGCCATGGCACGCGACACTGGAATGGATGAATGGACACGGTGAAGTGCGTTAGCAGATTGCTCGCTGCTCCAGGGGACACCGGTAGGACCTCGAGAATGGAAAAATCTCAGGAAGGACCTTAGGAAACCAGTCCAACCAGTCCTTTCTGCAGACACGCCCACATGGACCATTTCGAAGGTACAGAATCTTTCTCCTCCTCAGTCCCGGTGGAGACTGCCTGATTTCCTCCTCAAATGTATCATTTCCAGAATCAAGGAGGGTTCTAGGGCTCTACTGTTCTCTAAAGCTACAAAAAGCTTTAAAAAGAAAAAATCAGAGTATTTCTCTGGTTTTCCTCCTTTCCATCTGACTCACCTCGATGCCAGCGTGCCACAGGCCCTGCCAGGCTGAGCTGTCTGCAGCCGCACAGCCTGGAGCAGGAGCTGGGGGCCAACATCCATCTTCACTGCACACTGTTTCAGGTGGCTGATTCTGCTCTTTGGGCTGAGAAAGGGCTTGCCACAAATTGGGCACTCGGGGATCCGTGGTGTGGAGGGTGTCAGTGCCTTTTCAGCCTCATCCAAGCACCTGGAGGAAGAGAGGAAACACACGGGAACCCCCTCCATTGGTACCATGCGTCCATGTCAGCAAGGACAGGTGTGGGCTCCAACCTGTTCTCCCAAAGCCAACTCCACACAGCCTGCAGTCAGCCTCCAAACCCTAAATTTTGGTTCTGCTAGTGAAGGTGGCTAAAGAGAGCAAGGACATGTCAGACAGTGGCAAGCCCACTCCTGAGTCTGTACCGCCAGGAAGTGAGAGCAGGTACTCGAACCAGTACGAGAAACACATGGTCATGGCAGCTGTATTCACAACATCCAAAAGGCAGAAGCAGTCCATAGCCATCAACGGATGAACAAGACGTGGCCTACCCACAAGATGGTATTTTTCAGCCATAAAAAGGAACGAAATTCTGATCCGTGCTCCAACCTGGATGAACCTTGAAAACACTACACTGAGGAGAGGAAGCCAGACACCAAAGGCTACGTCTGTGTGATTCCACTTACGTCCTGAGCAGACAAATCCGCAGAGGCTGCCAGGGGCTGGCAGAGGGGGAATGGGGAGTGAGCACTAATGGGGACAGGGTTTTATTGGGGGTAACGAAAATATTCTAAAATCGACCGTGGTAATGGCTGCACAGTTCTGTGACTATAGTAATTAAAAGCCATTGAATTGTTAACTTTAAGATGAATTGTGTCATATGGGAATTATCTCTCAACAAAGCTGTTTAAAAAACCAGTAAGGACAGGCTGACACCAACCCTGGGGTGCTATGGTCACAGTCAGGATTCCCACCGCAGATTCCCCTGGGTCTGTCACACCCACGGGAGAGGTGACCCCAGAGAGGCGAGAGTCAAGCTGCTCCTACCGGTTCACGTGCTGCTCCCTTCGTGTCACGTTCATGGCTGAGAGGTTCTTTTGACAGATCTGGCAGAAGAACAACCCCGTCTCCTCCAGGTTAGCCTCGTGTGTGGGCGCTCGCTGCTGCCCAAACTCATGCTGCAGAGCCAAGGCCACCGCAGCGTCGCTCTCTGTGGCAGGAAGCCCGGGACCAGACCCTGTGAGGAGGCACGGTCTCCATGAGGATGAGCGCACCCTCAGACCTCTGCACCGCCCGTCAGAGCTCACAGTGCACAGACAGCAGAGGGAGCACGGACAGAGCAGACCCAGCACTGCTCTGCCCCCCCGCCAGTACCGTCCAGTGAGGGTGGACACAAACAGGGCTCCCGGGGCATACTTCTCCAACTGTAATATGCATAAGAACCCCCAGGAAGCTTGTTAAAATGCAGGTTCGCATCCCAGTGGTCTAGATGGAGCTTCCTGAGATTCCCCATTTGGGACAACTCCCAGGGCAGGAGACACTGCCGGTTCAGGACCCCTGTTTGAGTAGCAAGGTCCTAGAGAACGAGCCTCTCATTTTACTCATTTCTGCTAAAGTCGTCTACCTCAGGCGTTCCAGGCTTACAAGACTCCTATTCCAATAAGTCTAGGTTTTCTCTTCAAAGCTCAGCCTTTCCTACTGCTATGACCTTTTGTCGCCCATCCTAGAAGAACCAGGTCAAAGTGAAACCCCTTTCTTAAAACGCATTCTCCTTCCCAGCAGCAGACAGAAGGATGGACTGACTGACTCTAGTGTGGAGGTGGTTCCCCAAGTGGCCGGGCCCACCGCTGCGGCCCTCTGTCACATCTGATATTGCTGGAGCAGACCCTCAGCACTCACAGGGGGATTTGGAGAACTTCATAAATCCCCAGTTCTTGAATATTCCTGTGGCCTAGCACTCTTTCCACTGAAGCCAGAAAGGCATCACACTTCATTTTGGTGCCCCATTTTTAAAAAAAAACAACAAAGAAATGGTTTCTCTGTCCTGAGCACTGAGCATTACTGGGTATCCCGTGAAGCTCTACGGAAACAGTTGAGGCACGTGTAGGGCAGGTGCTGAGCTCGTGTCCTGGCTGAGCAACTCCGACGCACCCCTTTGGTGCTGCAGGGACTGATGCCATGGCAGATGTCCCACCACTGCCTGTGTGGACCTTAGAGGCAGCGTGAGAATCCCAGAGTGCAGTCTGCAAACGCACTGCCAGGGGACTACAGACTTGTTAGCCGTAGGGCCGTCAATACAGTTGCTGCCTATTCCTTCCCCTTTTGTGTATTTTCACCAGAGATGAGGGCTTATATTGTTTAGGGGGTAAAGAAGAGAACCAGGGATATGATGTGCCTCTGGGGTGGTACAATGTGCCCTGCAGAGCACTTGTACTGTTGGCGCCAAGCTATCTTCACCTGGGGCCACCCGGCCTTCTGGTTTACTCGCCTGTGATGCACTCCAGGGGCTACAGGAAGTGGTTACGCAACACCATGAGGAAACAATCAAACAAATCTACAAAGTGGGAAATTCAGAAAGACAATTGCCCTGGACTCTTCTGAAAGTTGGAATCATGAAAAAAAAAAAAACAAACACAAACAGGACAAGACAAGGGGACTGTTCCAGAGTCTAGACTTTAAGAGACTATGGACTATAGCATATGCAGTGTGTGGGACTTACAGTTCTGGCGGATCCTTGCTCAGGAAAAAAGAAACCAGCTATAAAGCTGTCCTTGGGACAAGTGGGGAAATTTTTATATGAACTGGACACTGGGCAATATTATGGAATTACGTGTGACAAGAGCACCGTGATCATGTAGGAGATCTGTGGGGGGAAGTATCATGATGTCTGGAACTTACTTTTGAATAGTATAGAAGAATCATATATATTTAGAGATATAAAAAATATATGGCAAAATGTTAACAAATTGTTAAGTACAGGTTGAGGTTATGGGGATTCATTGTAGTATTTTTTTTTTTTTTTTACCTTTCTGTATGGGAAAAATTTCATAAAAAACAGTCAAAATAAAAAGAGGAAGAGGTACCTTGTCAAAGAAGCTAAGTGACCCAAGCTAAATGACCCCAGGGACCCTTCATTCTCTGGCTAGATACTATGAAGTGGCCAAGGTACAGTGCTAGGCAGAGCACCCACCCACACCAGCAACTCAAGGAATGCGGGTTCCTTCCTCTCCCCCTTTCTCCAGAGTTCAAACTTAACCCTGATGGGAATATACAAAACTCCCATCATACCATTCCCTGCTGTCATCTCCTCTGGAGGGCCCTCTGGGGCCTTTTCTTCAAGTGTAGCCTCCAGAGAGCTCCCTTCCGAAGCATGCTGCAAACGCTTGGGGTCTGCTCTCTTGAACTGCTGCATTCGTTGTAGGACTAACTCTGCCGTCCGGGGTTTGGAGGGACTTGGTGCCGTCACTGTCAGACAGGGAGGAGGGGGCTGGGAGTTGCTGTCCGGAGCAGCCTCTGGCAAAGAGGAAAACATTCACAGTCATCTGTTCTAGCTGGAGAAACAAAGACTCTTCCATCAGATACAGGTTAGACCCAAGTTTCAAGGGGTCCCTTACCAACTAGTTGAGGTTTAACTCTCAAGTGTGAGAGAACTGACTACTGGTAGCTTGGAAGTAATGGAATAGATAGGAAGTAATATAAATAGACCTGTCATAAATATCTGTGACAGGAGGGGGCACAGAGAGTGACTGCTACTGAGCACAGAGTTTATTTTTGGAGTGATAAAAATGTTCTAAAATTAGCCAGTGGTAATGATTATACAATTCTGTGAATACACTAAAACCACTGAACTGCCCACTTTAAAAGGGTAAGTTTTACAGAATGTAAATTCTTTCTATTAAGCTGTTATTAAAGGAATATTAATGACAAACATTTTTATCTTCCTAGGTCATAAGTTCTCCTCTAACTTGGTGTCCACAGGTGGCCTCTGGTGGGGATTCGTGAAGCCCCTGCAGGTTTATGCCAATTTCACAGGTGTGTGTGGGGGTGCGGTTTTCGGGGGAATCATGCATAGCTTTCACTGCTCCCAAAGGGACCTGAAGGACCAATGATGTTTTAGTAACACTACCGAAGCCTTACAACAGTCTCTGCGAGCTAATTCTTTACCACTATTCCACTGAGAGATCATGCTGATCACACTAGTAAAAAATACCATTTAAGATCAGGAAGTGAAGGTGAGAAATATTTAGAAACAGAACACAGGAGCCTAAAGATCCTATGCAAGGCTGGTTCTCAGTTCTGCTTGAAGAATGCATGTTAAACATATGGTTCAGTACACCAAAGGCAGCCGGGTAAGAAACCTGCTTCAAGCAAACAAACAAAGGAAAAGAAAAGAACAAAGGTGTTAGGAGGAAAAAAGGAAAGACCTAAAGATTCTCCTGGGATCTAAACCTATCTGGCAGCTTCCTACTGCCTTCTGAGCAGCCTTACCGAACTGGCTGGCACCACTGCAACTTACCCACTCTGGAAGGAATTCAAGAAAATGAGAGAAGCAGCATTATTTTCATGTTCACGTTACTTGTGTCAAATACATAATGTAAACATTAATAAGAAATTCTAAAAGGGCACAGGGCCCCAAACATAATCATGTAGAAAATTCACATAGGGGTTATATTTTTTATGATCACTGTTTAAAACAGGAGTTGACCAACTATGGTCCTCAGGGAGCTGCCTGTTTTTCTTAATGAAGTTTTGTTGAAACACAGCCCATTCATTTGCTTACAGATTGTCTAGGGAATTGATAAGTTGCAGAGACCAAGGCTGCAGAGCCAAAATAATTTGCTGTCTGGCCTTTTTCAGAAAGTTTTCTGACCCCTGGTTTAGATCAGTACAGTCACCTCTGGTTTCCTCTCTGGAAACATCCTGGCAGTGGTTCTGGCCCAGTTACCTGTCTGGGTGCTCTGCACACCCTCCTGGAGCACAGCAGAGGCAAGCACACTTCCCTCTCCGTTCTCAGGGCGAGTGGGTTCACTCCTCTGCCACTTGGGTGCCCTTTGCTTTTTAGTCCTCGGGGCCTGGCTGCCAGACTGAGTTTTCTTCTCCCTGGGGCCTTGAAGGGTTTTGCCTTTGGTAGCAGTTGGTTTGGTCCTTTTTGGTTTGCTTATCTGAGTGCTGTTGGAGGCCTTTTGTGTCTTCCTTTCCCCCGACACTTCCTTGGTGACATTCTTTTTCACCCTTTGGAGAAAGCTGGCGCAGAGTTCCTTAAAATCATCATCTGACTCATCCATCATCTGGCCAGCTTTAAGGCTTGCAGGTGGTCTTCAGAGGTGTGAGGTCTATCTGGGGGGCCCGAGAACGAGCCTAGCAGGCCTCATTCACACTTGCAGCTCCATTAAGGCTCCTCTCTGCTTCTCACTAGGACACCTGGAGAGTTTGCACAATTGAGCAAAAAGTAGTGCCTTCCCCTCCATAAGGATTTAAAATGCCTATCTTCAAATTGAGTCCCTGTTAAACAGCACGTTTAAAGTTCACATCTGAGAGCTTTTGTTGTCCAACAGATGCCTCTGAGATAGGATACATATGAACTTCACACTCAGGTGATTCTCCAAGATCTCCATAGTGATAAAACACATTGGTTCATTTAATGTCACATCTGTGGAAAACAAAAAGCATCTAAACGTAATTAGGCAGACACCGCATTTTATGCCATTTCTTCCAGGAAGGTACAAGAGGATGTGGGGTATGCGCAAAGTCCTCAGAGTAACAATATCTGTGTCAAATACTCAGGTACCGCCTGGTTAACACAAACTCGTGGTCTTACAGGATATCACAATACAACACAGGGGGAGGGATCTAAAAACCCATCAGAGAAAGAACATGAGCATCTTGGAAGAGTATTGTTTTTACTGAAATCTGAGGAATGAATCCCATGAAGGGCAGTCACCACAGAAACAAGATGATGGCTAAATGCAGAAAAACTCTTTCTTAGGCCCTATCAACAGGCAACTTAATGTGCAGGGCAGCCAATGGAGAGAATACGCACTTGAATGCTTGGGAAGAAACAAGACAGGAGAGGCTCATCCTTCACTGGTATGAGCAATGTTTCCAAATCAAAAAAGGGCCACTTTTCTCCACCCTCTCTCACTTCAGCAAGAGCTCTCCAAACTCAAGTGACTGGAATGGTGACCACTGCAAAGCCTGGGCCTTGTGGGCATAATTATTTACACTGGCACAGTTTAGTGGGATTCAGAATTCAAAACTGAATGACCCAGTGACAGAAAGTGCAATCTCCTCCGTCGGAGTAGTCCAATTAATCACCTATTTTTGCGGAGCTGGGCAGACAGGCATACCTGTAATCTACTTCGCATGGCCGGCCCATCCTCCTCTTCCATGTCACCTCCTTAGAGAAGCTTCCCCTCATCCTTTATCCAAGTGGACCCCCTCCACTCCCATTATTTTCCATCATCACACATTGTTTTCACAATCACACTTATAACAAATTATAATCATTTGTAATAACATTTCTCGAATGCTTACGGTATGCCAGGCATGGGTCTAATTGCTCTATAAGTCTAACTCATGTAGCCCTTATGACAATCCTATTCCGTAGACTCTACTGTCTTCCCTTTACAGCAAGGAGTCAGGTCCAAGAATGAAGAACTGGCTTAACTTTACACAACTTTTGAAGTGGCAGGGCTGAGATCAAATTCAAGCGGGGGGTTCTAGGGCATCTACACCTCCATTTTTATTCACTTATTTTCTGTCCCCTACTAAGGTCAAAACTGAAGGAGGGCACAGGCTCATCTATTTTACTCCATATTCTCTTTGGCTGATCAGACACCTGATTTGTAAAAAACAAACAAACAAACAAACAAACAAAAAACAAAACCTCGGCATTTGTTCAGTCACTCAACCACAAAGACTTTTTGGTACAGTGGGAGAGGAGGCTGCAGGGATCAGTGCAGGGACCGGTGTCCGGGCGCCTGAATCGAGCCCGTGGGACGTGGAGAGCTAGAGCAGATTCCACCCTCCACACCCCGCGGAGTCTCCACGGGCCTGTGACGTTAGTCCAACAGCCCACCTCCTATACGTGCTCGCTCAGTATTTGCCGAAGGACGCAGCAAGTTTCTGGAGGGCTGGGGACTTGCGTCTACGCCGGCTCGGTACCCGCCGGGCCGCCCGGCTCGCAGCTGGCGCGGAATGAATGAGTGGGCAGTGCGGAGCGGACCCTCCCGCTCCCCCTGACCCGGTGACACACACCGCAAGCGGGCGGGGGGCTAGGTCTGGGGGAGGGCTGCCAACGACTCTGGCGGCTACGAAGCCGGACGGCGATTTCCGATCGCCAGCCTAACCCCCGGGCCGTGACCCGGTGGGTACCCGATACCCTCCTCACCCTTCCTCCCTCCAGGCGTCCTCAGCCCCCTCCACCCGAGCGCGGCTCCTGCCGCTACACCGCGAGCGAGAAAGGCTCTTCTCCCTCACCCCCGGCAGCGAGAAAGGCCCCAGGTGACTGGACCTTCTCCAGACTGCGGACTCCCAGCCCCAAAGCCCGACTCCTCCTACCTCCGGCGCCGCCGAGGCACCTTCTCAACGGAAAACCTCGCGCCTACGCATGCGCCAACCAGCGCCCCCCGCGGAGGATAGCGCCCGCGCAGGCGCGGAGCGGCCCGGGAGGCCCGCTTCCCGTCGTCCTCCGCGGCCCAGGCGCGCGGCTGGGAGCGTTTCCGGACGGCTAGAGGCGGGAGCGGCTGGGCTGAGGGCGGCGCTCGAGGCCCGAGTGGCCCAAGTGTGCGCGGCGCCCTGCGAAGTCTGCTAAGTGTTGAGGAACAGGCAGGGTAAGTTAAGGGCACCGCCGCAGTATTTAGTCGAAGTTTGGGTCCACCATGGTTCCCACAGGAAATGTTTGCGGAGGCAGGGACGGCCCCTCGGAGCGCACCTGCCCGAGGGAGGGTCTTGGAGACGCGCCGAGCGCGGCCGTCGGGGCTGGAGAACCCCCCTGGCCGAGGTGGTAGCGAGCGTACGGAGGCCGGGAGGTCGGGTGGCGGTGGCCGCGTGAGGGAGCAGCCGCCCGCCCTTGGTGCTGGCTAGTGCGCGCGGTCAAGTGCCGCTGGAGGGGTTCGCCGCGGGCTCCAGTTTGAGGACCTTCTAGCTGCCGGTAGTGCTTGGAGCCCCGGCGCACCTGAGGAAGGATCTGGAGAGGCAAGACTGGAGGCCGGGGGAGCCATTGGGAGAAGGCTGTGATCCACAGGAGAAGCGAGCATGGCCTGGAGTGGAGGTTGGAGCGGAAAGGATGGAGAAGTACTTAGGCGTTCGCGTTAAGATTTGTAGCTTTCTGGCTTGAGCGTCTGGAGTTGGAGTGTGGTTCCATTTACTGAAATAATGAACGCAGGAGAAGGAGCAGCTTTGGAAGGACGAGAATACTTTCAGCTGGGTTTGTTTTCAAGACGTAACACCGTAAGATTCACCTCTTTAAAGTGTACAATTCATTGGTTTTTCGTACATTCGCAAGGTTGTGCATTCGTCACCATGTCATTCCCGAACATTTTGTAGATCCAAATAGAAATCCCTCTATCCAGGAGCAGATACTCCCCCTTCCGCCTTCCCCTCTTCCCTAGCACCCTGGCCCCAGCAAACGACTGTTCCTGTGGATTTGTCTATTCTGTTCACTTTTTATAAATGCCATTGTGGCCTTTTTTGGTTTGGCTTTTACTTAACAGAATGTTTTTAAGGTCCATTCATGTAGCATGAATTGGTTCTTTTAGTGGCTGAATAATATTCCCTTGTATGGATTCTCCCCATTCTGTTTATCCGTTGGTGGACTTTTTGGCTATTATGAATAATGCTGCTGTGAACAATGTTGTAGTTGTGTTTTTAGTTCTCTTGTGTGTATATCTAAGAATATAATTGCTGGGCCATACTACCTTTAGTTGCGAGTGTTGAGTTTCAAATGCTAATAGGACTCCCAAGAGCTTTTTATTTATGGTTTTGGAAACCTAGATTACTTTGTAATATGGTTTCCAATTGGGTTAGTTCAGTGAACCGCACAAGAGTAGTGGCAGCCCAGAGGCATGGTTGGAGTGGAGTGTCTCATTTATACCCGCAGGGTTTTAATTTATAGAGGTGACTGGGTGACAACATAGGCCAATGCCATTGGAAGAATTTGTTATATTTCCAGATAGAAGAGGGTATGCCATGCCACATGGGGCCACAGGGAAGGTTTTGATCAAGAGGCAGAGCAGGAGACAGGGGGAAAGCCTAGGTCAGAGCCTTCCATTTTTGAGAAAGGTAAGGCAGGCCAGAGGAAACAGTCTAGGCTAGTTTCAATAATTCTGGTGGGCTTTGGGCTATAGCGGTGGTCTCTAGTTGCCTGGTCCCTGGCCCTGGGATGATTTAGGGCAGAGAAAATATTGGTTTGGTCTGTGAGCATTAAAGGAGTTGATTGGTTTGGATGTGAGAGGCTGCTCCCCGGTAAGTTGATTACCATCTTTAGGAATTAGCTGGCCCTGGGAAGGGCAGTCTCTCCCCACCAGCAAGGTTTTTTTTTTGTTTTTTTGTTTTTTTTTTTAAGATTTTGTTTATTTGACAGAGATACAGCGAGAGAGAGAACACAAGCAAGGGGAGTGGGAGAGGGAGAAGCAGGCTTCCCGCGGAGCAGGGAGCCCGACGTGGGACTCGATCCCAGGACCCTGGGATCATGACCTGAGCCGAAGGCAGATGCCTAATGACTGAGCCACCCAGGCGCCCCTTCACCAGCAAGGTTTTTAAGATGTCAAAACATCGTAAGACACAGAAAATTTTAAAAATGTGATTAATACTCATGACTGGGTTGATATGAAGGCCAGCTGTAAGGGTGGTGCTGATTTTTGTCTAGTTGTATTGGAAATGCGGGGCCTGAGCCCAGTTTAGGACTCAGATCTCTTAGAGGCCCCAGGGAAGAAAACCCTCCCTGAAAAGAAAAAAATCTGGCCATATTATTCTCTTAAGGAAAATTAGTTAGTCAAAGTGTATTTTAGAGAAGGAAGTGTTCTTTAGAAGATTTAGATTCTCAACTGAATTACCTGTGGAATATGTTAAGCTGGAAATGCTTGGATACCACTCTTTGATCTGCTGAATAAATCTTGGGCAACCCTTCCAACCTGTAGCTTTTGAAAGTTTCACAGGTGATTCTAATGATCTTTAGATTAGATACTGATGATCACTATATTTAATTGATACCTACTGATCCAATCTTGTAGGCTAAGTGTAAAAGAGATACCAAAAGCTGGATGAGAGGTTATTGGGATTTAGAGTTAGACATAGTTTCTCTCTTCAAGGAACAAAGTTCTGGGGCAACTTTCTCTTTGGCCCGGGGTGAACCATGGGAGCTGCCTTGACCTGGACCCTATTGTGACTTATATCCAGCAGAAGCTCTGAGGTTCACACTGTTCCACTGGAATTGGGCAGAAGTAGCCTGTGACGAAGCTGAGAGATGTGTCCAGAGACAATGTTATTACATCCATGTTACTTCATTGGGAATACCACATGTTAACTGCCAGCCTTTGTGGCAGAACTGCACTGCTAAAACACTGAAACCAGGGACATGAAGGAACATTTAATATATTAAAAGGTTATGTTTAATAAACCTTACAGAGTTTATCAGAAAGAGAAAATGGTTGCAGAAGTGTATGGAGAATTTTATTTATTTATTTATTTTTAAAGATTTTATTTATTTATTTTGAGAGACAGAATGAGATAGAGAGAGCATGAGAGGGGGGAGGGTCAGAGGGCGAAGCAGGCTCCCCGCTGAGCAGGGAGCCCGATGCGGGACTTGATCCCGGGACTCCAGGATCATGACCTGAGCTGAAGGCAGTGGCTTAACCAACTGAGCCACCCAGGCGCCCCGTATGGAGAATTTTAGACACTGTAAGGAGTGTTATTCCAAGTAGAGGCTCTGCTTTCAAAGCCTTTAGGAGTAGATCATTTTTGGGTCCAGGGGAAATAGGCAAAAGTTGAATATGCTGATTATCACTTCCTTACTCTCCTGGAATGTTTCCTTTTTGGAAACTTTGAGCATCTTCCACTGAGTTAATGTTTTAAACAGTTCTGTGGAAGAAGTGAAAGGCCCTTGTCCCAGGTCTGTGGTTTGGTTATAAATCACAAAACCAAAACCTACCCAGCTCCCTCTCATTTATCTTGGCAGGAGTTGGGGAGAGAGCAGATTGAACAAAGGAGACTTGTCTGTCTCCTCAGTTCTTTGGTCACATAAACTTTGATTTACTCTTGTATAATCCTGTTTCCTACACTGCTAAAATTGTTGAAATCAGATGGAAGGACTCTTTTTACATTTCAGAGTATACAGAAGTCATTCTGGGTTATGCTGCATTTCTCCCAGTCTACCACTGCTACCTTTTGTGTGATGTAGTTGTATTAATTTTGTTAGATGAGTTTAAGGGGAGATTCCATGCAGATGTACTGCCCTCAACTGCAAAACAGCATTTTCTCCAATAAAGTTGATAATGGCATTATCAACCCCTGCTGTTAAGATTAAGTCATCTTCCACTTAATATTAAGATGGCAGTACTCCCCCAAGTAATCTGTAGATTCAGTGTAATCCTTGTCAAAATCCCAATAGCCCTTATTTTTTTGCAGAAATGGAAAAACTGATCTTAAAATTCATGTGGAATTGCAAGGAACCCTAAATAGCCAAAACAATCTTGAAGAAGAACAATGTTGGAAGATGCATACTTCTGATTTCAAAACTTACTATAAAGCTACAGTAATCAAGACTGCCTCCTGGCCTAAGACTAGACATATATGTATCAGTGGAATAGGGAGTCCAGAAATAAACCCACACATTCATGGGCAATTGGTTATTGACAAGAATGCCAAGGGGCACCTGGGTGGCTCAGTCGTTTAAGCGTCTGACTTCAGCTCATGTCATGATCTCAGTCGTGGGATCAAGCCCCATATCAGGCTCCCTGCTCAGTGGGGAGTCTGCTTGTCCCTCTCCCTCTGCCCCTCCCCATGCTCGTGTGTGCTCTCTCTCAAATAATCTTAAAAAAATAATAATGCCAAGATCATTCCTTGGAGAAAGAAGAATCTTTTGAATGAATGGTTTTGGGACAACAGAATATCCACATGCAAAAAAATAAAGTTGGGCCCTTTAGATCATATACAAAAGTTAATTCAAAATGGGTTAAAGACCTAAATGGGAGAACAAAACCATAAAACTTTTAGGAGAAAACAAATCATGATCTTGATTTGACCATGGATTCTAGAGATGACAACAAAAAGCATAAGCAAGGAACAAAAGACAAAAATAGAAGAATTGGACTTAATAAAAATGTAAAATGTTTGTGCATCAAGGACCCTGTCAAGGGATGGGGAGGACAACCCACAGAGTGGGAGAGAACATTTGAAAGTTGTATCTGATAAGGGTCTAATATCCACAATGTCTAAAGAACTCTTACAACTCCGCAACAGAAAGACAATACCCACTTTGAAAATGGGCAAAGGACTTGAATAGACATTTCTCCAAAGAAGAGATACAAATGGCCAACAAGCACATGAAAAGATGCTCAGCATCATCAGTCATTAGAGAAACGCAAATCAAAACCACTGTGAGATACCACTCCACATCCCATAGGACAGCCTGAAAAAGAAAATTCAAAAATCCCAGAAAATAAGTGTTGGGAAGGATGTGGAGAAATCAGAAACCTCATACATTGCTAGAGGTCCATAATGGTGCAGCTGCTGTGGAAAAACAGTTTGGTGGTTCCTCAGTAGGTTAAACATAGAATTACCGAATGACTTGGTAATTCTGTTCTTCGGTATTTGCCCAAAAGAATTGAAAAAAAAAGTTGTTCAAACAAAAACTTGGATGACTCCTGATAGCCAAATGATAGAAACAACCCAAATGCCCATCAGTAGATGAATGGATAAACAAAACATGGCATAGACATGTGGTATATCCAGTGGAATACATGTTACAATGTGTGTTTGCTTATTTTTAATGATTATACTAATGGTATAATTAACCTTTGGTTATATATGGTGTACATATACACCATATAAATGGTATAGCCTTTTATTTTTTAGAAGTTTGCCAGTTCTGTGATGCAGCCAGAATCCTTTCTCAGTTCTTAGGGGAAAACACTCAAGACTGAAGGCTGGTTCTTCACTTTAAACAGTTTTTTTTTTTAAAGATTTTATTTATTTATCAGAGCGAGCCAGCACAAGCAGGGGGGAGTGGCAGGCAGAGGGAGAAGCAGGCTCCCCGCTGAGAAAGGAGCAGGATGTGGGGCTCGTTCCCAGGACCCTGGGATCATGACCTGAGCCAAAGGCAGACACTTAATCGACTGAGCCACGCAGGGGTCCCTCACTTTAAACAATTTATTGTGAAACATTGTATACCATAAGAACATAAGTAGTGTAAAGAAAAAGAATATTGATAAACAGAATACTGACAAACACAAGTGTACCTACCATCCAGCCTAAGAAATAGAGCATTATTTTCAGTATTTTAAAAAAATATTTAAGTAATCTGGGCGCCTGGGTGGCTCAGTTGGTTAAGCGACTGCCTTCGGCTCAGGTCATGATCCTGGAGTCCCTGGATCGAGTCCCGCATCGGGCTCCCTGCTCCGCAGGGAGCCTGCTTCTCCCTCTAACCCTACCCCCTCTCATGTACTCTCTCTCTCTCATTCTCGCTCTCTCAAATAAATAAATAAATCTTTAAAAAAAAAATATTTAAGTAATCTCTACACCCCATGCAGGACTTGAACTCATGATCCCGAGATCAAGAGTCAGCTTTACTGACTTAGATAGCCAGGAGCTCTTATCTTCAGTATTTGTAAATTCCCAGTAAATTCTCTTTACTGCTACACTTAATATTTCATTGAGTCAGCAGATTGGTTATAAATATAAGGAAAATTCATAAGAGTGGCTTTCAGCAAATTTACATATCATACTTATCACGTGTCATATTCATTTGCCCATATCATTTATCACATCATTTAGTTACATTCATGTAAGTGGCTAAAAACATATCAAGATTAAAAGCTCTGTATAGTTAGTAAAGTTTTTTGGGTTTTTTTTGTTTTTTTTTTTTTAAGATTTATTTGCTTGAGAGAGGGTGTGCGCACAGGGTGGGGGTGGGGGGGTGTGGGCAGAGGGAGAGAGAATCCCAAGCAAACTGTGCTGAGTGTGGAGCCGGATGGGGCTCAATCTTCCGACCCCGAAATCATCACCTGAGCTGAAACTGAGCCCGATGCTTACCAAACTGGGCCACCCAGGTGCCCCATTAGTAAAGGAAACTTTTAATTTGGAACCTGAACTTGGCCCTGAATAAATACTGAGTTTTACCTCTAGGAAGAAAAGAACATTTATGAGTTATGTCCTAGGCATCTTCTTTGGCCTTTTCCATCCATTATCTCCCTTAATCCTCTGAAAAACTGTATGAGGTAAGTATTATTGTACTAACTTATAAATGAGGAATTTGGCTCATGGTAAATAATTTGCCCAAGGTCACGAAGCTAGCAAAGCAGATCCAGCACTCAGCCCAGATGTGTCTAAATGCAAACTGACCACCTCACCAAATTATCTTCCTTCCCCAAATCCCAGGGAACCTGGAGTTTACATTTGGGGGATTGGCTACTGTTACTTCTTTTCTCTAACCTTGATAGGAACTTCTAGTCCATTGACCCCATTGCCTTTCTTCTCCACATTTTTATGCATCTTGTGGGCCGTTATGTCTAGAATATTCTTACCAGTACCTTGCCTTAGTCCCCTTAGTTTTAGTCTTGTACATTGAAAAAATCAATATGCCTTTTAAATCTCTTAATCTACATGTTTCTCCTCAATCCCTTTATTTTCCTTATATCTGCTGAAGGACATTGGCAGGTTGATTTGTAGAGTTTTTCAGGTTGGATTTTGCTTATTATATTTGCATTACAGTTCGACATGTTCCTCTGCCCTCTGTAATTCTTGTAAATTTATAAGCTGGACGCAAGAGACTTTATCAGGCTAGGATTTAATCCTTTGGCAAGATTATAGATAGTGTCTTATCACTTATCGGGAGGCATATAATGTCTGGGTGTTGGCTTTTTAAAAAAGAATAGCCATCGATGCTCAATGGCTAGATCTATTACTTCTTTGGAGATTGCATGATTAGTGATATTCAAATCGTAATTTTGTTTTCATATATTAGCTGGAATCATTTTATAAGGACACACTTCCCCTTATGTACTGGTTGGTAAATCTTTGATTCCTTTCTCTAGTTTTCAAAGTAATGAATTGGTTCTCTTTCGTCCTCAGAAGGTGACCACTTAGTTTTCTTTTCTTTTCTTTTTTTAAGATGTTCTTTTTTTTTAAGAATATTTATTTATTTTTGTGTGAGAGAGAGCAGGTGAGCACACAAGTGGGGGGAGGAGCAGAGGGAGAACCAGACTCCCCACTGAGCACGGAGCCTGATGTGTGGGACTCAGTCCCAGGACCCTGGGATCATGACCTGAGCCAAAGGCAGATGCTTAACTGACTGAGCTACCCTGGCGCCCCAGTTTTCTTTTAATATATTATCATCAGGGCGCCTGGGTGGTGCAGTCGGTTGAGCCTCCGACCCCTGGTATCAGCTCGGGTGGTGATCGTGGGGTGGTGGAATTGGACCTGGATCAGGCTCCACACTCGGCGGGGAGTCTGCTTGTCTCTCTCTCTGCCCTGTCCCCCTGTGTGTGAGCGTTTTTTCTCTCTCTCAAATAAATAAATCTTGAAAATAAAATATCATCAACTCATGGATTTTAATTATTCGATGGGTTTCAATTCATTGAAGTTACTGTTCTTATTGAAGCCCAATTAATCCCATCTTTGGTCAGTGAGAGCTTCTAACTTGCCTCCTGAGTCCTTTTGACAGAGTCCTAGCAGTCATTGAGTTTTCTTGATAACTGGTGTAGGGGAAGCAAAATTTTATCTCTACCCTCTTAGGGTTCTATTGGCTGGGCCTGAGAATTAAATTGACATAAGACACATCAGCAAGAGAAAGGCATATACATTTTTGTAACACAAGTTTTATTTTACTTTATTTCAAAAATTTTATTTATTAGATTGTGGGCATGTGCCGGGGGCGGGGGGGGGGGGGGGGGAAGAGGAAGCAGACTCCCTGCTGAGCAGGGAGCCAGACATGGGGCTTGATCCCAGGGCCCTGAGATCATGACCTGAGCCAAAGCAGATGCTTAACTGAGCCACCCAGGCACCCCGTAACACAAATTTTAAATGACACAGGAGCCTTCATGAGGAATGAAGACCCAAAGAAATGATGAAACTTACTTGGCTTTTGTATTAGGTTGAATGAAGAGGCAGTTGTGAAAAAGTGACTAAAGTGTATGGTGAGGAAGATAAGGAACTTAATTATTTTTAACAAAGTCTGTTATAGAACTCTTGGTCTCAGCTTTATCCTTGATAAGAATGTTATTCTCCGGGCGCCTGAGTGGCTCGGTGGTTGGGTGTCTGCCTTTGGCTCGGGTCATGATCTCAGGGTCCTGGGATCGAGTCCGGCATCGGGCTCCCTGCTCTGCGGGAAGCCTGCTTCTCCCTCTCCCACTCGCCCTGCTTGTGTTCCCTCTCTCGCTGTGTCTCTCTGTGTCAAATAAATAAATAAAAATCTTAAAAAAAAAAAAAAAAGGCCACTCATTAAAAAAAAAAAAAAGAATGTTACTTTCGTGATACTGAGAGGACTTCTCTTATATGGGAATTACATCTGCTTTTAAGAAAAAGAAGGTAGGTTAGAGTGTTTTTCTTACATTGCTGTTTTCAGGTGCCTTTAATTCAAAATAGTCAATATGCCAAAGCAGCTTATTTTGGGGTGGCATGTTCTGAACTCCTCCATTGGTATGTCAGGATGTTTCAGGCACATTTCCTGCACCCAGATGTGGAATCAGCTTTTTCTCCAAAAGAAACCTTGGTTTCTTTTAGTGGGAAATGGTGTTTCAGAATCACAACCTTGGTACTAGGAATGGTCTTTGCTACCAGTTTGGCCATTGTTTCCAGCCTTGTCAGTGATCAGAGCTAGGAAGTATATATATTTCAGAGAAAATATTGTGAGTTCCTGCTTTTTCTGTTTTTGGTTTTTTTTAAAGATCTTATTTATTTATTTGAGAGAGTGAGCTGAAGAGAGAATCTGAAGCCGACTCCACACTGAGCCCAGAACCTGACACGGGGTTCCATCTCACAACCCACGAGATCATCACCTAAGCCAAAACCAGGAGTTGGATGCCCAACCAACTGAGCCACCCGGGAGCCCCCCTACTATTTCTATTTAAGTTCAGGACTATAGGTTTTGTGGGTTTTTTAAAGATTTTATTTATTTATTTGAGAGAGAGCATGCATGCATGAGTGAAGGGGAGGGACAGAGGGAGAGGGACAAGCAGACTACCTGCTGAGCAGGGAGCCTGCCCTAGGGCTTGATCCCAGAACCCTGGGATCATGACCTGAGCCAAGGGCAGCCGCTTAACCGACTGAGCCACCCAGGCACCCCTGTAGAACATTGTCATTAAACCTCTTTTAGGGTAGATCTTCAGCTACGTTTTTGCATTTCCTATTTAATGTAATAGTCTTTTGAGCCTTTCTAAACTTTACTGAGACATCTAGCAGTCTCCTCCACCAGCTGGTAATGGAGTTCCCTCTCTACATTCAGATCCTCTAATACTAATCCTTCACCCTCCAGAGTGAAATCTGATTCTCTTCACACGGTCTGCTCACGGGATTCTTATCAGTGCTTTACATTCACCTCAGTTAAATACTGTTTTTGCCTTTCCCAAAAATACATTTGGCTTTTCTCTTATGGAACAGAAGTGATTAATGCTTTTATTTCCCTAACTGCATGTCTTATGGGAGAGTAGAACTTGATTTGTACAGAACCTAGCATCATCCACGGTTTGTTGTCTTGTAAATACTTGGGATGAGATATGGAGTGATGGGGGAAGGGCGGCAGCAGGAGAGGGAATGGTTATCCAGTGACCTGCTGCTTCCCCTTTGTGAATGTTATGAGTGGCTGTGCGCCTGGGCTGGCTGGGAGTGGGCCCAAGGTAGTTCCAGGCCTTAGTTCTACCCTCAGTCTGTGTAGGTGGCACTTAGGTGTGTGTTTCTTTTCTGCTATCATACACAACACTGCAGTGAACATGCTTACCCCTGCCTCCTTGCTCACGTGGGCCAGTGGAATTGTCACCCCTCATGGGCTCTTGCCCACTTGCTCAGAGAACAGAGCGGGAGGACCCAGGAGGCTCTTGTGCTTCTAGCCTTGCTTCTTGAAAGGGACCTGGTGGTGCATGAGATACATTCAGAAGTGGAAGAGTGAGAGCACTATCCTGCTGAGGGGCTGGTTATCCCTGATGAGCGTAACTGAACTAACTCAGAGCCTATTGATGCAGCTTATTTGAATTTGGAGAGTTCAGTGTTCTCAACTCCCCATGCCTTCTGAGACCCAGACGTAGAGATCAGGAATCTCCTCTGTTGCTTCCCTCCGTCCCTGCCAACCCAGGGCAATTGGACCCTCCTGTGAAGAAATGTCATATCTCCCAGTAGCCCCATATCCTGAAGTGCTGAAATGAATTTTCACCATTGATGTGTTCTGCAAGATTCTCCACTTGTGCCCCCAGAGGGTTCTGGAGCTGTGGTCAAAAGAGTCATCTGCCATTGAGGGGTACGGCTAAGTGTCCCTTCTAAGATTGTACAGTAGGTGGTTGTGACTATTTTTGTGACACCTCTTGGGCTAAGCAAGGTCCCTATTAAGTGGAACACAGAAAGGGAAAGAGTAGATGAGAAGGAAAACAAAGGAGCCCCCAAAAGAGGTGTGATTTAGGAGTCATCAAGTGCCATTGTCCGTGATGGCTTCAGCTATCCTTCAGTGGTCCCTGGGCCACAGGAAGCAATCCTGGATGTGGTACTCTTCACCTGAAACTCCTGCTTTCAGCATTTGCTCCATTAAATGGCAGTAAGGGCAAACATGCCCTGTAGCGTCACATGCCAGGTGAGGAGCTGTCAGCAGGCTAATCACAGTGCTCTTTGATCAAAGAAGGCTCTTCCGCCAAACCTGTCACTTCCGTTTGGCCACACACTCCTGTGTGTGCTCAGAGAGTCTCCACCTGTCCCTTAGGCACACAGAACAGGGTAGGGGGTAAATGAATAGTCAGAAATGTTTAGGATATTTGCCAGCTATGTTTAGTTCTTTCATTGAGAACATTTTTTGTACCAAGTGGTTTAAAGAAGGGAAGGTGTTTTTTGTGTTTGTTCAGGCCAGCATGTATTCAGCAACCCCTATGTTTGTGAAAAGGTTGAGTGATCTGGCTTATGGAAGAACTAAAAACAAAGCAGGTTTTATGTTGAATTTTTGCTCTTTGTACTTTATGATAAGCTTGTGCAGAACTATTTAGTGTAGCAATCAGCTGAAGGTTAGCTGGATCCAGTTCTTCCTCAGGCCAGCCATTTTCTGTAGATCCCTTAAAGGAGGCTTTAACTCAATCTCCCAATAAATGTGATCTTTATTTTTTTATATATATTTTTATTTTTTTAAAGATTTTATTTATTTATTTGACAGACATAGCGAAAGAGGGAACACAAGCAGAGGGAGTGGGAGAGGGAGAAGCAGGCTTCCCGAGGAGCAGGGAGCCTGATGCGGGGCTCGATCCCAGGACGCTGGGATCATGACCTGAGCCGAAGGCAGATGCTTAACGACTGAGCCACCCAGGCACCTCTAAATGTGATTTTTAATATCAGTACTACCATAGACCCACTTACATGAGGTAGTTGAATCTTACCAACAATACAAGTATTACACCATATTGTAGTATGATCACAGTATATTTCAGTTTCATTACAGAACAGATGAGTATGAATTACTGAGGTGTTTGCTTTGTCTTCCAAACAGAATTGACCCTTGTCTGTATGCCAGATATTATCATGAGCAGGCATCATTATAACTGACCATGACTCGGTTATTCTGGATTCTACGTTAATTGGGAACAAAACCAGCTACCCCATCTCAGCTCATTGGCTTGTACTGAGACTGGTCTCCGTTGTGTGTTATATAACAGGGCTCACCTCTCTCTACAGGGAGGATCCAAGTGCTATGTAGAATATTTCTTAGACCTGCTAGCTATGCTACGGGATACATCTTATTCTGACCTGTTCTGGGATGAAGGCGGTCACAACGCATCAATGTAAATTACAAGTGCCTCTAGAGGGGAGCACAGTACAGTGTTCCTCACTGGAAGTGAATTCAGCTTGTCCCATGATGCCTAGATTGGCGCTTACCTCCCCTAAGGCCCATTTCTGTCTGTGGGCCTGTGTTGTTTAGTTCACCAGGCATGTTGTTGCTACTGTGTACCAATGGCCTGAGTGCAGTTAGGATCCATAAATCTCTCTATAAACTAATCCTATTAAATTCTGGCCCCATTGAAGGAATAGTTTCTGAAGTCAGTGTTTGACATTTCTTCTCACCCCAAGACAGCTCCTCCCACCTTGTGTTATTTCCCTGTTCTCTCCTGTGAACTAGCTGGCCTGTGGTTTAGCCTGTATCTTGAGTCTCCTCCCAGCTGCCTTTTATCACAACCTCCACTGTTCTCGAGATCCTCTTGGGGCTTGAACATCTTCACCCTCTGATGTAAATGAAGTCAGTTCCTGAGGAGCAGTTTAGGAGCTGATGCTTTCTGGCCTGTTTCTATACTAGGTAAAATCTCTAAGCCAGAACTGTGGAGCTGGGTAGGCCAGTGGTAAGCTTTTCTCTGAGTGACACCCCATTCTCAGTGCTGGGCCAGCGGGGGAGGGGAGGCAGCAACCTGAGGTCCACTCAGCTTCTCCTGGCATGGATCTACCACATCACAAGCCGAGACAAAGGTGGTCAGGATCCCCAGTACTCTCAGATCATCCTGCCCAAGATAGAGCCTCCCTTCCATGAGTTAGGGGCTGGACAAAAGAAGGGAATCCCCCCTCTTTACTGCATTCACCTGAGACTTAGCTTCAGGAACAGGCTGCTGGGGGCCATATAAAACTCTGAGGTCCTGCTCTTCCAGGGAAGAGAGCCCTCTGGGTACTGTCTTCTTGATGGCAGTAGTCTGGAGAGGGAGTGGAGTCTCCACTTGCTGCTGAACTGGGTTGGGGGAGGAAGGGAGCAATCTTGGTTCAGATACTTCAGATTCATACCTTTCTTATCAAATTTTGAATTTCCTTGGATTTTTTTTTTAAGATTTTATTTATTTATTTGACAGAGAGCGAGAGCAGGAACACAAGCAGGGGGAGTGGGGGAAGGAGAAGCAGGCTTCCCGCGGAGCAGGGAGCCCGATGCGGGGCTCGATCCCAGGACCCTGGGATCATGACCTGAGCCAAAGGCAGACGCTTAACGACTGAGCCACCAGGCACTCCTCCATGGATATTTTTATTTGCTGTTCACGTCTAGGACCATTTCCAGACACTTTAGAGGGCTGTGTCTTATGGCTTTCATCAGTTTTACTGGGGAGCAGGTCAGCATAACTCTTCATGTTGTCATGCCAGAAGTCAGTCTTACCCTCATTTTAGTTTTGAAAAACTAATAGACTATATTTTTTAGAGCAGATTTAAGTTTATTGAGAAATTGACCTGAAAGCACAGTTTCCATATACCCCCTCCCCTCCCCCCACCACATTTTCCTCTAATTTTGATATCCCACATGGGTGTGCTACTACATTTATTAGAGTTGATGAGCCAATAGTGATGCATTATTATTAACTAAAGTCCAAGGGGCGCCTGCCTGGCTCAGCTGGTAGAGTGTGTGACTCCTGGTCTCGGGGTTGAGTTTGAGCCCCATGTTAGGTGTAGAGTTGCTTAAAAATAAAATGTTAAAAAAATAAAAGTCCATAGTTTATATTAGGGTTCACTCTTGCTATTTTACATTCTGTGGGTTTTGACAAATGTATAATGATAAGTATCCATCATTACAGTATCATATAGAGTACTTAAGAATGCCCTTAAAAAAAAATAGGGCCCTAAAAATCTCCTGTGCTCCACCTGTGCATCCATCCCTGCTTCCTTGAGCCACTGGCAACCACGGATCTTTTTATTGCCTCTGTGGTTTTGCCTTTTCCCACATACATAGTTTGGATCATGTAGCATGTAGCCTTTTCTGATTGGCTTCTTTCAGTTAGTAATATGCATTTAAGGTTCCTGAATTCATCTTTTTGTCCCTCCAACTTTGTGGGCAACAGTTTGGCCTGTGTCCTCTCCTCTCATGGATCCAAGAAGAACTGATTTTTAGTCAGCTGTTTTTTACTACTTGTTAGGATGGGGTGGCAATTTCCAAGCTCCTTGCTTGTGGAACTGGAAGCCAGAGATCCCATTGCCTAGTATACATTGGTTCCCCCTTATTGTGGGGAATACATTTCAAGACCCCGAGTGGGTGTCTGAAATCACACATAGTACCGAACCCTGTATGTGCTATGTTTTTTCCTATACAGACATACCTACGATAAAGTGTAGAAAATAATTTGACTTTATAGGCAGGGGTTTGTTTCTGGGTTCTCTATTCTATTGTTCTGTATGTCTGTCTGTAGGCTCGTATTACACGGTTTTGATTACTGTAGCTTTGTACTAAGTTTCAGAATCGGGAAGTGTGAGACCTTTATCCTTTTTCAAGATTGTTTTTGGCTATTTAGGGGTCCCTTGAGATTCCATACAAATTTTAAGATAGGTTTTTCTATTTCTATAAAAAGGATTATTGAGATTTTGGTGGGGATTGCATGAATCTGTAGGTCACCTGGGATAGTAGTAACATCTTAAGTCTTCCAGTCCATGAAGACACAATGTCTTTGCATTTATATATGCCTTCTTGAATTCCTTTGTGCAGTGATTTGTACTTTTCAGTGTATATCTTTTGCCTCCTTAGTTGTTTATTTCCAAGCATTTTACTCTTTTTGATGCTATTGTGAATGGAATATTTAAGACTGCTGTTTTAAAGTCTTTGTCTAGGGGCGCCTGGGTTACTCAGGCGGCTGAGCATCTGCCTTCGGCTCAGGTCATGATCCCGGGGTCTTGGGATCAAGCCCTGCATTGGGCTCCCTGCTCTGTGGGAGCCTGCTTCTCCCTCTCCCTCTGCTGTTCCCCTGTTTGTGCTCTCTCACTCTCTTTGTCAAATAAATAAAAAGTAAAGTCTTTGTCTAGTAAGTCTGACGTTTGTGCTTCCTTGGGAATGGTTTTTGCCAATTTATTTTTTGAATAGGCCATATTTTCTTCTTTGTATACCTTTTTTTGTTGAAAGTTATATATTTGAAAAAACAGCCACCTCTGCCTATCCTTGCAGACTGGTTCTGTGCCTGGGCTGTACCTTCACTGATTTGGGTGGACTTGATCTGAGCTTAGGGATCAGCCCAAGGTGAAAGTTTAAGGTCTTCCTTGAGGCTGTGTTTTGCCTGAGTTTGTGTGTGACTTTCTCAGTTCCCCAGTATACACAGCTGGTTTTTGTTTGTTTTTTTTTTAAAGATTTTACTTATTTATTTAGAGAGAGAGCATGAGTGGAGGGAGGGGTGCAGGGAGAGGGAGAAAGAATCCCAGGCAGACAGAGTAGACATTGCATGATTTTTATTCTTTTAAATTTCTTAAGATGTATTTTATGGCCCATATGTGGTCTGTGTTGGGGAATGTTCTATGTAAGCTTGAGAAGAATGCACATTCTGCTGTTGCTTGATAAAGTAGTATCTACATGTCTGTTATATGCAGTTGAATGATGGTGTTGTTGAGGTCAGCTGTGTTCTCACTGATTTTCTGCCTGTTGGATCTGTCCATTTCAGATAGGGGGGTAGTGAAGTCTGCAACTGTAGTGATTTCATCTGTCTGTTCTTGAAGTTCTATCAGTTTTACCTACATGTATTTTGAAGCTCTGTTTTTAGATGCATACACATGAAGGATTATTATGTCTTCTTGAAGAACAGATCCCTTTATCATTATGTAATGCCCCTCTTTATGTCTGATAATTTTCATTGCTCTGAAGTTTTTTCTGTCTGAAATTAATATACTTACTCCAGCTTTATTTTGATTAGTGTTAACATGGTATGTATTTGTCCATCCTTTTAGTCTGTATCTCTATATTTTTTTATTTTTTTAAGTTTTCTTTTATTAAAGATTTTTGTTTTTATTTTTGGACAGAGAGAGAGACAGCAAGAGAGGGAATACAAGCAGGGAGAGTGGGAGAAGGAGAAGCAGGCTTCCTGCTGACCAGGGAGTCTGATACGAGGCTTGATCCGAGGACCCTGGGATCATGACCTGAGCCAAAGGCAGATGCTTAACGACTGGGCCACCCAGGCACCCCTATATCTCTATTTAAAGTGGGTTTTGGGGTGCCTGGGTGGCTCAGTTGGTTAAGTATCTGAGTCTTGATTTAGGCTCAGGTCATGATCTTGGTTGTGAGATCTGGCCCTGTGTCAGGTTCTGTGCTGAGCATGGAGCTTGCTTGGGATTCTCTCTCCCCGCTTCCTTCAGTCGCTCCCCACCCCCTGCTCACGCTTTCTCTCTCTTAAAAAATTTAAAAAGTGGGTTTCTTGAAGACATCATATAGTTGGATAGTATTTTTTGATCCATTCTAACAATCTTGTCTTTTTTTTTAAGTTATTTATTTAAGCAATCTCTCCGTCCATTGTAGGGCTCAACTCATGACCCCGAGTTCAAGAGTTGCGTGCTCTTCCAACTGAACCAGCCAGGTGCTCTTGACAATCTCTGTCTTTGAAATGGTATATTTAGACTATTGACTTTTTAATTAATTAATTTTTATTTATATTTTAGGTAGTTAACATACAGTGTAATACTGGTTTCTGGAGTAGAATTCAGTGACTCCTCACTTACATACAACATCCAGTGCTCTTCATAACAAGTGCCTTCCTTAATGGCCATCACGCTTCCAGCCCATCTCCCACCCACCTCCCTCCATCAACCCTCAGTCTGTCATTAAGAATCTCTTATGGCTGTGCGCCTGGGTGGCTAAGATGGTTAAGCGTCTGGCTTCAGCTCAGGTCATGATCCCAGGGTCCTGGGATCGAGCCCCACGTCGGGTCCCTGCTCTGCAGGAAGCCTGCTTCTCACTCTCCAGCTCCCCATGCTTGTGTTCTCTCTCTGGCGGTCTCTTTCTCTGTCAAATAAATAAAATCTTAAAAAAAAAAAGTCTCTTATGGCTGTTTCCCTCTCTCTTTTTCTTTTTCCCCTTCCCATATGTTCATCTGTTTTCTTTTTTAAATCCACATATGTGTGAAATCATATGGTATTTGTGTTTCTCTGACTTATTTCATTTAGTGTAATACACTCACACTCTAGCTCCATCCATGTCATTATAAATGGCACGATGTCATTTTTGATGGCTGAGTAATATTCCATTGCATATATATATACCACTTCTTTATTGTTCATCAGTTGGTGGACATTTGGGCTCTCCACAGTTTGGCTATTGTTGATAATCTGCTATAAACATTGGGGTGTATGTATCCCTTCAAATCTGTATTTTTGTATCCTTTGGGTACATACCCCATAGTGCAATTGCTGGATCAAGGGTAGTTCTACTTTTAGCTTTTTGAGGAGCCTCCATACTGTTCTCCAGCATGGCTGCACCAGTTCTCATTCCCATTAACAGTGCAAGAGGGTTCCCCTTTTTCCACATCCTCGCCAACACCTGTTGTTTCCTGTGTTGTTAATTTTAGCCATTCTGACAGGTGTGAGGTGGTATCTCATTGTGGTTTTGATTTATATTTCTGTTGAGCATTTTTTCAAGTGTCTGTTAGCCATCTGGATGTCTTCTTTGGAAAAGTGGCTGTTCATGTCTTCTGCCCGTTTCTCAACTGGGTTATTGGTTTTTTGGGTGTTGAGTTTGCTAAGTTCTTTGTAGATTTTGGATACTAACCCTTTATCAGATATGTCATTTGCAAGTATCTTCTCCCATTCCATAGGCTGCCTTTTAGTTTTGTTGATTGTTTCCTATGCTGTGCAGAAGCTTTTTATCTTGATGAAGTCCCAATAGTTCATTTTTGCTTTTGTTTTCCTTGCCTGTGGTGATGTGTCTAGTAAGAAGTTGCTATGACCGAGGTTAAAGAGGTTTCTGTCTGTGTTTTCCTCTAGGATTTTGATGGTTTCCTGTCTCACATTAAGGTCTTTCATCCATTTTAAATTTATTTTTATGTATAGTGTAAGTGATCCAGTTTCATTCTGCTTGTGGCTGTCCAGTTTTGCCAACACCATTTGTTGAAGACTGTTTTTTTTCCATTGGGTATTCTTTCCTGCTTTGTTGAAGATTAGTTGACCATATAGTTGGGGGGTCCGTTTCTGGGTTCTCTATTCCATTGATCATATGTGTCTGTTTTTGTGCCAGTACCATACTGTCTGGATGACTACAGC
Organism: Neomonachus schauinslandi; assembly: GCF_002201575.2. Classification (NCBI taxonomy): domain Eukaryota; kingdom Metazoa; phylum Chordata; class Mammalia; order Carnivora; family Phocidae; genus Neomonachus; species Neomonachus schauinslandi. Next base: position 140,168,406 of record NC_058407.1, read on the forward strand.
TTTGTAAAATAGCTTGAAATCCAGAATCATGATGCCTCCAGTTTTTTGTTTTTCAGAATTGCTTTGGCTATTTAGGGTCTTTTGTGGTTCCATAGAAATTTTACGATTGTTCTAGCTCTGAAAAATGCTGGTTGTATTTTGATGGGGATTGCATTAAATGTGTAGTAGATTGCTTTGGGTAATAAAGACATTTTAACAGTGTTCTTCCAATCCATGAGTATGGAATGTTTTTCCATTTCTTTGTGTCCTCTTTGATTCTTTCATAACTGTTTTATAGTTTTCAGAGTACAGATCTTTTATTTCTTTAGTTAGATTTATTCCTAGGTATCTTATTTTTGGTGCAGTTGCAAATGGGATTGATTCCTTGATTTCTTTTTCTTCTGCTTTGTTTTTGGTGTGTAGAAATGTACATTGATTTTATATCTTGTGATTTTGCTGAATTTATATATGAGTTCTAGCAATTTTCTGGTGGAGTCTTTAAGATTTTCTACAGAGTATCATGTCATCTGCAAATAGTGAAAGTTTGACTTCTTCCTTGCCAATTTGGATGCCTTTTCTTTTTGTTGTCTGATTGCTGAGGCTAAGACTTCCAGTACTATGTTAAATAGTAGTGATGAGAGTGGATATCCTTGTCCTGTTCCTGACTGTAGGGGAAAGGCTCTCAGTTTTTCCCCATTGAGGATGATATTAGCTGTGGTCTTTTGTATATGGCCTTTAAAATGTTGAGGTATGTTCTATCTACCCCTGCTTTGTTGAGGGTTTTTATCAGGAAAGGATGCTGTATTTTGTCAAATGCTTTTTATGCCTCTATTGACAGGATCATATGGTTCTTATCCTTTCTTTTATTAATATGGTATATCACATTGATTGATTTGTGAATATTGAACCACCCCTGCAGCCCAGGAATAAATCCCACTTGATTGTGGTGGATAAGTGTTTGAATGTACTGTTGAACTCAATTTGCTAGTATTTTATTGAGAATTTTTGCATCCATGTTCATCTGGGTTATTGGCCTATAATTCTCCTAAAAGTGGGGTTTTTGGTTTTGGAATCAAGGTAATACTGGTTTTGTAGAATGAGTTTGGAAGTTTTCCTTCCATTTCTATTTTTTGGAACAGTTTGAGAAGAATGGGTATTAACTCTTGTTTAAATGTCTAGTAGAGGGGTGCCTGGGTGGCTCAGTTGGTTGTGTCTGCCTTTGGCTAGGGTCATGGTCCCGAAGTCCTGGGATTGAGTCCCCCAGCGGCCTCCCTGCTCAGTGGGGAGACTGCTTCTGCCTCTCCCTCTGCCCCCCACCACCTCATGCTCGCTTGCTCTCTCTCATGAATGAATGAATGAATGAATAAGATCTTTTAAAAAAATGTCTGGTAGGCTTCCCCAGGGAAACCATCTGGCCCAGGACTTCAGTTTGTTGGGAGATTTTTGATTACTGATTCAATTTCTTTGCTGGTTATGTGTCTGTTCAAATTTTCTGTTTCGTCCTGTTTCAGTTTTGGTAGTTATAAGTTTCTAGGAATTTGCCAGTTTCTTCCAGGTTGCCCAGTTTGGTGGCATATAATTTTTCATAGTATTCTCCTATTTTTTTTTAAAGATTTTATTGGTTTATTTGAGAGAGAGAGCACGAGCAGGTGTGCAGAGGGAGAGGGAGAAGCAGGCTCCCCACTGAGCAGGGAGCCTAACATGGGGCTCTATCTCAGGACCCTGAGATCATGACCTGAGCCAAAGACAGATGCTTTATGGACTGAGCCACCCAGGCGCCTCCATAGTATTCCCTCATAATTGTATTTCTGTGGTATTGGTTGTGATCTTTCTCTCATTAATGATTTTACCTATTTGGGTCCTTTCTCTTTTCTTTTTGATAAGTCTAGCTAGAGAGTATCAATTTTATTAATTCTTTCAAAGAACCAGCTCTTAGTTTTGTTGATTTGTTCTCCTGGGTTTTTTTGTTCTGTATCATTTATTTCTGCTCTAATCTTTATTATTTCCCTTCTGCTGGCTTTAGGCTTTATTTGCTGTTCCTTTTCTAGCTCCTTTAAGTATAAGGTTAGATTGTATATTTGAGACTTTTCTTGCTTCTTGAGGTAAGCCTGTATTGCAGTATGCTTCCCTTTTAGGACTGCCTTTGCTGCATCCCTACGGTTATGGGGCTATTGTGTTTTCATTTTCACTTGCTTCCATGTATTTTTAAAATTCTTCTTTAATTTCCTGGCTAGCCCATTCATTCTTTAGTAGGATGTTCTTTAACCCCCATGTACTTGAGGTCTTTCCAAAATTTTTCTTGTGGTTGACTTCCATTTTCATAGTTTCGTGTTCTGAAAATATGCATGTAGACCATTGACATATGCCATAATTGTTACTGTTTTTTATCCATTGCCTTTGGTTTTGGTTTTGTATTCCACTCTTTTTCTGCTTTCTCTGACTTTAATTGAACATTTATAGACTACATTTTTCCACTCTCTTAGCATATCAATTATACTTAAAAGGAAAAAACCTCTTTTTAAGTATTTGCTCTTAAATTCACATTATTTACAACTAATCCAAGTCCACTTCCAAGTCCACTTTCAAATAATGCTATACCATGTCATGGGTAGTGCAGGTACCTTATAACACAATATCCCCAATTCCTTCCTCCTGCCCCTTATGACATCATTATCATTTACTTCACTTGTACTGAAGCTACAATTACTGCATGCATTGTTGAAATTACTATTTTGAGCAAACTGTTATGCATTGGGTCAATTAAGAATAAGAAAAATAAAATATTTTACCCCCATTTATTCCTTCTCTAACACTCTTCTTGGTGTAGATCTGTGTTTCTGACCTGGGCAGAGTTGGTTCTCTGCTTGCTTAGTTTCCTTCTTAAGAAATCTTGTAACATTTTTTTGGTAGGTACATTTACCCTGTGACAAATTCCCTTAATTTTTGTTCATCTTATAAAGTCTTTATTTCTCCTTAGATTTTTTTCTTCAGCACCTTAATTATTTCCTGCACTCTCTTGCTTGAATGGTTTCTGATGAGAAGGCCAATATGCTTCTTATTCTGGCCTCTGTGGGTGAGGCTTCTCCCCCACTGCCTTCTTTTATGATTTTCTCTTTGTCTTTGATTTTCTGCAGTTTGAATATGGTATGCCTAGGTACAGATTTTTTATATTTGTAATTTTTATATATATTTGGTGTTCTGTGAGCTTCTGTGGTTTGCCCTCTACTATCAGTTTTGGAAGTCTCAGTCATTGTTGGTCACATACTTCTTTTGTTCCTTTCTCTCTTCTGTTTCTACCGCAGATAGATTACATCTTTTGTAATTGTCCCACAGTTCTTAGATATTCTGTTCTATCCTTTTCATTCTTTTTTCTTTTTACATTTCAGTTTTGAAAGTTGTACTGGTATTTCTTCCTTCCAGCTCATTGATTCTTTCCTTGGCTGTGTCTAGTGTATTGATGAGGAGTCCATCAATGTATTCTTTATTTCTGTTACAGGTGTTTTTTGTTGTTGTTGTTTTTTTTTTGGTTGCCAGCATTTCCTTTTGATTCTTCCTTGGAATGTCCATCTCCCTGCTTGCATTACCTCTCTTTGCATGTTGTCCACTTTTGCCATTAGAGCTCTAGCATATTAATGATAGTTGCTTTAAATTCCTTGTCTGATAATTCTAGCATCTCTGCCATATCTGAGTTGGGTTCTCTGCTCGGTCTCTTCAAATCTGTGTTTGTTATTTCAGTATGCTTTGGGATTTTTTGAAAGCTAGACATGATGTACTGGGTAAAACAACTTATGTATGCCCTTGTGTGAGGTTTTATGTTTACCACCTAGGAGTTAGGCTGTGTTTACTGTTTGCTGTATCAGTAGGTGTCAGAGCTAAAATTTCCTCTGGTGTCCTTGTTTTTGTCTCTTCTTTGTCTTTGAGTTTTCCTAAAGATTTCTTTTTTTTTTTTTTTAATTTTATTTATTTATATGTCAGAGAGAGAGCACAAGCAGGGGCAGCGGTAGGTAGAGGGAGAAGCAGGCTTCCTGCTGAGCAAGAAGCCCAGTGTGGAACTCCATCCCAGGACCTGGGATCATGACCTGAGCCAAAGGCAGAAGCTTAACCAACTGAGCCACCCAGGCACCCGAGTTTTCCTAAAGATTTCTTAAGTAAGGTCTGAGAAGGGCAGTTTTTTAGTTGTATGCCCCGGTTATCATACAGAAGCCCTATTGATGTCATTAGAAGTGATCTGTAGGAGTACTTGCCTGGCTCAGTTGGTGGAGCGTGCGACTCTTGATCTCAGAGTTAAAGGTTCGAGCCCTATGTTGGGTGCAGAGATGACTTAAAAATAAAATCTTGATTTAAAAAAATAGTGATCTTGGGGCGCCTGGGTGGCTCAGATGGTTAAGCGTCTGCCTTCGGCTCAGGTCATGATCCCAGCGTCCTGGGATCGAGCCCTACATCAGGCTCCTGGCTCAGTGGGGAGCCTGCTTCTCCCTCTCCCTCTGCCTCTCCCCCTGCTCATGCGCTCTCTCTCTCTGTATTTCTGTGTCTCAAATGAATAAATAAAATCTTTAAAAAAAGAAAAAAAAAAAATAAGTGATCTCTAGTTCTGTGATTCTGTGATTAGGTCTCAGTCTTTTAGGGAACTTGTGCCCCTGGCCTGTGACCTTCAGAAGTGCTGTTTGGTTTTGGGTTTTGCCCTCTCGTAGGTGAAACAGGAAGGCAGAGGGGACTGGAGTTGGACATTTTCCTTCCCCTAGGTCAGGTAGGTTCTGGCAAATCTCAGTAAGCTAGGCTCTGCTGGAACAATTTCCCTTGAGGACAGGCCTTGTTAAGAACAGAATGCTCCGGGCCTATGTCAGAGTGGCTCGTTTTCCCCTTCCCCTGCCTGAAGCCTGAGAGGTTTTGTTCTCTGACCTTCACTGTGAGAACCTGGCAGGTAAAACTCACAGGAGTACGTGGGTCCCCCTAAGAATGGGCCCTCCCTAAGTTTTATTAATTTGAACTTGTCCACTTTTAACCTCTAGAGATTCATCAGTTATACTTTGCTTTTTCCTGCCCCATGCATCTGCTCCAGTAAGCTGTGATTTTCTGTATTTGCCTGTTCCTCTGATTGTTTGGGCAGTGTTTTATCCTTTGACTTCAGTTCTCTGATGGATCTAAAAAGAACTGTTTTTCAATTTGTTTAGCTTTTTTATTGTAAGGACAGTAGTGACCGCTTCCAAACTCCTTACATGCCAGACTGGAAAATGAAAGTTTGTTGCTTTCATTTTTGAAAGATATTTTTGGTAGAGTAAAAGAATTCCTGGTGATACCTTTGTTCCCTTTCTTTCTATGTTTTAAAGATGTCATTCCATTGTCCTCCAGCTTATAGAAGTCACTTAGGGGGCGCCTGGGTGGCTCAGTTGGTTAAGCGACTGCCTTCGGCTCAGGTCATGATCCTGGAGTCCCTGGATCGAGTCCCGCATCGGGCTCCCTGCTCGGCAGGGAGTCTGCTTCTCTCTCTGACCCTCCCCCTTCTCATGTGCTCTCTCTCATTCTCTCTCAAATAAATAAATAAATAAATAAATCTTTAAAAAAAAAAAAAGAAGTCACTTAGGATTCTTACCTTTATTTATCTATACATAATGTGCTTTTTTTTTTTCATGTTTATAAACAGTTTATTCAGTTCGTTACAGTGGGCAAGATCCCCGCTGAATGGACAGGTAGAAGCGAGGTACCCCCGGGTTAATGCAGGAGCCAGCGGCTTGCATGGGACTGACTGGGCATCAGGCAAGGAGGGAGCACCAAGGTTTCAGAGTCAGACCAGGCTCAGAGTCCCTGAGCCGAGGGTGGGCTAATGGCCCGACACTGACCGCTGCTTCCTTCTCACAGCTGGGCACCCTGCAGGGTTTGTCTTCAACATTACGTCATTTCAGTGATGTCAAGGGAACAGTTATTAAACTGAACCCATGTCCTGGTGCACCTGAACTGTTGTTGCTATGTAAGTCACATGCTAGCATGCAAACCAGAATTTTAGAATCCTCCGGTAACGGTGCGCCAGGGTGGTGATAACTCTATTTCTCTCTTAGCGCCCCCTTGCCTGTTTTCATTCCTACTTGAATTCCCATTTGTAAGCCACATAGCGTGTTGATGAAAGTCTCACACACACAGCAAGTCTCTCAGATGACAAAGCTATTTCCAAAGCAGCATCTTGTGCAGACAGTCTGTGACATTGAAGAAAGTGTCTCTGGTTAGCTGTCTTCTGTGAAAAGAGTCATCCACCCCTGACCGATGCCTAATTGAAAGCATAACTTAGAAGATAGATTTAGGAAGTAGAATATGGATAAAAATAGGAAACAAACATTTCTACTGTCTTAGGTCTCTGTGCCTTTCACAGAACTTCCAACAGTTCTGTGTTGGGATAGAGCATCTGGAGGTTCACAACCTCTGTGGTCCATAGGAGACAATATAAGGAGGGCCCGGGGAAGAATTTGCCATTTTCAGTGGAAAACTGAATGGTGGTTACTAATTATAATGACTTTGTACTTTGGATCTGGATTTGCTGCACCCTTTTTTTATAGTAAGATACCAACTGGTTAAGAAATAAGGGTGTTTTAATTAATCCATTAAACATGTGAAAAGGAGCATTTGAAGAGGTGCAGTCTCTTTGAAAAATTGATCAGTCTCTTGAATTCAACATAGTATATTTGTAAATAAACCTATGGCATGAAAAAAAAATAGGAAACTAACTCTAAAAAGCTATCGTCTATGGGGACTGGGCCAATTAATGACCAGTTCACAGATGGTCTCACTTGAGGGCTACAAAATTGTTCACATAATTATTAGAAACCTACTGGAGTCCACAGCTGACAATCTGCAAACTGCTGGATAGAACTCAGTCTCTAGGTATGAGATGGTTAGAGTCTAGTTTAAACCTCTAACCCCTGAATCAAGAGGGGAAAGGCAAGAAAGACCTTATCTACTAGATTCTGTGTCTGCTGAAGTCTCCGGTGACATTTTGGCAGCAGCCGGTGGCAGTCCTCAGAGCTGCGCAGTGGGACCCAAGGCTGGGACCATACATAATGTGCTCTTTAAAAGCCTGGCTTCTTTAAAGACTTTTTTCTTTGACACTGGTTTTCAACAACTTGATTATGATGTACCTTGGTGGTGGTCTTTTGAGGTTTTTTCTCCTTGGGGTTTTTTTTTTTTTTTTTTTTTTTGATGATAAATTCTAAGGTCAGTTTTATTTCTACAAAAAAAGGCAGTCAAAACAATATAAAACACATGTAAAGGATATTACTGAGTGAGCTTCAAGTGGAGCTTGACTCTGCAAAGGCTGTGAGTCCAGAGGAAGAGGGAAGGCCGTCTTATTCCGGGGCTGGCCGGCTGCTCCAAAGGAAGGGGCCAGCAGGGCACCGGCAACCCCAGACTGTTGCTGGCTACAGCCAAATCCCGCCAATTCCAGCCCCGCAAAGGGTCACACTGTGCCGAGGGAGGGTCGCAGTGGGGCTGCGCTGCACTGAGGAGCTGGGAGAGCGAGCTCCGGGGCACATTCAGATGGAGCTTAGAGACAGGTGAGCGTGGAATTTCACATGGACATCTGGCTTCGGCGTTGTCGGCAATGACCAGCACGTCTTCTACAGTGGCTGCAGGGAGGAGCGTCAACCTTTGGCCGCAGGAGCCTTTCTGGCGAGAAATTCCTCACACAAGTGCACAGCATCCTCTGGTCGGCAGGCCCTCCCCTGGGGTTGCCACAGACCTGGGTTTCCCCAAGCAGGGCAGGCCAGGCTGAAGTTTAGTCACGCACACAGACATCAGGGTTTGCCCATTTAACCAATATGATTGTGGTAACACCAGCCAGATTTTTACAGAAGAACTGGGCCTCCCTTTTCATGGCTAGTTTTTGTTTTGTTTTGTTTTGTTTCGTGGTGAGGGTGAGGTGGTGGGGTGGTGAGTGGTAGTTTGCTTGTTTTTAAATTCTTTTTAAAGGCTGTTATAAATTGGAGCCAGGAGAATTTGAACCAACTCCCACACAGGGCAGTGCAACATGGGAGTAGAGAAGCCACCAGAATTGCCAGGAGCGTCTCTTCTCCTTTGCGGAGTAGATAGCCCTGGGTCTGGGGGAAGTGAATGAGTGAAAAATAAACCAAATGCAAGAAAGTGGGAGTTGCAAGGGCAGGGGAAGAAAGGGAACTGCAACTTTTTTTTTCTTTTTCTTTTTTTCCCTTAACCTTAAGGGCTAAATGTAAATTGAAGGTTTTGGATCAATTTGGACAAGAAAAGAAACACCATTCTTTTAAAGTAGATTGAAGCAGTGATTTTTAAAACAAAGAAAGCAGAACTAGAACATCTTAAATTTTTAATCCTTTCTTTACAGGTTACCTAAACCACTTTTGATTAAGAAAACTGTAGAAAGTTAGTAACTGCCGGGGCGCCTGGGTGGCTCAGATGGTTAAGCGTCTGCCTTCGGCTCAGGTCATGATCCCAGCATCCTGGGATCGAGCCCCGCATCGGGCTCCCTGCTCAGCGGGAAGCCTGCCTCTCCCTCTCCCTCTGCCTCTCTCCCTCCTCATGCTCTCTCTCTCTCTGTATCCCTGTGTCTCAAATGAATAAATAAAAATCTTAAAAAAAAAAAAAAAAGTTAGTAACTGCCACAAGCAAATGCCAGGCGGCGGCACGTGTCAATTTTCCACAGAGTCCTGCTTTGCGGGGTCTCCGCTCACACTCGCTGCTATCGGTCGCGGGAGAGTTTAGTCCACAGGTCGCTTCTCCCCGTATTTCTTTGTAAACTCTTCAGCATTCTTACAGAATTTTTTACGGTCCTTAGAGTATTCTTCAGCTAGGTCAGCCCGAAGTGGGTGCTCGGGCTGGGGGTCGTTCACCAGTGCTATGAGGGACTGGATTACTTGGTCGGTTTTGGTTGCTGGCTTCCAGTTTTCAGCACTAATTACTGGCAGACAGACCTGCCCCTTTTCATCAATGTTCGGGTGATCTTTGTTTTAAATGTGATCTTCGGTGGTTTAAATGGGTATTCTGCTGGAAAGTTGATTTCAATTCTGAAGGCCCCCTTATCATATGGAGGGTTGTCAGGAACAATAAGCCCTTGACAAGTCAGTAAATTAGCTTCATCAACCTGGATGTTACGGAAGTTTTTCATTCCACATTTGCGGATTTCTTCAAGCTCCTTCATCAGCCTCCTGGCCGCCATCATGGATCTGGTGCTGCTCTATTCTCCTTGGGTTTTATTGAGCTTCTTGGATCTGCGAGTTTATAGTCTTGATCGTATTTGGGAAATTTTACTTTATTTCTTCAAATACTGTTTCTGTCTCCTTTTTGCTCTTCTTTTTTCTGGAATTCCAGTTTATGCACATTGGCCTGCTTGGTAGTGTCTGGTGTTTCTTGTTTGTTTTGTTTTGTTTTATCTGTATGCTTTATTTATTTGTGTGTGTATGTACTTTATTTTGAGTTGTTTCAGTTGCTATGTCTTTAAATTCTTTGATCTTTTCTTTTACAGTGTTGATCTGATGTTAATCCCATACTAATGTTTTTTCATTTCAGAGACTATTCTTACCATCTCTAGATCTTTTTATAGCTTCCATTTTCCTCCCCATCATGCACGTGTTTCCCTCTACCTTCCTGAATATATGAAGCATTTTTATAAAATAATATTCATCATCCTTGTCTGCTAGTTCCTATATCTCTGCCTTTGCTAGGTCAATTTCTAATGGTTGGTCTTCTTAAGGTCGTAGGTCGTATTTTGCTCTCTTTCACATGCCTGGTATAGCAGTTACCATTTCACGCTTCATTGCTTGCTTGTGATGCTGGAATGTTTCTCCCTTGCCAGCTAGCCTGATGCCAGTTCTCGCCATTGGGGGTGCTGGAGGAGAAGGGGCCTCTCTTCCTGGTTCTGTGTGTTCTGCTTTTTTCTGTTCTATGACACAGGCTGGCACATAGGATGCATGGGAGCTCACTCCACTAAGTTTCTCTGGCACCTTTTCAGGCAGTTTCCTGGCTGCAAATTCAGCAGCACCCCTGTGGTTCCAGCCCTGATACTCTCTGTATGTCTGGAAGGGGTAGGCACTGCCAGGCAAGTTCCATGGGACCCCCGCTGGCCTCCTGGCAGCTTTCCCATGAGTTCATCAGCACCTCTGCACACAGTTTCCCAGCTCATTTTGTTGGCACCCACACAGGTTGTTGTCAGCCTCCAGCTTTGGCCTGGGGCAGCCCAGTGAACTTTTCACCATCCAGTGGGCTGTGTCCACCCACCTCCCAGGTGTGAATCCTTTCCTTGGGTACCTCCCTTCACCCTAGGGTATTCTGTAGAGTTCTCTTTTGTTTCTTTTCAGTTAACTCCTTATAAATAGTTAATAATTGTTTATACTAAACTTCCCTTGTTTAAAATACCATGTGGTTTCTGTCTCCTGGCTAGACTCCATCTGATACACCTGGCCGTTTCCTTATTGAATACTGGACATTGTGAATTTATGTTGTTGGTTGCTGGGGTTTGTTATATTCCTTCAAATAGTGTAAATCTTGGTCTGGCACACAGTTAAGTTCCTTGGCATCAGGTGATTCTTTGGAGGCTTGCTTCTGAGCAGTGTTAGGGTGGGCCTTTGGTCTGCAGCTAATTTAGCCCCATTGTGAGGGGCAATGCCCTTCTGAGGATTCTACCTGATACACTGTGAATTAGGAGGCTTTACCATGGTGGTTTATGGGAACATAAAATAGGGCCATCCCTGTGTGAGCTCTGGTTCCATCTGCTCCTTTCCAGGGATTCCTGCCCTGGGCTCCTCGCATAGTTTGTCTCACACGGGTACAGGTTCCTCCTCAGCTGCATATCTTGGAGCTCTGCCTGCTCTGCAGCCCCTCCTCCCTAGCACTCTGCCCCCGCGTCCTAGCTGCCTCCTTGCCCTCCTGTCTCTTCCCCTGAGGGAGATGGCTGGCTGTCTGAGTTTCCCCTCCCAGCGCTGTAGCCCGGAACCACCTTGGCTGTGGCTGGTGCAGTCACAGGGCTCCGGCTGTTGGTTTCCCTTCTCGCTGCAATCTCCTCTGGTGACAGGAGACGCATCACATCATCTCTTGCCCAGTTTTCTGAGTTCACAGGGCCCTGTTACTCTGTCTTGAATTAGTACATAACCAAACAGATGAAACAGCCTGTCAGGAGCTTAATGAAATTCAGAATTGGGTTGGGGCGGGGGGCTCTCTGGCTAAGCCAACTGACACTGTTAACACTCCTTCTTTTTATTTTATTAAGCAGTCACACGAATGGGAACAGGAAGATGGTACAGATTGGAAGACAGTGACATGGTGGAGGCCTGGGGTTCGCCCCACAGCAGGCTCACCGTTACCATATTGTGTGGCTGTGTCCTTGCTGGGCTGAGGTGCTTGCGAGGATTGACGCCTCCTCACAGGAGCTCACGTGAAGAAAGGAGCTGATCACCCATGAACTTGCACAGGCAGAGTCCCTGGCCTGCTTCCGTGGCCCACCATGACTCCAGTAGTCTTCAGACGACGGGAAACTGGACCGACAAGGCCACCTATCTGGGCAGTCTGGCCTTGGCCTGGACTCCTCCCTGGCCCCCTGGGGCCACCTCTGCTGCTGCCCGAGGCCCTGTCCACGGCCACAGCTGGGTCAAGATGGCCACTGGTGGCCAGTGCTGCCCTGCTACACTTCCACTCTGAGGCAGGGACACTGATCCCTGGCTGGCAGCTGTCATGCAGGCAGCAAGAGGGGAGCCTGGAAAGCCAGCCTTGCAAGGTGAGTGGACGTGTTTTCTGAAGTGATATAGAAGTGAGGTGAGAACCAGTGCTGCTCCCCAGAGCCTGCAATTTGTGAGCAGGCAGAGGTCTCTGTGACTGCCTTTCCCGTTCTCCACCCAGAACAGCTTCCTCTCCCCACAGCCAGGACTCTCCCAGCCTCACATTCTTCCCTGGGGGTGGTGCCCAGACCTCTGGGAGGAGAGTGGTGGCAGGGCCCTGAGTCTGCCCACATTCAGGGGCCCAGGACAGGCAGGCACTCTGGGAGCCCCATGGCTCGGTGGGGGTGTGGGGCAGGACAAGTGCATCATCCTTCACTCATGGCAGACCTGATGAGGCATCTGTCCCGGAGGCCAGTTAAGGGGGAAGGCTGAGGCGCTGGGGTAGGATGGTTTAGTGGGAGCCTTTTCATGTGACTGAGCCCCATAGGCTCTCACTGCATGCATCCCTACCCCCCAGGGAAGAGTTCAGTTATGGGAACATTTCAGCTTGAAGCTTCCTGGGGGGTGGCAAACACCAAGGGGAGCTTGGGGACTGTGGTCTCCTCCACACTAGCAGAGCCACATTGCCTTAATATCCTACAGTCTAAGGTCCAGCGATGCTCAGAGAATGGGTGAACAGAGGCTGGGGACTAGTGGACACAGTAACCGGGGAGGTAGGGAAGACATGGGATCAGCCCTCCCAGCTGGCCCATCCAGGAAGGATTGGGCAGAGTTAGAAAAGATGCTGTCGCTTAGTACTCAGACCTGAGGGTCAATGGTGAGAGCTTCAGTGGCCACTGTGTTGTGGGGCTGCACCATCTAATGGGTGGTGGTTCCTGGGACCATTGGTTCTTGTGAGGGTCCTTCTGGGCTCAGACATGGGCAGCTCCCTCCTCTCCACAGAGATAGGTCCACACCAGCTACTCTCTGGGGTCTGCTATCTGACAGTCAGCCTCTGCCTGGGACTTCCATGACAGGATGAACTGGTCCTGTCTCTGCTTTCTGGCTGTGCTTTACCCAAGTACTACTCTTGATAGCTCCTTAGCCTACAGGAGCCTTTCCCTCCCAGTAAGAGCTGTAACTTTGGTGCTCCCTTATCACCCTTAGTTCGATGTCTCCATCCCACAAGGATTTGGGATGTGGAGGCTGAGGAGCCTGGCCTGGTGGCAGAAGCCTATCCCTTCACTCATTCATCAGTGAAGACTGGGTCAGGCCCCCTTTGTGTGAGATGCTCACACTTAGATGGGGACAGCCAGAGCAGCCTGAGAGAGTGGAGAGCATCTAAAGCCATTGTTCTGTCAAAAAGGCCCCTCTCTGATGTTCATCCTTTCATTCAGCAGCCACTTGGTGAGCACCCACTATGGGTCATGGCTTGTTTAGGTGCTGATATATAAGCCCCAGCTGTCACTGGACTGCATCCAATATGACAGAATGTACATTATTAGATGTGATTGGTGGTAAGACAAAAATAAGGATAGAGGGACAAAACGTGTTAAGTAGGATGCTATGGTGAGGTGACATCTGGGAAGAGGCTTGAGTGAAGGAGGGGCAAGCAGTATGCCCATCTGGAGGCAGAATGCCAGGTAGAGGGACAGTGCTAAGGCCCTGAGGCAGGAGCCCGTTTGGGAAACATGTTTGAAACTGTCAATGTGTAACAAACTATAGTGTTTATAGATAAGCCCCATGGCCAGTCCTAGGCAGGAAGCACAGCAGTTACTTGCACTAATTATAAAAAACCAGCACTGCCCATCTGGCCAGGAGGGAAGGGTCCCCAGAGAGGAAGCAGGCCTGGAGCTGGCAGTCTGCAAGCCCCAAGGCTCCTTCTCTAAGAGCGAGATGGTAGACCTCAGCTGAGGACACACGCTCCTGTTCTCTGAGAAGTTACAGAATGAGCTTCTAGAATGTAGAATTGCTGTGTCCTGCTGCCGTCTTCATTGTAGGACTGGGCTGGTAACCAGAGGGTTCAGACAAGGACACAGAGGTCTTCAGCCCCAGAGACTCTTGGTCAGGCAGAGGGACATGGCTTGTGTTCCTTCTGGCTGTCGCTCATTGGCTGGCATACCTCTGCACAGGCCACGTATAGCTCAGAGATGTCCGTGTAGCCTATGCTAGCCAGACCGGCTTGCGGAGTTATCAGCCCACATCCTTTCACCCACCGTGCCTGATGTTGAGTCAGTTTACCAGGTACCCTGACAAACAGGACTGGGCAGGGTGACAGACCCACCCAGAGACTATGGTATTGGAGTTGTCAGACACGGACTTTAGCTGATTCACATATTAAAGCAAAGAGAGAAGATGCAGAATTCCACATAGAATTCATAAAAAATTAAATGAAAAATCTGAAACAGGAGAGCATGGCTAAAATTTAAAGTTCAGTAAGTGGACCCTTCTACCCTAGGGTTAGGGTAGAAAATACCCCGGCAAACACCACCGCAACTAGCCCACACTACCCTGTGAGCGTCCTTGTCCTGGGCCCCCAGGGCCCTGCTTGTCTCTTCTGTAGACCCCCAACCTTGAGCGGCGGGGGGGGGTTCCTGCCAAGGAAGGTTCTTTGTGCTTGGAGAGACTGGCGGGTCTTTGGAACTTGGAGAACATGTTTCAGTGCAACTTTGTTGGAAATACTCTTGGCATGTTGGAAGAGCTTTGTGATGCTAATGAAATCTTTGGGGCCCTCAGATTCATTGTCAGGAACACAAGTGTGTTTTTATTTATGGTCTTGGGCTAAATGTATGCTAACCTCTCAACATACGCCTTAGAAACTGCCTTTTTACACAGTTGTCTTTTTGTTTGCTTCTCCCCTGAATGCAGAGTGCAGAAAGGTAGCATTGAGGACTGGTGGGATTGGGGAAATGGAGGCCCGTCTGGTTTGCAAGGGGCACACACACGCTTTTCAGGCGTCACATCGCGGGTCCTGAGTGCCACCTGTTGCACTGATGTGATGGGCATGGGCACAGGCAGGGGTGAGGACGTGGGGGCCAGGGCTGCTGCAGAGCATGACTGACGATGTTTTGGATCATCGCAATTTAGGTGCATGTTGTTCTGAGGAGTTTTCCACCCTGGGTTAATGGTTTCTTTATAATGAACAGAAATAAATTAATGAGGGATGGTGAGGTAAGGCAAGGTCATGGGCCAAGGCCAGCGTGCTGACCCACACAGGTTGTTTGACATGGATTAAAGCAATGTCATGGCAAAGACATCAGCCTTTTATCTGAAGGAAAGGATGGAAGCCCCTTGTCTTCTAAACTGCTCTGTGGGGCAGTGAACACCCTTCCCACAGGGAGAGAAGGAACACAGGTTGAGTCTGGCTGAGGGGAGGCAGGCCTGCGGGGCCGTGACAGCCGTGGTTCCTGGGAGGTTCTCGTTCCTGGGAGGCCACTTGGATGCCCCACAGTGTACCCTGTGCTTCAAGACAGGAGGCCTTGCCAGGGTCTTTGGAGGGTCCCTGAGGAACGGACGTCCTCTTAGCCAGGAGGGTGCTGAGGGAGGTGTGGAGCAGGTGAGCACGTAGCCCCACTGTGTTATCATTTGTCATGGCGCACCTTCTGTGTTCCAGGTACTGGTTTAGGCACAAGAAAGTTGATGGACAGGCTGGACGAGGTCTCTGCTCTCGTGGGGTTTGTGTTCCAGTCCAGAGGTGGGCCTTAAATGAGTGTAAATAAGTAAGAGCAAACACATTAAAGAACAAAGAAAACAAGTGCTAAAAGTAATGAAAGAGATGATACTGGGACCATGTTGGTGGTAAGGATTGTTGGGGAGAGGATGACCTCCCTTAAGAGGTGACGTTTTAGCTGAAACCAGAATGACAGGGCAGCCCAGCTCTGCAGGCGGAGCAGAGGCCCAGAACTAGAATCGCTTCAGCTTTCGTCTCAAGGACTAGGAGAAACTGATGACAGATTGTAAGCAGAGGAATAACATGATCTGATGGCACATTCACGAGACGTGGCGGGTCCTGTGTAGAGACTCAGATCATGGGGTGGATTTCCGGAAGCAGGGAGACCACGGGTAGGCATTGCATGTGTCCAGGGAGGACTGGCATGGTGGCTGCAGAGGTGGAGTGAGTGCAGACGGGGACTGCATTTGGGGTCGTGCTGAGGGAAGGCAGGGAGCCAGGTGAGTCTGAAGTATCTGAGCATCTCAGTGGAGGCGGGGCAAGGGCATCCAGGGATATAGTCTGCAGTCTGGTTCCTCCGTAGCAAGTTTGCAAAGCCCACTGGATGTCAGTGGAGGTGTCCTGGCCGCAGCCAGGATGGGGGACAGAGCCCCATCTCCCAGGAGAGTCAGGAGTGTTTCCTGCACAGGTGGAAAACCACCGTCACTCTTAAGGCTGCTGGACTGCAGGACCTGACAGCTGGTCACCGTCTCCCAACCCAGAGTTTCTGACAGCGTGAAATCCTTCTTCCTCACGTGCCACATCCAGTATACCACCAAGTCCTGTCCTAAGGCCACAGCGCTCTCCCCGCCTCACCATACCTTCCATGTCAGCCACCCTTGTCCCTTCACCTGGAGGCAGCCTGCTTGCCTTCCCTCCGCCTGAGCCCAGCCCTGCTCCTCATGGTTACCAGAGGCACTTCCTAACATGCAGACCTGGGCATTTAAAGTATTTTGAGTGATTTCTTTTTTAATATTAACTTACTACTTCATTTTTAAAATTTAGGTGTTTTTTTTTTTAAGTACTCTCTCCACCCAGCGTCGGGCTCAAACTCATGACCCTAAGATCAAGAGTCACATGTTATTCTGACTGAGCCAGCCAGGTGCCCCCAAATTCTTACTACCTCATTTTTGGATGATGCCTTGTATTTAGTTATGGATTACAAATGTTTTGATTTATAGAATTTTTTTAAATTATGGAAAATTTCAACATATTCAAAAGTAGAAATTAGTATGCTGAACCTCCATGTGCCCACCACCTAGCTTCAGGGCCACATTTTGAAGCAAATCCCAGATAGCATATAATTTCATCTTTAATATTTCAGTGTGACTCTAAAATTCAAGGATTGGCAGCTCTTTCTGCCCATGAGTCCTGTCCCTTTGCTTTAATAAAAACAGGTTTTTGCACCCAAAAAAAAAAAAAAAAAATCCAAGGATCATTGAAAGCATATCCACAATGGCATGACCACACCTAAACATTTAATACCGGCCCACCTTGGTGTTTGGTTCAGTTGCAGACCACCATCATAATGTGACTGTCACAATAAAGTGAGCCAGATGAATTTTTTGGTTTCCTAGTGAATATAAAAGTTATGTTTACAGTATCGTGTAGTCTGTTAAAATATGCAATGCCATTATGTCTAAAAAACAATGTACAAACTTTAATTAAAAATTACTTTATTGCTAAAAAATGCTACCCATCGTCTGAGCTTTCCGGAAGTCATAATCTCTTTGGGGGAGGAGGGTCTTGCCTCGATGTTGGTGGCTGCTGACTGATCAGGGTAGTGGCTGCTAAAGGTGGGGATAACTGTGGCAGTTTCTTAAAATAAGACAACAGTGGAGTTTGCTGCCTTGATCGACTCTTCCTTTCATGAACGATTTCTTTGTAGCGTGTGATACTGTTTGATAGCATTTCACCCATGGCAGAAATTCTTTCAAGATTGGAGTCAATCCTCTGAAACCCTACGGCTGCTTTATCCGCTAAGTTTACAATAAATATTTTGTTGTCATTTCAACAGTCTTCAGAGCATCTTCCCCAGGAAAGATTGTCTCAATAAAGCACTTTCTTTGCTCATCCATATGAAGCAACTCCTCATCTGTTTAAGTTTTATTCTGAGATCGCAGTGATTCAGCCCTATCTTCACGCTCCACTTCTTTTTTTAGTATTTACTTATTTAAGTAATCTCTCCACCTAACATAGGGCTCAAACTCATGACCCCGAGATCAAGAGTCGCTAACTTCTCTGCCTGAGCCAGCCAGGCACCCGAGGCTCCACTTCTGATTCTAGTTCTCTTGCCATTTCCACCACATCTCAGTGACTTCCTCCACTGAAGTCTTGAACCCCTCGAAGTCATCCATGAGGGTTGGAATCAACTTCTTCCAAACTCCTGGTAAGGTTGATGTTTGATCTCTTTCCATGAATCACAAAGGTTAACGGTGAATTCTTTCCAGAAGGATTTCAATGGACTTTGCCCAGATCCATCAGAGGAATCACTGTCTAAGGCAGTTACAGCCTTACAGAATGTATTTCTCAATAATAAGCTTTGAAAGTCAAAATTACTCCTTGCTCTTTGGGCTGCAGAATGGATTGTTCTGTCACTGGGTGTGAAAACAACATGAATCTCATTGTCCATCTCCATCAGAACTCTTGGGTGACCAGGTGCATTGTCATGAGCATTTTGAAAGGAGTCTTTTTCTGAGCAGTAGGTCTCAACATGTGGGCTTACTATTCAGTAGATCATGTTGTAAACAGATGTGCTGTCATCCAGGCTTTGTTGTTCCATTCAGAGAGCACGGGCAGAGTAGATTTTGTATAATCTTAAGGACCCTAGGATTTTCAGAGTGGTAAATAAACATTGGCTTCAACTTAAAGTCACCAGCTCTTAAATTAGCTCCTAACGAGAGAGTCAGTCTGCCCTCTGAAGCCGGGCACTGACATCTCTATTCTAGCTATGACCGTGCTAGATGGCATCTTCTTCTGTTTATAAGGCTGTTTTGTCTAGGTTGAAAATCTGTTAGTCATTGTAGCCACCTTCATTAATGATCTCATCGATCTTCTAGATCCCTTTCTGCAGCCTTGTATCAGTACTCACAGATTCATCTTGCACTTTTATGTTGTGGCTTCTTTCCTTAAACCTCATGAACCACCTCTGCTCGCTTTGTGCTTTCCTTCTTCAGCTTTCTTACCTCCCTCGGCCTTCATAGGTTTGAAGAGATGACCTGGCTCTGGATCATGCTTTCATTTAAGGCAGTGTTGTGTCTGGTTTGATCTTCTATCCAGCCCATTAAAGCTTTCTCTGCATCAGCAATAAGGCTGTTGCGCTCTCTTATTTTTGTGTGTTCACTTGGAGTAGCATCTTTAATTTCCTTCAAGAACTTTTCCTTTGCATTTACAACTTGGCTAACTGGTATAAGAGGCCTAGCTTTTCGTCTGTCTTGACTTTCGATGTGCCTTCCTCAGTAAGCTCAGTCATTTCTAGCTTTGGATTTAAAGTGAGAGATGAGTGACTCACTCCTGCTTTCAGTTTCTAAAGGCCACTGGCCAGTTAGTAATTGGCTTGATTTCAGTACTGTTGTGTCTCCAGGAATAGGGAAGCCCGAGGAGAGGGCAAGAGATGGGGCAACAGCCAGTTGCAGGAGCGGACGGAACATGCACAACACTTTGGAATGTGCTGTCTCAACGTTGGCGCAGTTTGTGGCGCCCCAGAACAGCTACACTAGTAACATCCCAGATCCCCGTAGTAAGTGCGGGAAGAATGAAAACGTTTGAACTCCGGCGAGAAGTACGCGAATGTGACACAGACAGGGAGTGAGCAAGTGGTGCTGTGGGCACCGCGGTGCTGACAGACGTGCCTGAGGCAGGGTCATCACAGAACTTCAGTTTGTGTGAAGCACACTAAAGCAAAGAGCAGTGAGCCCAGGTGTGCTTGAAATTTCCTCACTTACCACACCAGTGTTCTCATGTTCCCGATTGCCTCTTAAGTGATTTTAAGCAAATGTTCATTTATTTAGTTAGGGTTGTTTTTTTTTTTTAAGATTTGATTTATTAGAGAGCAGAGTGAGAGCACAAGCAGCGGTAGAGGGGCAATGGGAGGAGCAGACTTCCCGCCAAGCAGGGAGCCTAACATGGGGCTCAATCCCGGGACCCCGGGATCATGACCTGAACCGAAGGCAGACACTTAATGACTGAGCCACCCAGGCGCCCCATTTAGTTAGTTATTTTTTAAGTAGGCTCCACACCCAGCATGGCGTCCAGTGTGGGGGCTCGATCTCAGAACCCTCAGATCAAGACCTGAACTGATACTGAGTCGGACACTTAACCAGCTGAGCCACCCAGGCGCCCCAAGGAAATGTTTGTTTAAACGATTGAGATCCACTGTTTTACAGAATCCATATTGCATTAGTAATAGAACTCATATTTCATTTTATTCTGAGTTCCTCCTCTCTTTTTTTTTTTTAAGATTTTATTTATTTGACAGAGAGAGGCACAGTGCGAGAGGGAACACAGGCAGGGGTAGTGGGAGAGGGAGAAGCAGGCCTCCTGCCAAGCAGGGAGCCCGATGCGGGGCTTGATCCCAGGACCCTGGGATCATGACCCGAGCCGAAGGCAGACGCCTAACGACTGAGCCACTCAGGCGCCCCTCTCTCCTCTTTTTCTTAAAATTTATTGATGAAACCATCCTTTGTCCTGTAGTTTCCCACAGTCTGGATTATGCTGCATCCCCATGGTGGTGATGACTGATGTGCTTCTGTCCCTTGTAAGTTGGTACTGAGATCTAGAGGTTGCGTATATTTGCATTGGTTTTGGCAAGCTACTTTCTAAGTGCTGTTGTGTCCTCTGTTCAGGTGTGGACAGCTCTTGTCTTCTGTTGAGTTAGTAACCACTGATGATCAGTGCCTACGTTAGGGGTTGCAAATTGCTGAGTCTCAAATTCTGGCAGTCATTCATTGATTAGCTGGAATTCATTGCTTAGCTGGAATATGCCTATATAAACAAATTGCTCCTCAGTAACCATTGAGCAACTCGGTGGTACCATTTACATAGGAAAGGCAGGGAGATTTCTTGATTTTTGACTGTTGGCCACTTTGCAGAATAACAAGCGGATTCCCCAGCATCTCCCAAAGGTGACTGATGAATTTTTTACATCAGTATGCACTCATGCATTTAAAAACAGTTGAGGGGCGCCTGGGTGGCTCAGTTGGTTAAGCGACTGCCTTCGGCTCAGGTCATGATCCTGAAGTCCCTGGATCGAGTCCTGCATCGGGCTCCCTGCTCGGCAGGGAGTCTGCTTCTCCCTCTGACCCTCCCCCATCTCATGTGCTTTCTCTCTCATTCTCTCTCTCTCAAATAAAATCTTTAAAAAATAAAAAATAAAAACAGCTGAGATCACAATTATTCTCATTAGCAGTTTGTAGATTTGAGAATTTGTGAGAAGATAGGTATTCAGTCTGTTAGAAATGATGAAGGCTGGAAGAGAAGGTATATTCAGTATAGGAAACTATAGATACAGTAACTCAGGCATATTCATTATGTATGTGTTAGACCCAAAGGTTCTCAGACATTCTCAGTTCAGAACACCCCTATGTAAGGTTCCATAATTATTCTGAGGGACTGCCTAGGCCAGAAATACCTAACAGTTCCATTAATTAAATAAGTCTAAACAACTTAAGTATTTATGTCCTAACAACTTAGAGACATTTGGAAAAGTAATATACAGTCCCTAACTCACAATGGTTCGTCTTAAGAGTTTTGACTTTATAATGTGCAAAAACGATATGCATTCATTAGAACCCATACTTTAAATTTTGAATGTCGGTCTTTTCCTGGGCCGATGATGTGCGGTAGGAACCTCTCGGGATGCTGGGCAGTGGCAGGAACCCCAGTGCCCAGTCGGCCACGCGGTCATGAGGGTAGCAGTCGATACCCTTGGCAGACGTTCTGTTTTTCACTGTCAGTACAGTATTCAGCAAATTACATGAGATATTGAATGCTTTATTATAAAATAGGCTTTTTGTGGGAGGATTTGGCCCAACTGTAGGCTAATGTCAGTGTTCCGAGCACGTTTAAGGTAGGCGAGCCTAAGCTATGGTGTTAGGTAGGTTAGGTGTATCAAGTGCATTTCAACAGTATTTTCAACTTGCAGTGGAAAGTTAGGGTTCTCAGTGTGGTTACAGCGGTTACCAGGACATAACCCTTGTTATAAATTGAGGAAGATCTGTACATATGAATTTGAAGAAGAAATATTTTCAATAAGTCACCAGAATTACTTAGGAATGGAACGTAAGCCTGTTGGGCACTTTTACAGTCATGGAATCAGAGTGGACACTGCCATCACTGGTGCCTGCTGCGCACGGATTGTCACACGGTGAGAACATTCTCAGTAACTGCAGAAACCTAGCCTTGCAGAGACCTGCAGCATCGGAGAGGAATGTAGCAAGAGAAACTGTTGAAACCGTGAGCACCTAAACCACAGTGTCCAGCCATGTTGAGTATCACTGTTCCCCCTCAGAAGCTGCGTGTCCTGTGGTGCCCAGCAGGGTCATAGTGTGGCCAGATGTGTCTTAGCGCACTGTGTGGGAACCACAGCTGTGTGTCCTTCCCATTTCCGTGGTCATCCTCGCCCCAGGGCTACATGTTGGTGTGAGGCCACCCCTACCCCCAGAGCGTTCAGGAGCAGGTCCCAGGGTCTTGTGGCAGTTACGTGACATGCAGGCCACCAACCTGCACAGAGGTGTTCCTTTGCCGCCATTGTTGCCGGCCTTAGTGCTTAGAGGATGTTTTCCTTATCCTTTGATTTCAGCCACACCAGAGCTGAAGACCTGGCTTTGACTTCAGGAAACCATTGTGACGTGCAGTTTCCCCTTCCCGTCTCTGGTGCAGGGTTTAACCAAAGAGGGTGTCGGTCTTTCAGGATTGATGTAAAAATAGTTCAGCCTGATCAGAGAAGGTGGTCTTCTGTCAGCGCTCATTTCTCTGCTGTCAGAACTGAAAAATGCTAGAAGCATGGGGCTTCCTGCCTTTCCCTGGCACCTATTCTGTGTCTCCGTTGTGGGGCTGGGCATGGGAGGAGTGTACCCGGACTCCCCACTGTTGGTGTTGGGCCTGGCCATTGTGGAGGCCAAAAGAATGTGGTCAGAGGTGGCAACATGCAAATTGTGAACTGGGGCCTCTGGAGGCATCGTTTATTTGCTCCTCTGGAAGTTTCACCTTCCACCGTTTACAAGACTGTGCCTTGGGTAGCTGCAGGCCTGTGAGCATGAGGAAAAAATTCATATGTTGTACACTGAGTTTGGGGATTGCTTGTTACACAAGAGCTGACTGATAAAAATGGAAAAGAAGTCCATGAGAAAAAGGTAAGAGAGGGACAGAAGTAGAGCATTTGAGAGGGTTATTATTCTTAAGGATAAGATGGATTTTTAAGGAGATGTGATATGTGTCTTCCGTGAAATGTTATCTGTTGATACTTAAACCCAAGAGGAGGGCAGTGACAGTTTTATCCCCATTTTATAGATGAAGACAATGAAGCTCAAAATGAGAGTGAAGATGCGGGGCGCCTGGGTGGCTCAGTCGTTAAGCATCTGCCTTCAGCTCAGGTCATGATCTCGGTCCTGGGATCAAGTCCCCCATCGGGCTCCCTCTACTTCTGTCCCTCCCCCCTGCTTCTGCGCATGTGTGCTATCTCAAATGAATAGATAAATCTTTAAAAAAAAAAAAAAATGGGTGAAGATGCAGCAGGTGAGTCTGGTGCGGGCCCCAGACCCCCAACTCCTGGTCGAAGCTCTTTTGCGGGCTGTGTTGCTTCTCCCGCAGGCCCAACTCTGAGGGCAGCCGACAGGGCAGCCGTGCACTGGGCCTGGCTCTTGGTACAAGTGGGGCCGCAGTGAGGACCTGGGAGGGAGGGCAGAGACCACACCAGGGAGCTCCGCAGGGCACAAGGGCAGCGATTTGCCCAGGAGGGGTGTGCTGAGAACTGGAAGGACCAGGTAGCCACGGGGTGACACTTGTGCCACCTGTGGGCGGCATCCCACGTTCGGTCAGAAGCGGGGCTGGTGGCCTCCCTCTGCGTTTGCTCCCAGGTTTTCCTCGAAAGGTCCGGCAGGGGGTGTCTAGAAACGAGTGCACGGGAGAACGGGCTCTAGGCACCTGCGCTGCACACACCAACAGTCTTGCTTGCTGAGCACAATCTGGATTGTGATGTGCTTAAAAACTCAAGAGATGGAGAATGGGAGAGGCAGCAAGCAAATCTTTGGTCAGGCTGTGATGGGCGTGCTGGCAGCTTGAGGGCCAGGCCACCGCACTGCACAGGAGGGACACGTGAACGGACTGGTGTGACAGACACAGCTGTCTGTCAGCAGGCTTTCATTACCTTGGACTCCGGGTCTTGTTGGTTTACCTTCTGACCGGTTTTCATCCCCTCTGCCACCTCCTGCCCCGTGAGGCTCTGGCTGGATCCGCACTTCCCTGACCCTTGCCTCGAGGCCTCCCCGGCTCCCTGTCCTCCAGTCCCGCAGTCCCTCCTGATGGGCAGAGTCCCTTCCAGGGGGTCATAATGGCTCCCAGAAGAGATCCCTGGCCTAATTCCTGGAACCTCTGAACGTTAACTTAGGTGGCAGGAGATAGATTTTGCAGCTGCGATCAAGTCAAGGCTCTTGAGATGGGGAGAAGGTTCTGAAGGTCCGGGAGGATGCTAAATCCCATCCCATGGATCTTGTAAGAGGAGCGGAGAGAACTGACACAGAGCAGGGTGCCGATGGGGGCGGAGTGGGGTGACCTGGAGCCCCCAGGAGCTAGAGATTCAGGGAACCTTCCCCTCATGTCTCTACGGGAGTGCGGCCCCCGGGACACCTTGATTTCAGCGCCGTGTAATGGATTTTGGTCTTTGGCCTTGACGGCTGTTAGAGAATACATTTTTGTCAATTTAAGCCGCCAGCTTTTTAGTGACTTGTTTCTGCAGACACAGAAAATGACTACAAACAGGACAGTCAGGGATTCCAAAACAGAAATGACTGGACATGAGGCCTAGTCCAGAGCCTTCAGCTGCTTGATGGTGTCCCTGACTGAGTCACCTGGGGTCACCTCCGCCTGGAACACACACTCTTCACCCTAAAGTTCCCTGTTGCCTTGCTGGCAATGGAGGTGGGCCCCACATCCCGCCGCTTCCTGGGGCCCACGGCACGTGCTCCGCAGGGAGAGCCTGACTTCCAGCCCAGTGGCCTGCAGCCCACACTGCGGACCCATGAGGAAGCGGTGGTTGGGCCTCACGGGGGATGGCTGGCTTTGACCTGTGGCTCCAAGGTCATCTCCAGACTGGAACACAGCCGGGCCCGCCCCCTGGCACACACCTGCTACCTCCCCCTCCCCCTCCCTGGGAGAGCAACATGTGTGAAGGACATGGGCACTTTGGCCCGGTCATTAGACTTTTTAAAACCAAGCGCACATAGTATCCGGTGCTCTTTTTACAGCAAGAACCTGTGCCTGTTGCGATAGGTGCACGCCAGCCAATCAGGTGTGTGGGAAAGCCACACAGGCCGCACCATTGTTCTCCGTCCCCCAGGTGATGCCCTGGGAAAGGTCACAACTGCCTAAAGCTTTAAAACCCCAGGGGAAAACAAACATTCCCTGTGCTGGGACTCAGCTGCAGCTCTGTACGGTCTGTCATCCGTTTTTTAATTCACTCCCCTTTGCAACTAATTTTTCTTAAAGTAGCAAAAGGAGACCATTGATACCGATCAGAGAATATCTATTCCTAACTCTTGTAAGAATTCCCATCGTCCTTGTAGAAGCTGACCTTCAGGTGAGTGAGTGGTGCCCCAAGGGCAGTGTGACACAGGGCCCATGGAAAAGGGGTGCCAGCCCTGGAGGCCCCTCAGGTGACTGGCCCCTCGGGAAGAGCTCTTGCCAGTTCAGGCTGGGTGGGTGCCTGGAGCAGGGAGGGCAGTGAGCTGGTGTCCCAGCAACAGAGGGCCAGGGGCCACCTCGGGCTGGTGATTCTCACAGGGGCTGGTCTTCTGGCAGGTGGAGTGAGAAGACCCCAGGGTGCTTCACTTAGCTGTCTGGCTCTCTGGACAGTGGGGAGAGGGTTGTGAGTCTCAGCCTGGCCTGTTCAGCATAGCCCGCAGAAACAGGATTTACTCAGCTTTGGGCTCCACCAGTCCCACCTGGTTGGACTCTGGGGGAGGAGGAGGCACTGTCCTATTTATTTCCAGACTCACAGGTAAACATCCCTCCTGTTCCAGGATGAGAGGAGCCAGGCTGATGGGGGCACTGCTCACCCTGGCTGGCCTGCTGCGGGTGGCCCTGTCCCTGAAAATAGCAGCTTTCAACATCCGAACTTTTGGGGAGACCAAGATGTCCAATGCCACGCTCTCCCACTACATCGTGCAGGTCAGCCCAGGCCGGCCTGTCCCCAAGGAACCCCGGGGGAGGGGGGGGAGGGCATATAACAGGTTCTGGGAACACTGGGGCAGCAGCCAGTCCTGATGGCGACCACAGACGGGGGTGTGGAGAGCCTCTGGTGACAGGGAGGACCCCTGTCTGCTGTTCCATCCATGGCTGGCAACAGAATCCCAGGCAGGAGCATCAGGCCAAACCATGACCTGAAGGTGCCCCAGGGAGCAGCTCAGCCCTTGTGGGGACCTGCAGCCTCTGTGCACCCAGGTTGCCCTGCTCAGCACCAACGTGGCCCTGTCCACAGATCCTGAGTCGCTACGACATTGTTGTCATCCAGGAGGTCAGAGACAGCCACCTGACAGCCATGGGGAAGCTGCTGGACATACTCAATCAGTGGGTGATGGCCAGGGGGGCAGGGTGGGCGCTGGGGAGGCACGGGATGGTGATCCTCCCCCCAGGGCATGGTACCATTGCCTGACAGAGCCAGGAGCCCTGCTGTAGGCAGCAGGAGGGTTCCCTGGGGGCCCCCCTGACGGGCACGTTCGTTTCCTTGATCCAGGGATGACCCCAACACCTATCAGTTCGTGGTCAGTGAGCCCCTGGGCCGGAACAGCTACAAGGAACAGTACCTCTTCTTGTTCAGGTAAAGCCCCAACGCCGAGAGATGGGGGCCACCCGGGGACACTGAGGGGGACCTGTGGGCAGCAGTCTGTCCTACGGGGAGGAACTGGAGGCCACAGAGCAGGAGGAGCCGAGAGCCTGGGGCCCTGGTGTGGGCCGCACCCCCAGTCCCAGGCTAAGCCCCTGGCCTTCCCTAGACCCAACCAGGTGTCCGTACTGGACAGCTACCAATATGACGACGGCTGCGAGCCCTGTGGGAACGACACCTTCAGCCGCGAGCCCACCATTGTCCTGTTCCACTCCCCGTTCACCGGTATGCACGCCTTCCTGGGGCCCCTGGAAAGCCCTGGTCCCCCCTAGTGCTTCAGTCTGACGTTGAAGGCACTCAGGAACACACCGCCTTGGGACTGGCTCATACCTCCACCCCGGGGCTGAGCAGGACCACCCTCTCCCCAGCGGTCCAGGCCTTCGCCATTATTCCCTTGCATGCGGCCCCCTTGGACGCCATGGCGGAGATGGACTCGCTCTATGACGTCTACTTGGATGTCCGGCAGAAGTGGGACCTGGAGGTGAGTCCCCCACTCCAGGCTCCGGGGGCATATGCTGTGTGCCCAGGCCAAGTGGCTGCCGTCTACTTAACTAGGACATCATGCTCATGGGCGACTTCAATGCTGGCTGCAGCTACATGGCCCCCTCCCAGTGGGCCTCCATCCGCCTGCGCACGAACCCGGCCTTCCAGTGGCTGATTCCTGATACCGCAGATACCACAACTACGGCCACGCACTGTGCCTACGACAGGTGGGGGGGGGGGGGTCGGCTCTGGGAGCAGCCTTGACTCCTAGGTCTAGCTTCCCAAAACCTGGGTCAGTCACCCTCCTGGGCCCTTCTTGTGTGTGGCAGGATCGTGGTGGCAGGAACGCTGCTCCAGCATGCCATCGTTCCAGACTCGGCCACCCCCTTTGATTTCCAGGCTGCCTACGGCCTGAGCAGCCAGCTGGTAGGTGTCCTCCCTTATGTGGTTCAGCTTTGCTGGGGCTGGGACCCCAGGACTTCTGGCAGTCTCTCTATCAACCTCTGCCACTGGGACTAGCATGTGGTGGGGGGGGTCCGGTCACAAAGTACCATGTGCAGAGTGGGCCGTGCACCCGTCCTCACTATGCGTTTCCCCACAGGCCAAGGCCATTAGCGACCATTACCCGGTTGAGGTGATGCTAAAGACGGTTTAGATGTGATCAGGGCTCTACCCTCTCCAGCTTGCCTGTCCTCACGGTAAGCATGGGCGGTGAGGTTTTCCTCTGAGCACCCTCCCCCACTGTCCCCCGAAGGAAGTAGACCTGGCACTACCTCTGCTTCCAGCATGAGCAAGGGCCTTGTGGCAACCGAGCGACTCCCTGCCTTTGCAGTCCAGACACAAGTTTACCATTTAGAGTAACAAATGCTTTTAAGCTAAATAAAGCTCAAAGGGGGTGTTGTCATCGGTGGCACGTAGTCCTTCTTTCTCCCTGGCTGGTCTCAGGCTGCCTCGTCCTTCACCTCCACTTGAGCCCTAGTCCCTGCACGTAGACTGGGGGCCTTCATGCCGGCGGCCCCTCAGCGTTGCTCCAGGGCCTTGACAAGCAGGTGGTTCAGGCGGCCTACCATGGGGCGGGGGTCATCGACGAGCCCCGCGGCAATCATGGCGTTCTCATAGATCTGAAAGGGAGGGCTAACCTCAGCAGGGGGAGGACAAGGCCCTGCAGAGGGGAAAAAAAAGGAGGAGCACTACCTTTTTCAAAATGGGGTATTAGGGGCACCTGGGTGGCTCAGGGTCCTAGGATTGAGCCCTGCACTGGGCTCCCTGCTGCTTCTCCCTTTCCTGCTGCCCCCCCCCCCCCCCCCGCAAAAATCTTTCTTTGGAAAAACTAACCAGGATTTTAAAGGTAACAGGTGTCCCACTTCAACAGACCATGTGGGCACCGCAGTTCTGCTCTCTGCCCGTCCCCAGGAGACTCACCTGATCAACTAGTAGCTGGGCCAGGTCAGGCTCGCTCGCTCTCAGCTGACTGAGCTTCTTGATCAACGTGTGTCTATAGCACAGAAAACACCAGAAATTAGGTCAAGGGCCTCTGTGTTCTGATGACTTTTCTGAGTATGGGGTTATCTGAATCCAGTGTAAGAAGTACAATGGGGCGCCTGAGTGGGTCAAGCAACTGCTTTTGGCTCAGGTCATGATCCTGGGGGTCCCAGGATTGAGCCCCATGTTGGGTTCCCTGTTCAGTGGGGAGTCTGCTTCTCCCTCTCATGCTCTCTAATAAATAAAATCTTAAGAAAAAGCACATATCAATTTCAGATAATATACCAAGACGACCAGAACAAATAGATTTGATTAGCAAATGCAGCAGTACCAAAATTAATATATGAAAAAGACATTAGTTGGGTGGCTCAGTTGGTTGGGCGACTGCCTTCGGCTCGGGTCATGATCCTGCAATCGAGTCCCACATTGGGCTCCCTGCGATCCAGTCTCAACAGGGAGTCTGCTTCTCCCTTTGACCCTCCCCACTCTCATGTGCTCTCTCTCAAATCTTTAAAAAAAAAAAAAAGAAAATATGGATTAAGTAGGGTCTCTGACTGACAACTGTTTTTTTGTTTTTTTTTAAAGATTTTATCTATTTATTTGACAGAGCGACACAGCGAGAGAGGGATCACAAGCAGGGGGAGAGGCAGAGGGAGAAGCAGGCTCCCCGCAGAGCAGGGAGCCCGATGCGGGGCTCGATCCCAGGACCCCGGGATCATGACCTGAGCCGAAGGCAGACGCTTAACGACTGAGCCACCCAGGTGCCCCCATACATTTTCCTTTTTAAAAAAGTCTTTATTGGGCACCTGGGTGGCTCAGATGGTTAAGTGACTGCCTTCGGCTCAGGTCATGATGCCAGGGTCTTGGGATCGAGTCCCACATCGGGCTCCCGGCTCAGCGGGGAGCCTGCTTCTCCCTCTGACCCTCTCCCCTCTCATGCTGTTTCTCTCTCGCTCGCTAAATCTTTAAAAAAAAAAAAGTCTTTATTAAATTCAAGAAAATCGGGGCGCCTGGGTGGCTGCCTTCAGCTCAGGTCATGATCCTGGAGTCCCGGGATCGAGTCCTACATCAGGCTCCCTGCTCAGATTCTCCATCCCTCTGCCCCTACCTCCAACCATGTGCTCCCTCTCTGTAAAATAAATCTTATAAAATTACTACTGTATACAAAATCACTCCAAAAAATCTTCATATACAATTCCAAGTTAGAAAATGGAATTTCAAAATATCCAATAAATAAGGTACATCATAAGGAGTGTGCAATACCTCTACAGTTACCAAAAAATAATAAGACCTAAATGGAGAAATCTGGCATGTTCATGGATGAAAGATTGGACATAAAGATGCCAGTTCATTCAAAATTGACTTGGGAGCCAGTATAATTTCAACCACAAGCCCAACTGTGGGGGGGGGGCAGGGCGGACACCTGTCAGGTCACCTCGTCCAAGCACAGACCTACAGGAGGGAAGATATCCTTGAAGGGAAATAAGGGGGGACTCACTGAATACAGACCGTGCACTGTGGCCACCTGATGCTGGACAGAGACGTCAAGCCGATCAGCAGGGAGGACATACGTGAGCAGTCATGGCACAGGGCAAGCGGGTGTTCATGTGGAGTGAGATACAACAACTCTCCCACATCCCAAACCAATTAGAGATGGACTAAAACCTTAAAGCTTTTAGACAGAAAGAATACATTCAAGACTCTGGGGGCGCCTGGGTAGCTCAGTCGTTAAGCGTCTGCCTTCAGCTCAGGTCATGATCTCAGGGTCCTGGGATCGAGCCCCGCACTGGGCTCCCTGCTGGTGTTCCCTCTCTCGCTGTGTCTCTCTCTGTCAAATAAATCTCTGGGGAAAAAAAAAAAAAGATTCTGACAAAGATTTCTCCAACAAGACCTAAAACAGCAGTGAACACAGACTTCCAGCGTTGGGGGGGGGACGGGTGCAGTGGGCGAAGGGGTTGAAGGGCTCAAACTTCAGTTGTAAAGTCAGTCATAGGATGAGAAGTACAGCAGACAACCATCGGTAACAGCACGGTGATGGGGTAAGGGACTTCTCGTGGTGAGCCCGTTGTAATGTCCATAAACGTCAACATCACTGTGTTGTATGCCTGAAACTAACACCGTATGTCAACTAGACTTCGACCAAAGTAATGAGTTTTTAAAAATTATGATTTCATTAAAATTAAGAACTTCTCAGAACACACCTTAGGCAGATGAAACAACATTGGAAGGAGACACTGGCAACCAAGAAAGCGTACATTAACTACGAAACAGAACAGGAAAAAGGACAGTCTTGGGCGTGTCATGAGAACGCCAAGCTGAAGGACAGTGCGCGCAGGCCCCGGGGCCGCCCGTGCCAGCAATGTGCGGGCAGTGGCGTCTCCTCGGCCCACGGAGGGCACCTGGGCAGGTGAGCCTCAGGCACCCCAGAGACACGTGCGGGGTTCAGAGCAACCTGTTCCCAGCAGCCCCCAAATGAGAACAACTCACAAGTCCACCAAGAAAGACTAAATCGCGGCGCTGAGGCAGACTCCGGCCTGTCACTCCGCCCCGGACACGACCGCACCCCCGGCCGCTCTCCCTGGGCACCACCTGTCGCCGAGTGAAGGAAGCATGACTTCCGAAGCATGTGCCCAGGGACTCCACCGACAGGCCACTCAGACCTGTCTCCAGGACGCATGGCGGATGGTTGGACTAGAGCACGGGGAGGAACTCTCAGTCTCTATAGCAAGAGCTGTGTGGCCGCTGAGGAGGAACAGGCCCCCACCAGGCCACTTGTGGTGTTCTAGAACCTCCCGCAGCGGGGTGGGGGAGGGAGTGTAAACTGAAATGCAGTTGGATCACACAGGTGGTGTCTTTATGGTCACCAAACTGCACGTAAGCCTTTTGCCCTTCGTAGCGGTCAGAGACAAAGCAAAGCAGCACACACACAACTGTGGATTACCGGGCAGGGGGGAATCGTGCCCTGGGCCCGAGGGGCCGGGAGCCTACCTGGGGTTGATCTCCAGCGTGGGCTGCAGGAGCTGAGCGCGCTCCTCCTGGGTCTTGGTCAGCTGCTGCATGCGCAGGAAGTGCCGGGCGGCCCCCATCTCCAGCACGGTGATCATGGCAGGGTGGGTGTCCAGTCGAAGAGTAACCTACAAGCAAGGCCAGGGACCCAGTGGGGGAGAAGCCGGGGGGGGGGGGGGGGGGGGGAGGGCCAGGCTGCAGGGTCTTGACCAGGTCGGAAGCTTCCCCAGGTGACACAAAAGAATTCAGGTCTCTGGGGACACCCCCCCCCCCCCCCCCCCACCACTGAGAAGGGAGCCCGAGCTGCTGCCACATGGAAGTTCCCAGGACAGAATCCTGACTGGGGACTCCCTCCTCCTGTGTCCCTCACAGCTACCGGTTTCTCACGAATCAGTGGCTGTCCCAGGACCGTCCTGCCTGGTTACCCATGCCTCTCGGCTGCACGGGGGCCATCACCAAGTCCTACGACTATCTAGGACCCTGGAGGCCCACCCATCCCGATGGCCCGAGCCTGCTTCCTGCAGACAACGCTCTCACCACCCCTCCACCCCTGCCCACGGCTCCCAGGGGCCTTAGGTCGTCCGGGCGCGCCTCCTCCCCCCAAGCGTTCATGCCCCCGGTGCTGTGCGCACGCGTAGGAGCGGCAGCAACATGCCCGTCTCCACCCCAGGTCACGGCCTCGAGCGCCACCGGAGACGCACACGAAGCCAGCCACTCAGCCCACAGCAGCGGGGTCACAGAGGGCCATGGCAGCTGGGAGGTGGCCCATCCCTCTGGAAGGCCTCACCTTCACGTTGGTGACACGGGACCCCAGCACATTTCTGATCCAAGCCATCAGGTCCTCCGTCTCCTTCTCCGACAGGCGGTCACCAGCTACAGGAGAGAAGGCAGTGAGCTCTGAGCTGTTACCAGCGACTCCACCCCTGGGGATCCTGCCGGGGCCTGAAACGCTAAAGCCCCAAGAGCGGGTTTTAAGAAGGCTCCCTCCACCCCCTGGCTGGCCGCCAGCACAAAGCAGCTTCCCAAAAGGCTCTTCACCTAAAAGCAAGCAGGTAAAACTGGACCTCAAAAAGGGCATTTTGGGGGTGCCCGGCTGAGCCGGTAGAGCATGTGACTCTTGCTCTCAGGGTCACAAATTCAAGCCCCACAGTGGATGTGGAGCCTACTTTTAAAAAAGGACACTTTTGGTTGCCTGAGGCCCATATTAATTTTATAGGGGTTTTAAAAAGACAATTTCTAATTCTCTCAGGAAGCCAAGCCGGAAGGAGCCTAGGAGAGGTCCCAGGATCTAAACAAAGATGTTCCTGACAGCTTCTTTTGTGCAGAGTGGGGACCCCAGATACAAACAAGCAAAGAAGACCCCATATAAATAGCCCCCGGGGCCTGCCTCCCCACACCCCCAGGCCACCGCTCAGGCCTGGGCCCAAAAGACGGCAAGCTGACCTGGGGACCCATCCTCCAACGTCTCCTCCTTATAGTGGTCAACAACGATGTCCGTCTCCACAGAGATCAGCTTCTTCTTGTCAAACTCACGAAGGTGGAGCAAGGTCAGCTCATCAAACTGCTCGTAGCAGAAGAGAACCTGCGAGAGCCGGAGAATGTCAGCGTCGGGCCTCGAGATGTCTGCCCGTGACAGGAAGAGAGGGGCGCGTGAGGGGCAGGCGGGGTCCCATGTCCAGAAAGGCCACACCAGAGACCCTGGGGCCTCACCACAGTCCTAAGCGGGGCCCGAGCTATGTGTCCCGGGCCCATTCAGCCACTGTCCACTAAGAGCGCCTCCTTCAGGGGCTCAGACACCGGTTACCCTGTCCTGGCCCCAGCCTGCGGCTCACCCACCTCCGTGTTTTTCTGCTTCATGGCTTCGTAGTAGGGCGAATGCTCGGCCAGGTGCCGGCTGGGGGCACACAGGTAGTAGATGGTGCGGGTGCCGGCCTGCATGCGGCTCGCATAGTCCGGGAGGCTGGTCAGCTGCCCAGCAGGCAAGGCCGAGGACTCGTACCGCAGCAGCTTTGCGATACCCTCCTGCGGACAAAGGCCAGCTCACTCATTCCAGGTCCTGTTCTGAAAGCCTCCCACCCGCCTGACACAAACCTCGGAAGCCTGTGGCTACGGGGAGGAAGGGTTCTGGCCGGCCTCATCCCGGGCTGCCAGGCCCAGGGATGGTGCTCAGCCCCAGGGATGGTGCTCAGCCCCGGGGGCGGGGGGAGGGGGGCGGCTGTGGGGACTCTGGTGGTATCCATCAGGTCCCACATCAAAAGTTCAGGGGACCCTGGAGAGAACCTTCACCCCAGGTGG
This sequence comes from Neomonachus schauinslandi, assembly GCF_002201575.2. Taxonomy (NCBI): domain Eukaryota; kingdom Metazoa; phylum Chordata; class Mammalia; order Carnivora; family Phocidae; genus Neomonachus; species Neomonachus schauinslandi. The sequence goes on from NC_058407.1 coordinate 140,202,100, forward strand.
TCCAGGGCCCTGTGGAGAAGGGCTTTCTGGTCCTGTCCTAGGAGTGGCCAGACACTGTCCGTGGCAGAGACTTTCCTGGACCCAGCATCCTCCGTCCATTCTAGTCACTGACCCTGCCTCTTAGGCATGTGGACGCGGTGTGGAGGCCACATTCCCAGACTTCCCACAGCATGAACTAGGCTGTGGTGGGGTACAAACAACAGTGGGCATGCACTGAAAGGGGGAGGGGTCCGTCCTCTCCCTTCCTATCAACTGAAGTCAACTCACCTGGTGATGTCCTAGCCTCTCAACGTGGGAGCTACCTGACAACAAGCTGGGGCCTGGGTCCCTGATGCCACCAGCCCAGATGTGACTTGAGAACTAAACTCTGCCTAGTCTACACCACTGACTTCTCCTGGATTATCCAACACAGACATGCGGGGAGAGGGGAACACGGGGAAGACTGGAGCCTGCTCAGAGGCGATGTCCGATGAAATGGCATGATGGAGATGAAAATGCCACCTAGGTGCTGTTAACCATACATGTAACTGACAGCACATGGAAATTCAGACAGGCCCACACCAGGAGCTGGAGGAGTCTGCCACCAGCCAGCAGCAAGGAGGGCCCAAGGCCCATGGCCTGAAACACCCCCTGGCGAACCCCAGACGCTTGGTCACTTCCTTCATCACTGCTGTTCTGGTGCAGAAGATGAAATCCCAGCCCTGGGAGTGCCTGCTTAATGGGCATGGGTGTCTTTTTGGGGGGAAGAGAATGTTCTGGAACTGGATGGTCATGGTTGCACAACTTGTGAATGCATGAAGGGCCACTGAACTGTTCACTTTTTAAAAGGGTGAATTTTGGGGAGCGTGGGTGGCTCAGTCAAGTGTCTGCCTTCGGCTCAGGTCATGATCCCGGGGTCCTGGGATTGAGCCCCACGTTGGGCTCCCTACTCAGTGGGGAGTCTGCTTCTCCCTCTGCCTCTGTCCCTGCTCTCAAATAAATAAAATCGTCAAAAAAATAAATAAAAGGGTGAATTTTATTGTATGTGAATTATATGACAATTTAAAACTGGCCAAAAAATGTTTATGGGATGATCGTATCATTTTTAAGTAATTAAACTGAACTCTGGCCCCAGAGACACCGCATTAAAGGATTTCCACCAATCACTGTGAAAATGCCCTGACTGCCCTTCCCACCCTAAGAACCAGGCACCTTGCCCTGTCCCCTGCCTTTTGTGATCTCCCGAGCACCCTGAACTCTTGTGGGAGACCATACACACCCACTTCCTTCCAGCATCAGGCCAAGAGCTCAGTGCTATGGGACACGGTAAGGAGGCTCTGGGAAGTGGCGCCAGGCCTGTTGTGTCCCCCAACAGAGGCCCAGAAGCCAAACGCTGCTTTTGTTGACCCCTGCGCGGCGCTGGGCTGGGCCACACTCATGTCCCGGGAAGCTCAGGTTTCAGGCCTCCACAGCCCATGGCGACCCAGAGAAAGGCCCAGAAACCCAGACCCTACCTTGACTTCCTGCTCGGCGGTGGCCACAATGCCCTCCCTCATGAACAAGCCATAATCTTCAAAAAACTTGGCGTATTTTTCGGCGTCTTTTTTACTCTGGTCAATGAAGAATTTTATTAGCCTCTGCTGTAGAAGGTCCCGGAGTTTCCTGCAAAACAGAAATGCATTTATCCCAAACAACTTCTGTGAAATACAAAAGGTCAAAGGGCATGAAAAACATTCACTCCCGCTAATAATCAAAGAAGTGAAAATGACACCATTTTGATTAAGACGAAAAAACATGAGGCAAAAACAAAGGGGACCCCTGACAAACCCCAGCTGGGGAGAGACGCCCCCGAGAGGAAGGAATGCGGACCAACCCCCTGTGGAGGCCACAGCCTCGGTTCCCACTGCAGATCACACCTGAGACCAGAGTCAGCAAGCTTTACGGACTGGCCTTCCGCGGGGGCGCACAGCCCCGGTGCTGACCGGGGAAGACCAGGCTGAAGGAACCTAACAAGCTGCCTGGCCAAACATCACATCCTCTAGTGGCCCTGAAGGACGTGAGAGAGTGCCCGTGCTGCTAGAAACAGCGGGTAACGGACACGGACAGACCGCAGGGTGTGGTGCGCGTGCGCCAAGACTGTCCCCACCGCCTCCTGTGCGCTGCAGTGTCCCCGTCAGGATCCACACTGCCCCCCTCCGGCCGGGGTGTGCGCTGTAGCCGGGGCTGACGCGCACACGTTACAGGCACAACCAACTGTACAAAACTCGGACTTTGGGGGATCAGGGTGCTCACTGTGGCATTATGTAATGGCATAAAACTACGAGCAGCTTCATTAGGGCTATCAAGGGTATTCTTACTTCCTAATATTTTGCCTTTTCTTTTACAAAAGCAAAATTACCGTGTGTTTCTGTAATAACGCAGGGTAGGGGGGCAACAGTCTCACGTTACCCCTAAGCCTTCCCTCTTGGCTCCCATCCCCAACCCCAGTCCCTCAGCCCGAGGGCGGGATGGGACGGATGGGACATCGAGCCCCCGGAGGGTGACCACACAGCCCGATGTGGAAGCTCAGAGCCCAGGAGGTGCGGGGGGCACCAGCGTGAGGGGAGGGCAATGGCCACGGCAAGCTGATTACGTGGCAGGTGACTGGTCAACGCTCCAAGGGTTAGGGATGACGAGAGGCAGATGGTTCATGGTCAAAGGGAGCAGCACACATGGCAGGGGCAAGACCAGGAAGTCCCAGTGGTGTCGGGAGGTCACTGGTGAACTCACCAGACACAAACAAGTACTGCTGTAGAGGCACACACATCCACACACGCAGACCTCGTGTGTTCCTTAGCTGACTACTAAGGGGGCCTGGGAGAAAGGACACCCTAACAGCAATGCCATCCCTAGGGCCCAGATCTTGGCTTCTCAATACCATGTTCCAATCAAAGGAAACAGGGCACCTTCACGGAGTAAGCGGTTCTGGGGTCAGGACAAGATGTAGGCGAAATACAAGGAGAGACTAGAACATCCTGTGCCGAAAGCAAAGATGCTGAAAGCAAGGTGGGGGCATAGTCAAAGGGCCCAGGAGCCAGTCCGGGTGGGCTCCTTCCTGCTGACGACATGTGGGCATCGAGATGCACGAGGACAGGAACACATCAGAACCCACTGAACAAAATGGAAAATCAGTTCCTACAAATAAACTTTAGGTATTTAAAAATGAACACATACTATAATAAATACACTAAAAGTCTGATGAAGTGGGGCACCCAGGTGGCTCAGTCGGTTAAATGTCAGCCTTCAGCTCAGGTCATGATCTCAGGGTCCTGGGATCGAGCCCTGCATCAGGCTCCCTGCTCAGGAGGGAGTCTGCTTCTCCCGCTCCCTCTGCTGCTCCCCCTGCTTGCGCACACTCCCTATCTCTCAAATAAATAAAATCTTAAAAAGAAAAGTTGGATGAAGCAAGATGCTGTTCACACAGCTGCAAAACACCACCCCCACGTACGGTGGATTAATGCCAAAGGGGAAAAGAGTAACTCGACATGGAGATGCCTGGCAGACACCCCCTTCGTCATGTGCCATGTGAACATCCCCAGTAACGGGATGACAACTCCAAAGTCAGGCCCCTCGTGCCAGGCTGCAGTCACTGTGCAGTGCCTGCCCCTAAGCACACGGATTCAAATCCAGGTGCACCCACTGACTGGCGTCACCGGTCTGTAACTTTCTGCAACCATGACCTGGTGCCGCCCCCTCAAAGGACGACACGGGCTGCCCAGGAAAGGCCCCGGGTGGTCCCAGGTGTGCATTAGCGCTCAGCAAACAGTAGCTATTGCTACAGTCAGGGTGGGGAGCTGAGAAATGCAGCCACTTCAGCCCACAGGGATTCCAGAGAGACTTCCCGAAGAGAGGGTCACCTTCACACCATTAGTGACCTTTGTGGACCAAGGTCAGATCCCTCCTGCGACCGTCATCCTTCGCCTCCTCCACCTCAGAGGCGGCAGGCCTGGAGTCTCCCCCAGCATGGCCAAGGTGAGGGCATTTCCCCGCACACAGCCCCCCAGGCCTGGTCCCACCGCAGCACCACACTTGGCCCTCAACTCCTTCATGCTTGCCGGGGACCCTTAGTGGCCAAGGTGAGCGCTGCGGGGGCCGCCTCGTGTGCAGCTTACCTGATGAGCGCGCTCTCCTGGAGGAGCTCCCGGCTGAGGTTCAGGGGGATGTCCTCACTGTCCACCACGCCTGAGTGAGACACAGGCCATCAGGACCCTCGCAGCGCCCGCGGCTCTGCCCCGCCCTCACTGCACACCCGTCCGCCTCCCCGCCTGACACCAAGTGAGACCACGCCTGGGTGACAGCAAACTGGCGAAGGACACAGGGGAGATGCAGTGAGGCAACACCTTCTGGCCCCTCCAGGTCCCACTGACACCCCAGAGCTGACGCACACAGCCCCGGTCACAACAATGCGAGCAGAAGAAAAGCCGGCAAGGCCGAGGAGCTCTGCTGACTTTAGCCTCCACTTGACGCTCTGAAACCACGTCCTGGATTTTATGTTCAGAATCACAACTATATTGTGGACACCTCACACTTTGTAGGCTAAGGTGACACAATGGTTTAGGTGCTGGATACTTTTTAAAGCTATAATCTCGCTCAAATTCAAGACAATTCATATGTAAACCTGAAACTCACATAATATAAACAAACATTTTAAAAGAATTCCATTTAGGGGCACCTGGGTGGCTCAGTCATTAAGCGTCTGCCTTCGGCTCAGGTCATGATCCCGGGGTCCTGGGATCGAGCCCCGCATCGGGCTCCCTGCTCTGCGGGGAGCCTGCTTCTCCCTCTCCCACTCCCCCTGCTGTGTTCCCTCTCTCGCTGTCTCTAATAAAAAAAAAATTCCATTTTAACACCCTGTCACCCTGGCCCTGCACCAAGCCGAGGTGGCCGGAGGCGGGAAGCTCCCTGGGCAGCGCTGAGCAGCTTCCTGTGCCTGCTCACCCTGACCCGGCACCCACGGCACACGAATGCCTTCTCCCAGAGTCGGCACCCCTGCCTCACCCCGGGAGCCGCGCAGTCCCGGGGCTGCAGAGCCGCGGCCCACACGGCGGAACGCCGGCATCAGTGCCTTACCGCGAACGAAGCGCAGCCACTTGGGCAGGATGTCAGTGGCCTTGGTCTGGATGAGGACCTTGCGGCTGTACAGCGCGATGCTGGAGCCCAACTCCCGGCTCACATCAAACATGGATGGTTTCTGGGGACAAGGAGACAGCAGTGTTGAGGAGCTCTGAGGACAACTCCGAGAACCACCTTTTCCTATGGAGGCCAGCACTGGGGAGCGGTGGGGGGGCGTGTGGGGACCCAGAGGAAGAGAGAGGCCAGGAGGCCACCCTCTGTCTGTTGAGAAACCCTACACGTTCTCGGCAGGGGGAGCAGGGCGTGGGCCTTCCCTGGGCAGCTGCAGCCCCCCAACTTGTTCCCCCTGGAGAACATAAACGACTACCTGCACGTCCCTGTGAACAGAGCCAAACCCACCAGGGGCCAGGGGTCAGCAACTAACAGCCCACAGGCCAAATCACCTAGCTGGTATAGCCCCAGAACAGCTTGTCCACTTTCATTTTTATTTCCTTTTTTTAAAGATTTTATTTATTTGACAGAGAGAGAGAGAGCACGCACGCGCGCCAAGTGAGCACAAGCAGGGGGAGCGGCAGAGGGAGAGTGAGAAGCAGGCTCCCTGCCAGGCTCCCCACCAAGCAGGGAGCCCGATGCGGGGCTTGATCCCAGGACCCTGCGATCATGACCTGAGCCAAAGGCAGACGCTTAACCAGCTGAGACACCCAGGTGCCCCGTATTTTTTTTTTCCATGTATTTATTTATTTGAGGAGGGAGGAGCAAAGAGAGAGGGAGACAGAGAATCTGAAACAGATTCTCTGCTGAGCACAAAGCCCGACTCGGGGCTCGATCCCAGAACCCTGAGATCATGACCTGAGCCGAAACCAAGAGTTGGATGCTTAACCGACTAAGCCACCCAGGCGCCCCACAACTTGTACACTTTTATTTTTTAACTTATACACTTTTAAATGGCTGTGAAAGAAAGCAAACAAAGACGGTCTCATGATATGTGAAAAATATGTGAAATCCACACTGCAGGGTCTATGAAGTTTCCTAGAACATAGCCGGGCTCATCTGCAGCTTATGGGTGTCCACGCTACGGGGGCAGAGCTCCAGGATGTGCACGGCCCGTGTAGCCTAAACTAGTCACAACCATGCCCCAACTCCTGCTCTAAATCTGCAGCATGCACGCACATCACACTGGGATCCTGGGGCCACTGAAATCCTGCATCCCTAACAAGTCCCAGGACACGCTGGTACTGGTCTGCAGAACTCACTCAGTAGTGAGGGTCTCATGCTGCTTCCCAAAATGGGTAGCCATGGGGTGTTACAAGGGCGCCAGTGAGAAAAGGCCAGGAACCTTTTCCAACCCCTGAGCAGGTTTCCCCTTCACAGGATTCATCAGAACCTTCGCCATGCTGCTGTGAGCAGGGGGTCTTAGGGGCCAAGCACAAGTACGGAGTGCCCACCAACTCATCAGAGCACCACGGAGCCCCAATTAGCTGCACAGCTCAGGCGTGCACCCGCATGCAGACAAAGGCCGCCCGCACGCTGCTCTGAGGGATCCCCCATGGGTCTACAACAGCCCAAGCCCACACGACCAAATGTTTCTGTTCTTCCCCAAGATGGCACGTGAAACACCCCCACCCCCCACTTTAAAACCCTGTGCTCACCTAACCGGAGGCATGAATTTAGCTTTTACTCTGATGCTACCAAGTTACTTTTTGTGATGTCTGTGCTGATCTGTCACCATTCAAGGCAAGTGCTACTGGCACCGGGAAATGCTGTCGCCATGGGGGAGGCCCCCATCCCAGGGAGCAGCAGACAAGCACTGGCAGCCCCTGCCCCACGCCCGCCAGGCCTCACCGTGTCCGGCACATAGAAGATGCTACGGATGTTGAGAGGTGCGTCCGTCCTGTAGTGCAGGGTGTAGCGGGGCTTGTCGTGGGCCTGAGCGACATAGCGGTAGAATTCCTCGTGCTGCCACTCACCCACATCCTTGGGGTCCATCATCCAGACAGCCTGGAAATGGAGATACATGAGGCCACGGTGTCTAAGACGTGCCCTCCCAACAACCGTGCAGAGCTGGGCCTCTGGAACCTGCGGCCCCGGGCGCTGGCACGTGCGCCCCCAGGATGACCCAAGGACCCACCCATGGGACAGACTGGGGCTGTGGGCTCAGGTGCAAGCCTCCGTCCCCATCTCCAGCCCCACCCACTCCAGTGTGGGGAGGAGGGGGGGGAACCACAAAGACACACAAGAGGCTCTAGAACAAGGGCCCCCCTCCCAGTATAGGGCGTCAGGAAAGGCCAGCCCAGAGGTCTGCACATGCCTGCAGGACATCACCAGTGCATCAACGAGTGAAGGGACAAAGAAACATGGTCTAGCTGCGGACTGTGACTCAGCCGTAAAAAGGAACGGAGGACTGACGCGGGCTCCAACATGGATGAACCCTGGAACCGTTATGATGAGAAGCCAGACACAAAGGCCACAGTGTCTGATTCCACTGACATGACATGTCGGGGGTGATGGGAAGGGAGATGGGGAGTGACTACTAACACAGGCAGGTTCCTTTTTGGGATGAGAATGTTCTAGAACAGACTGTGGCTCTGTGAACACATGAAGGACGCTGAACTGCACATGGTGCATGGGGACAGGACACAGAGTGGTGGAGACCTGGCCTTGCACAGGGGACTCCCCACGCTGGGACTCGGACAGCGCCACCCAGCCCTGACTCTGTCCATCCAGTGCTGGAATGTACCAAACGCTCCCCATAGCCACCCGAGCCCTTCAGGCAGCTGAGGGTCTCACCTGCAAGGTATTAATGCGCCTTCCATTAAGGTACAAGGGGAAGCTGACGAAGTTACTGTACTTTGTCACCACATCTTGAAAAGAAAAAACACACAGCAACAATGAATACAGGAAGCTTCTTCTGGATACAAAAGCTCTGGAAGCAGCTGCAGGTAACAGCACACCAGGACGACTCTGGGCCAGCACTTTCACAGGTGTGAAGCCAGGCCATGTCAGGGACAACGTCCTGTCCACAGAGTGACCAGAACTCATACGAGAACCAGGGATCTGAGGCCCAGGCCACCACGAACCCCCACACCTTCTTGGTGGCATAAATATAGTTTTGTGGGTTAATGGTGAATCCTGGAAGCACTCGGCACCTCAGAGAAGCATCCAGTCAGACCCAGATGAGACCACCGCATGGAAGCGCCCGCTCTTGTTCTCTGTGAAGCAGGCGCAGGCCAGGCTTCAGGAAGCATCTTACGACACAGGGGGGGCCAGGGAACGCACCGCGTGCAAGCACTGAGGGTGGAAGACAGAACCAAACCTGACGGTGCCCCAGCAGGCCTGGCCTCCCAGTGCCACACAGAGCCCACAGCCCCAGGCGACTAACACAAGCAGCGCCCTAACCACTGAGCTGCCCCAGTGCCGCCACGCACCCATCCCCCGCAGCCCAGGCTCCCGCTCACCTCGGACCCGGGCCTCGCTGGCGAACTCTCTGCTGTCTGACTTGAGGTGGATGATGATTTTGGTCCCAGTTCTCACTCCCGAGGCTTCAGCAATTTCAAACACCCCGGAGCTAAGACATGGGAAAGGGAAAGCCAGCTGCACACAGCGAAGCTGATGGGTCCTACGCTGCCTGTCCAGTCACCCTTCCTAGGACTGTCGCAAGCAGAGCCCACATCCACACGCAGAGACACAACCCTGAGCGCCACCACTTCGGAGCCCGGCAAGCCCCCAGCTGTTATCTCCACCAGGGAGTGCGGCCACAGGGTTGCGGGATGGGGCTCCCCCATGACAAGCGCCACCTCGTGGGCTCTAAGGTCACCCAAAGTGGCCGCAATGCCGTAAGGCACTGGGCAGAAAGAGCAGATGCACAGGGACCGCCCCTAGCTCGAGCTACGCCCGCCCCGTGTTTCTGAACCTCTAGCAGAGGCCAGGCAGAGAAACCGTTTCCGACGTACAAGAGGGGAAGATGCACCCCCTGAAAGTGCCTTGTCAAACCCTGGCCTGTTTCCTCTGAGCACCACCTTCTCAGCATTAAACAGAAATCGCAGTTCTGACCGAGGAAAACGGGCTGGGGTCTGGCAGAGCCCCTCTCGCGTGCACCGCTGAATCGCCACAGCAGACGGGAGACTCCATCAGGAAAGGATTCGGAAATGAAGGTTTGGGCCTATTGAAGTACATGCTTCAATTTGGCCAGGGTACCATTCTCCTTAAACAGAGTCTCAAGATTCTCCCGGAACATCCGCCCAACGAGCCTGTGAGCCACGGTCCCTGAGCAGGCTGCACGGCAAACAAGCATCTTTAATAGGCAACGCCTCGGGCCTGACCTGGCAGGGGAGGGGCGGGCAGGCCCATGAGCCAAGCCCAGGAACTCCCGCAAAACAGAATCCAGAGAGGCCGCCCCGGAGCAGGGGATGCCTGGTGCCCAGCCGATCCAACGGCCAGCCATTCCCAAAGGAGCCCCGCCTGGCACAGGCCACGCTCCAGAGCACAAACCTAAGGTGCACACAGCATGCGCCATCTGGAGGGGAAAGCGTCACCGGCTCCCCAAAGAGTGAGGTGACTCCAACTTTCCAAGTGAAGTGCTAACACCTCAGCTGACTCTGGCAGTGCACATCAGGTACGCTTGGCTGTGGTGGCCCCAGGGCACTCGCTGTGTGAGACGTGAGGCCCGCTCTCACTTACTCACCCATCTGAGAGCCACTGGTAACCAGGGCTGCCCGGGTCCGCTGAGCGGGAATAGACCTCCACTCTGTCAGCCACCATGAAAGCGGAGTAGAAACCCACTCCAAACTGGCCGATGATCTTGCTGCTGGCCTCCACCTGGCTCTGCAGCGCATCCAGAAAGGCCTGTGGTGGTGAAGGCTGGTCAGAAGAAGGGCGGCCCCTTCCCCAGGCAGAACGGACGTCTGTGACTCCCTGTGTCCGTTCCCCTAGCACTGATGGGGATTACCCTTCATCCTCAAGACAACCACATTAAGTGGTTTTTCACCACACGGTCCAGCCTGGAAACTAAGACGGGCGGGCCACACTTCCCAGGCGCGGGGGGCAGCGATCTGAGCGGGCAGGGCACAGAAAGAGTGACCCCCAGAGTTTTCCTAAATGTGTCTTCTGCGTGTCTCCTAGATTCTAAGCTTCAGGGGGAAACGGTATATACCACATTCAGGTTTGATATGGTATCAGAAGACACTTAATTTTTATAACTCAAGTTTATCGCAGTTTCTAAGATTAAAAATGAAGTAAAAGGCACCCACTCACTGCTACGGCACCATCTACGATGACGAAGTGTTCTACATGTGGCCCGATATGGTGGCTGTGGGCCACACTGGGCTCTCAAGCACTCAAGTGAGGCTAGTGTGCCCCGGGAACCAAGTTTTAAATTACATTTAACTTAAGTACAAACAGGCATGTGTAGCTAGTGGCTACTGTATGTGACGGCACAGACTCTCCTTGACAGAAATAGAACCAAGAATATAATGGGGGGAGGAACTGGAAGAATTTCTGCAAGTCACTTTGGACCAAGAATTACACTATTTCCAGCACTTTCATCATTGCGTGGTAACATTTTAGGCACCACTTAGGCCCACAAAACCAAGGAGAGGCACACAGGCAGCCGAGGGCCACCAGCCTCCAACTCGCTGCTGGCAGAGGTCCCAGGATCGCCTGCCCCCCCCGAGGGTCACACGGCAGCCATGACCCCCAGGGCGTTTCCTCCCCACAGAGCTGCCCATCCAAAGACGTGGCCTATTCTCATGAACGGTGCTGAGCTGAGGATGGAGAGGAAGAACGACTATCTCTGCCAGGCCCCCTCGGCCTCAAGCAATCGCTGAGAGAGGGAGAAGTGTAGAGGCAGAATGGTGCATTCCAGACTCTGACGGACGGGCTTGGAGCCTGGGGTTGGCCAATTTCTAGCTACAGACAAAGTACTAATTTCCACCTCTTCATCTATAAGAAAGAGAAACCACCTGAGAGGTGCCCGGGAGGGGCAAAGCGCTCCCACAGCGCCAACAGAGCTGGCACCCGAGAACACTCCTGCTGTCGCTGGTGCCTGGAGCCCTCTGGGTCCCACCCTCTCTGGTCGGGCGGCCTCGAGAACCAATCCTCAAGCCCTAAGGGGGGCAGCAGCTGCAGCCCCCGAGGAAGGGGCAGTGGGGTGGGAGCTTACCTTTGACCCCGACCTGGCGATGGTTCCCAGGTTGGACACCAGCTCTTCCTGTGTCATCCCGATACCCGTGTCCTGAGGAGAGAGGCATGCTAAGCTCCAAGGCCAGCACGCGGGAGCTGGGATGGACTTGGGCGGACAGCCAGGGGCAGGGGGGGAGGAGGGGGCCAAGGGGCATCAATTACACGTGCCAGGCAGGACCTAGGGAAGTCACAGCACACGTCATCAGGGGGACCAGTTCTAGTCCGGGTGGCTGGGCCGCACCAGAACAAACCCCCCTAGCAGAGAGACCCAGAGCCAAGAGACAGAAGAGTCCAGAAACAGCTGTGCAGACTGTGTCCCTTGATTTCTGACAAAGATTCTGAGAGAACTCAACAGGGGAAAGGAAAGCAGATGGTGCTGAAACTGCACCCAACCTCCGCCCCCCTCACACCAGGCTCCCAACAGATCAGACACAGAGGACCAGCGAAGACTGCACAATTTCTACACGAAAACACAGGGGAAAATCTGACTGTGGAAGAGGCAGCAGTTTCTTACATTACTAAAAGCATGAAACACAGAAAGAAAAAGTGATAAACTAGACCTCATTACAATTAAAACCTTTTGCTTTTCAAAAACCACCAAGAAAATAAAAAAGCAAACCAACACTGGGAAAAAAATATTTGCAAAGTATGTATCTGAGGGGCGCCTGGGTGGCTCAGTCGTTAAGCGTCTGCCTTTGGCTTGAGTCATGGTCCCAGGGTCCTGGGATCGAGCCCCACATCGGGCTCCTGGCTCAGCGGGAAGCCTGCTTCTCCCTCTCCCATTCCCCCTGCTTGTGTTCCCTCTCTCGCTGTGTGTCTCTGTCAAATAAATAAATAAAATCTTTAAAAAAAAAAAAAAAAGTATGTATCTGATATGCAACTTATATCCAGAATATATAAAGAAGTCTTACAACTCAATTAAAAAAACAGGGCGCCTGGGTGGCTCAGTCGGTTAAGCGGCTGCCTTCGACTCAGGTCATGATCCCGGGGTCCTGGGATCGAGTCCCGCATCGGGCTCCCTGCTCGGCAGGGAGTCTGCTTCTCCCTCTCCCTCTACCTGCCTCTGCCCCTGCTTGTGCTTGTGCTGTCTCTGTGTCAAATAAAAATAAATAAAATCTAAAAACAAAAACAAAAACAAACAACTTGATTAAAAATGAACCAAAAATTTCACAAGGAAGATACAGAAATGGCAAACACATGACAAGATGCTCAGGACCGACCATTAATCACGAGGGAAATGCACAATAAAAGCTCAGTCCCAGGGGCACCTGGGTGGCTCAGATGGTTAAGTGTCTGCCTTCGGCTCAAGTCATGATCCCAGGGTCCTGGGATCGAGCCCCACGTTGGGTTCCCTGGCTTCTCCCTCCGCTCCCAGTCATGCTTGCTCTCTCTTGCTCCCTCTCTCTAACGCTCTCTCAAATAAACAAAAAGCTGAGCCGCTGGAACGGCCTGCATCTCCACAGCCGACAGTGACCAGTGCCGGCAAGGACAGCAGCAGTGATGACTTCCCAGCCGCCGCCGCCGCCAGCAAGCAAGCCGGGACACCCACTGCGGGCAGCCTGGCATCTCTCACAGCTACACAGCTCTCCTGGGGCCAATGGCCCCACTCCTAGGCATTCACCCAAGAGCTTTATTCCGAACACCCCAAACTGGAAACAAGCCGAAGCGCATCCCGTGGCGAGTGGCCGCCGAGCGCTCTGCATGCGTGCGGCAGAACACTTCTCCGGGAGGAAACGGAACAGGCTACACCTACACGCTGCGCCGGGGATGAATCTCACAGCATTCTGCTGATGGCAAGAAGTCAGACCAAACTCTGGTTCTATGGAATTCTAGAAAATATAAACCCGAAGGGGCAGAGAGCACGTGAGTGGTTGATGAGCTGGGAAGGCAGTGGGGACCTGGGGGGAGGAAATCATGATGGCATCGCGGTCACCAGAATGTGTGCACTCGAACCTGTGGAATTTTACTGTGTATAAATCTTACCTCAGTAAAGCTTCTTAAAACAACAGCAAAAAAGGCGCACACACGCAGACCAGAAGGAACAAGCAAAGGCCTAAGAGCCCCCCCACCAGCACCATCCCCTTGGTGGAGGCAGGAAGCCCACGACCCCACAGCATGTCCTTCCACCTTGCAGGCGCCGCCCCCCCCCAGTTCTAGCCATCACCCCAGGACCCTGAAGCAGCTGTCTCAGCAACACGGTATCCCTCAACCACTGCTGATGAGCCCCCCACTTCTACCTTTCTTTCTGACCTTAATATTTTTAAGAGGTTACAACAGCCCTAAGTATTGCTTCCTCTAAAGCAAGACCATTAATCCAAACACCGGGCTGTGATTAACAATAGTACCGCAGGGTATTTAATGACACGGGGAAATATGCATAATGAGAGGAAAAGTACAGTTAAAAATGTAGAGAGAGAATACTAAAAATAACACATAGTTTAACAACATTTAGATATGTAAATAAATGCACAGACACCAAAAACCTACACTAACACGGTAACAGTCATCAGCCTCAAATGAAGCCTTAAACTTGCTTCTTTTCTGTGTGTGTTTTCCAAATTTTCTATACTGAACAAGCGTTATTTTTACAGTAAATTAAAACAAGAGTCAACAACGAAGACGGACGGCGCGTCACTTGGAGCCTGGAGATGGAATGAAAAGGCGGGTCCAGCTCCCCTGCCCCAGGCGTGAAGAGGGCGGCGCCAGCGGCAGGACCCTCAGAAGGGGGTACCTGGATGGTGATGGTGCCTTTCTCGGCGTCCGTCTGTAAGTGGATCTCCATTTCCGGCAGCGTTTGGCCTTCAGACAGCAGCTTGTGACGCAGTTTTTCCAAGGCGTCACTGGCGTTGGAGACCAGCTCCCGTATAAACACCTAGGGGAGCAGAAAGAAGATGCTAGCGCCGCAGGCCGTCCTGGTCAGCAGCACCTGCAGCGTGTGTCCAAAGTTGGGGGAGAACTACCAGAGAAGAGTCGGTGTTTTAACCATAAAGACCTCCCACTTTTCTCAGAGACAGTTTCTCCAGGGTCGCTCCCAAAATGACTCAAGGCCCAGGGCTTCTCCCTCCCTGACACAGCTTTAAGGAGTGAACTCTAACCATGCTGCTCTGTCCTGAAAATCAAGCAGGTGCCAATCTGTTATGTCAGCTCAAACTTGAAGAGCCCCGTGCCACCACTTCTTGCCTGACTCTTGACCAAGGATGTCAAAATATCCCCCGACACCTGTTTCTTCTACGCCTTAAAGACTCTGGCTTCCTTTAGTGAAGGCCTACCACGCTCAGAGTACCTGGCTCTGAGAAGCACCTTTGGCTCAAAGAGACCTTCCTCCTGTAGGTGAGGGAGGAAGCACGGTGATGTGAACCCAAGAGCACAGAAGCTGGAGATCACAGGGATACTTGAACACGGCGTGCAGCAGCGCAAGCCTGGAAAGTATTTCCTAAAAAGTCCCTTTTAACATTGGAATTTTGTGCTTTACCCTTCCCCAAAATTCCCCTCTGCATTCTAGCAATAACGAACATGGACACAACGGACCATTTGTTCTCGACTTCTCCCACAGCCTGTCGCTCCTCACTGCCTTTCAGCCCCTACTCTCTCCACATGGGGCTGGGGGGCCTTCCTCCCATAGCCCCGCCGTCCATCTAGTGGTCACCTGGTGACCACCCGCCAGGTGACACGGTAACACAGGGCCTCAGAGCATACTGCCTCCGCCAAAGAAATGAGCCCCAGGGCCCCCACGCCAGTATCTGGGGGTGGGGAGGCTTCTAAACTATCAGCAAAAATAACTCCCAGAGTCAATCTAGCACTAAGAGTCATCTGGGCCTATCTGTCCAGGAAATCCAAAGAGATTTTAGTAAAAATACTCTTGCTGGTAACTAAGATCCAGACCTGTCCAAATTTAATGCATTTTCACAGCTATTACACTACCTGGCATTTCCCTAGAGTAGCACAAAAATCGTTTTTTCAAAAAGAAACGCCACTAGCACTGGGAGTGATGAACAGATACCGCACCTCTTTTTCTGAGTACAAGGAACGGGCAACAATGTCCAGAAGCTTCTTTGTCTCAGCCTGGAACTCGTGTTTGGAAATGGAACCTGGTAATGAATCAGACACAAGCAATAAAGTTCAGCTTTTATTTTTATGGTATAATATGCTATGTAACATTCAAAAGAATGTTTCAGGTAATGAATTTTAAATATTTTTCAAAAGACTGAACAAAAGGGGCGCCTGGCTGGCTGAGTCAGCGGAGCATGCAACTCTTGATCTTGGGTTGTGAGTTCAATCCCTCGCTGGGTGTAGAGTTTACTTAAAAATAAAATCTTAAAAAAAAAAAAAGGAGGGAAAAAGAAACTACGTCACTGGGGCTCTCAGGGAGGAGGTGTCAGAGAGGACAAGCCGGGGCCCCCTCTCTCCACAGGAAGGGGCAAAAGGAGCCTCCCCTGCTTCCCACCACTGAGACCCGTCACCTCGAGGCCACTACCTCGAGGGCCAGTCGGTGCCGGCACTTCCCAAGGACGTGAGAATCGGACTGGCTCTAACAACCAGACCCTAGATTCTACTCTTCAAAACCATGGTTTCCAAATTAATTATTTAGAAAACAAATGAACAAGAAAATCTCACTTCTTAACCCAAACATCAGAGACCGTGTTGTCATCTCATGTGAAAGCCAGAAATGGACCCACGTGAGGACTGGCTGCAGAGACTGCTTTTCTAGACTTCTGAGGTGACAGGACAGCCTGAACGTGCAGGCCTGCGTCGGCATGGCCAATGCTGGGTTTACATCCTGCTTCCATGATTATTAGCAGATGGGCCATGAATCACCACTCCGAGTGGCCGGCCGCAAGCTCACGGGTGACCACCAGAGGGGGCAAGACACACCAGGCCGGCAGTCAGCAGCTCCTGGCAAAGCAGGAAACGGAGGATGCTTTGTTTGGGGGAACCCTCCCTCCGACTGAAGCAAGTGGGCGGCTTCTATCAATCACTGCTTCTGCCTCAAGAACTTCCCCTCGCAGGCCGGCTGCGCACAGTACCCTGCACGGTCTCGGTGCTGCTGATGATGGAGTGCAGGGGCTCCTCCGTCTGGTCCTCCACAGCCTGCGAGCTGAAGAGCCGTCCAGCGTGGAAGTTCGACGCCAGGCTTGGCCTGGGGCTCCTGGACTGGGCCGGCGTCCGCCAAGGACACAGAAAGGGTTTTCCTGGAAAGACAAACATGCAGAAAGAACAAACATTTAGTAAGACATCAGAAACACGTCTGGTGGGTCCTGCAAACGCTAATGTGGAGATTTCTAAGGCAGGCCATTGCTCAAAATCCCCAAGGTCACCCAGGGGAAATCGAAGTGACCGAACGCTGAGCAGCCGGTGGGTATCTCAGACGAGATCGGGCGCACTCAGGGTGGCAGGGCCAGACACGCGGCGGGCACTTCACCGTACGGTTTGGTAACATATCCTCACACATATCAAATTCCAAGAAAGAATCCTAACTCAGGGGCAGAGGAGCGGGAGGTGGGCAGAGGCCTTCGTCATCACTCCCACATGTGGCCCGGGAGGGATCCTGCACAAACCCACCAAACTCAAACATGCCTCGGCGCTCACGGCCCCCCCGAGCCCGAAGTAACACACACCAGCCTTCCTTACCCTGTGACAACCCTGAAAAAGAGGGGAAAAAAATATACCCCTAAGAGGGATCCAAATTTTTATATTAATGTTCCAAAACAGTCTCACCATGTTCTAAACTGGTGTCCAAAACTATCAGGTTTTTTTTTTTAAAAGAGCATTTTTTTTTTTCAAGATTTTATTTGAGAGAGAGAGAGAGCAAGAGAGGGTATAACCTGAGGGAGGGGCAGAGGGAGAGGGAGAGGCAGATTCCCCACTGAGCAGGGAGCCCGATGCAGGGCTCAATCCCAGGACCCCTGGGAGCACAACCCGAGCTGAAGGCAGACATCCAACCGACTGAGCCACCCAGGCACCCCCAAAACTGTCAGTTTTTTAAAAATTAGTGTATTTAAAAACTGAAAACCAGCAAATCATCTCCCCTAATCAGGAAGGGGACTCACACTGTCTCACGTTAGTTTTCTGACTGCTTGCTCAGCACAGCAGACTGAGGAACGACTGCGAGGGAAGAAGGCAAACCCCTCTACCCAACACTGCGGTCTGCAGCCTGGCGTGCTGGACAGCCACCGCGAGGACACCTCCAGCCCAGCCAGCAGGACGGAACCCAGCCTTAGCAGCAGCCCCTCAAGACAGCATTGCTCACTGGCGTTGGTTTAGTAGGTGCTTAATGCCCAAGGCTCTCAAGGAGACAGGTCAGACACTGCAAGACATCCCGTGTCCAAGTCTAGCCCCCATGAGCTGCACCCACCTGCTGTGTACGACACATGTTGGTCAGAAAGGAATGACTCAAGATGTCCAGAAAGGACCTGGAGGTTTCAAAACAACATATCAACTTCCACGTTCCTACAAGACGTAAAAACTGGCTTTTTTTTTTTTAAGCTTATTCCTGGATTTACAAAAAACATGACTTTGCCTTTACCTCTATGCACAACACCTTAAAAACATCTAAACAGGGGCACCTGGGTGGCTCAGTCAGTTAAGCATCTGCCTTCAGCTCAGGTCATGATCTCAGGGTCCTGGGATCGAGCCCCACATCGGGCGCCCTCCTCAGTGGGGGGGGGGGG